>NC_138307.1:74589118-74914118 GCF_965601325.2 Salmo salar | reverse complement strand
AAACGGTCTACAGTGGTCAGTCCGTGGGGAGTTTCCAGGAGCTCTGGACCTGAGTCAGCTGTTGTTATTGTGCAGAGCCATATAGTGTAGAAGGAGAATAGACAGGTCCTCTGGCAGCCTACTATCGACTGACAGGCTACTGTCGCTTAGCTCCAGGTCAGGTCCAATGGAAAGAGTTCAGGATCTGGGAGAGGAGAGAGGGGAGAGGGAGACAGAAGGAGAGATAGAGACAGAGAGAGAAACAGAGAGAGAGATAGAGACAGAGATCGAGATAGAGACAGAGAGAGAGAGCGAGAGAGAGGAAAAGAGGTGAGAGAGAGGAGAAGAATTGAGAGAGACAGGAGAGCGAGAGAGAGGAGAAGAGTTGAGAGACAGAGAGCGAGAGAGAGAAGAGTTGAGAGACAGAGAGCAAGAGAGAGAGGAGAAGAAGTGAGAGACAGAGAGAGCGAGAGAGAGAGAGGAGAAGAAGTGAGAGAGACAGAGAGAGCGAGAGAGAGAGAGGAGAAGAAGTGAGAGAGACAGAGAGAGCGAGAGAGAGAGGAGAAGAGGTGAGAGTGACATGCAGGGTCTATTGCAGGGTTTGAGGTGTGTGATACGCTGACCACTCTCTCTTTTAGTGATCTTACATAATACTGACACTAGCCGTACACACACAGGATTGAAGAACCCACACACACACACACACACACGATGGAAGAACGCACGCACGCACGCACGCACGCACGCACGCACGCACGCACGCACACACACACACACACACACACACACACACACACTCCAACACCCACTATCCTCCTACTGTTCTCCCCAGAAGGTCTACCAACATGACTTCTACCAACTGTCCTGAGTGAGGACATGACTCAGATATCACAGTGTTCCTCAACTATAGCAGGGATGAACAGTGTTCCTCAACTATAGCAGGGATGAACAGTGTTCCTCAACTATAGCAGGGATGAACAGTGTTCCTATACTATAGCAGGGTAGAACAGTGTTCCTATACTATAGCAGGGATGAACAGTGTTCCTCAACTATAGCAGGGATGAACAGTGTTCCTATACTATAGCAGGGTAGAACAGTGTTCCTATACTATAGCAGGGTAGAACAGTGTTCCTCAACTATAGCAGGGATGAATAGTGTTCCTATACTATAGCAGGGTAGAACAGTGTTCCTATACTATAGCAGGGTAGAACAGTGTTCCTATACTATAGCAGGGTAGAACAGTGTTCCTATACTATAGCAGGGATGAACAGTGTTCCTATACTATAGCAGGGATGAACAGTGTTCCTCAACTATAGCAGGGATGAACAGTGTTCCTATACTATAGCAGGGTAGAACAGTGTTCCTCAACTATAGCAGGGATGAATAGTGTTCCTATACTATAGCAGGGTAGAACAGTGTTCCTATACTATAGCAGGGTAGAACAGTGTTCCTATACTATAGCAGGGTAGAACAGTGTTCCTATACTATAGCAGGGTAGAACAGTGTTCCTATACACTAGCAGGGATGAACAGTGTCCCTATTCTAAACAGTTAACAGTTAACAGCAGTAAAACACAACAATGTGAACAGTATCAGTGACCTCGCCATTGAAACACAGAAGCAAGATCACCAGTTGTGCTAAATTGGCGACAGTATGTCTCTCTGTGTTCTGTATTTACTCCAAAGGGCCCCATTGTTGAAACTGTGGACCCTGTGGGCCCTGGTCAAAAGTAGTGTTCACTATATCTGGAAATACAGGGCTATTTGGGATGCAACCTGAGATGCGTTTGCTGATTTCAAACTCCTCCCATCCTGATGTTGTCCTCTGTGTATGTCCTTGTGTCCAGTGTTTGAGAACAAGGACAAGATAGTGATCGTGATGGAATACGCCAGTAAGGGAGAGCTGTATGATTACATCAGCGAGCGACGGCGGCTGAGCGAGAGAGAGACACGACACTTCTTCAGGCAGATTGTTTCTGCCGTGCACCACTGTCACAAGGTAAGAGATACGCTGATCTGAAGTCTGTTTTACTCTCTTCTGTATGGTAAAGGCTAGGACCTGTGGAAGGCTGAGCTGATCCTAGGTCTGTGCCCTAAGCCAAAGGACATTTCGACAAGGAAAAGCTATGCAGCTGTCCCAACCCACACATATCCAATCTGTAGTTGGAAACCAGAGTTAAAGGGTACAGGACCCTACAGCAGACCAGAGTTAAAGGGTACAGGACCCTACAGCAGACCAGAGTTAAAGGGTACAGGACCCTACAGCAGACCAGAGTTAAAGGGTACAGGACCCTACAGCAGACCAGAGTTAAAGGGTACAGTACCCTACAGCAGACCAGAGTTAAAGGGTACAGGACCCTACAGCAGACCAGAGTTAAAGGGTACAGTACCCTACAGCAGACCAGAGTTAAAGGGTACAGGACCATACAGCAGACCAGAGTTAAAGGGTACAGGACCATACAGCAGACCAGAGTTAAAGGGTACAGGACCATACAGCAGACCAGAGTTAAAGGGTACAGGACCCTACAGCAGACCAGAGTTAAAGGGTACAGGACCCTACAGCAGACCAGAGTTAAAGGGTACAGGACCCTACAGCAGACCAGAGTTAAAGGGTACAGGACCATACAGCAGACCAGAGTTAAAGGGTACAGGACCCTACAGCAGACCAGAGTTAAAGGGTACAGGACCCTACAGCAGACCAGAGTTAAAGGGTACAGGACCATACAGCAGACCAGAGTTAAAGGGTACAGGACCCTACAGCAGACCAGAGTTAAAGGGTACAGGACCCTACAGCAGACCAGAGTACAGTACCCTACAGCAGACCAGAGTACAGGACCCTACAGCAGATCAGAGTACAGGACCCTACAGCAGACCAGAGTACAGGACCCTACAGCAGACCAGAGTACAGTACCCTACAGCAGACCAGAGTACAGTACCCTACAGCAGACCAGAGTACAGTACCCTACAGCAGACCAGAGTACAGTACCCTACAGCAGACCAGAGTACAGGACCCTACAGCAGACCAGAGTACAGTACCCTACAGCAGACCAGAGTACAGTACCCTACAGCAGACCAGTTTGCTCACACAATAAGACACATAATTGCCCTTCTGTGCCCATGTAGCAGCCCATCCCCCAACCTCCACCCTCCCCTTCCCTCAGGCCCTCTCCACCTCCAGGTTGAGTGCTGTTCCCTGGGGAGATGGAGAGAGGGTTGGCCCTTTGTCCTCCACAGTCCCTACAGCTGGAGGCTATGACTGATGTCATTACTGTAGGTCCTGTTGGAGTGATGTCATATCCCCAGCTGGGAGAGACTGAGGGTGCATCCCAAATATAGTGCACTACTATGGGCCCTGGTTAAAAAAGTGTGCACTATAAAGGGAATAGGATGCCAGCTGGGAGAGGATGACTGACAGATAGGGCTGGCTACAGCTGCTGGTGACATCCTGGTGAGGGAGTTGTCGGGGGGCAACCGTGACATCCTGGTGAGGGAGTTGTCGGGGGCAACCGTGACATGGTGAGGAGGGAGGAGCCGGACATAGAGATACAGTAGGTTAGGACAGGGCAGAGCTGCAGTGACAGACTGAAGGAAGTGTGGCAGAGTATAGATAGAGAGACAGGGAGGGAGGGACACAGAGAGACACAGAGAAATAAAGAAATGGCGAGAGAGAGAGGTCGACCACATCTGCCTTCCATGGTTAAGTGAATTATCAACACACAGTGCATGGTCAAACTGTTCATGTGGTTCCTCTGGTTCATGTTGAACCATGACCACACTTCCTGTCACTGGCTGAACTCCAAATGGCACCCTGATCCCTACATGCTGCACTGACTACTGCACTCATCTGGCCCAAAATAGTGCACTATGTAGGGAATAGGGTGGCATTTGAGATGTGGATCCTGTGTCCCACATGTTTAACAGCTGTTTAGTGTGTCACCCAACAACACGAGAGATGTTTATGAGAATACATTTTGTCATTGAGATGAATTAAAGATGCTAGATTTATATAGAACATGTGCCACTTGAAAATAACCATTGCGGATGAGCTCAGCAAACATGGTAGACAAAAGAAAGGTGTGCGTGTGTGTGTGTGTGTGTGTGCAGGTGTGCGTGTATGTGGGCGTGTGTGTGTGTAAATGGGTCACAGTTTAATTAGACTTGTCCTGTTTTGTCTTTGTAGAACGGAGTGGTGCACAGGGATTTAAAACTGGAAAACGTGCTGCTGGATGAAAACTGTAATATCAAGGTAAGATCTTTGACTTCGTAGAGATGTCAATCTCTTGTCTTTCATATGCTGTACTTCAACACAGCATCTTAGGGATAGGGACAGTCTCTTTACAGGTGCAATCAGGGATCTGCGAGTCTTATCCAAGAGTAATTTAACGTTGATTGTCATGCTCTTCTCTCCTCCAGATTGCTGACTTTGGTCTGTCCAACCTTTACCACAAAGACGAGCTCCTTCAGACGTTCTGTGGCAGCCCTCTGTACGCCTCACCAGAGATCGTCAACGGCAGGCCCTACCATGGTCCAGAGGTACGCACGCACGCACGCACGCACGCACGCACGCACACACACACACACACACACACACACACACACACACACACACACACACACACACACACACACACACACACACACACACACACACACACACACACACACACACACACACACACACACACACACACACACACACACACACACACACACACACACACACACACACACACACACACACACACACACACACACACACACACACACACACACACACACACACCACACACACACACACACACACCCTGTCAGGCCCAACCAGCCAGGCTTCACAGCCACTTCCCCAACAGCCAGCCCAGGTCAGCTCACTCATCTGTTACCAAACATAGACTCAGAATGACTGTGACTCCAGGATTTCACTGAGTCCCATCATTTCATGAGACATTAGGAGCTGCCCCTCTCCCACCCTACAGTAAATATGACATAATGACCCCTACACCACCTGACCCTGTGTCACCGCTCCCCCTACTCCCATCTCCTTTAGCTTCCTGACCCTGTGTCACCCCTCCCCTACTCCCATCTCCTTTAGCTTCTTGACCCTGTGTCACGCCTCCCCTACTCCCATCTCCTTTAGCTTCTTGACCCTGTGTCACGCCTCCCCTACTCCCATCTCCTTTAGCTTCCTGACCCTGTGTCTCCCCTCCCCTACTCCCATCTCCTTTAGCTTCTTGACCCTGTGTCACGCCTCCCCTACTCCCATCTCCTTTAGCTTCCTGACCCTGTGTCACCCCTCCCCTACTCCCATCTCCTTTAGCTTCTTGACCCTGTGTCACGCCTCCCCTACTCCCATCTCCTTTAGCTTCTTGACCCTGTGTCACGCCTCCCCTACTCCCATCTCCTTTAGCTTCCTGACCCTGTGTCACCCCTCCCCTACTCCCATCTCCTTTAGCTTCCTGACCCTGTGTCACGCCTCCCCTACTCCCATCTCCTTTAGCTTCCTGACCCTGTGTCACCCCTCCCCTACTCCCATCTCCTTTAGCTTCCTGACCCTGTGTCTCCCCTCCCCTACTCCCATCTCCTTTAGCTTCCTGACCCTGTGTCACCCCTCCCCTACTCCCATCTCCTTTAGCTTCCTGACCCTGTGTCACCCCTCCCCTACTCCCATCTCCTTTAGCTTCCTGACCCTGTGTCACGCCTCCCCTACTCCCATCTCCTTTAGCTTCTTGACCCTGTGTCACCCCTCCCCTACTCCCATCTCCTTTAGCTTCCTGAGAAAAGCCCTTCCTCGGTTTGACACAGCTGGTCAAAGAGGCCCAACCAACAATCACTGCTCTCTCTCTCTCTCTCTCTCTCTTTCTTTCTTTCTTTCTTTCTTTCTTTCTTTCTTTCTTTCTTTCTTTCTTTCTTTCTTTCTTTCTTTCTTTCTTTCTTTCTTTCTTTCTGGAGATAGGGGAGTAGACTTCCCCATAGACTAATCGTCCATTGTTTCCGAGCTAGCTGTGATTCCTGGAGATTATCTCAGCTAATCAGAGAATACAGCCTGTGTCCCAAATGAATAAACCTAAAGATACAGCATCTTGTTATTGTTTCTGTTGAAACACATTAAAGGGCCATTATCTTAGCCAGCAGACGGGTGTGAAAACAGTAGGAAGTGTACAATGACAAACCAACAGTAGTAAATCAGCAGCCTTGGGGAATGTGTGCTACTGAGGCCACCATACAAGAACGCTTTGGAGAAACTATGTGTTGTCTACCTATCACAAAGGTGTTGTATTGTAACTACCAGTGTGTTGTGTTTACAGGTAGACAGTATTGTAACTACCAGTGTGTTGTGTTTCCAGGTAGACAGTATTGTAACTACCAGTGTGTTGTGTTTACAGGTAGACAGTATTGTAACTACCAGTGTGTTGTGTTTCCAGGTAGACAGTATTGTAACTACCAGTGTGTTGTGTTTCCAGGTAGACAGTATTGTAACTACCAGTGTGTTGTGTTTCCAGGTAGACAGTATTGTAACTACCAGTGTGTTGTGTTTCCAGGTAGACAGTATTGTAACTACCAGTGTGTTGTGTTTCCAGGTAGACAGTATTGTAACTGCCAGTGTGTTGTGTTTCCAGGTAGACAGTTGGGCCCTGGGAGTGCTTCTCTACACCCTGGTCTATGGGACCATGCCCTTCGATGGGGAAGACCACAATAAACTAATCCGCCAGATCACCAACGGAGAGTACAGGGAACCTACACAGTCCTCAGGTACTAGTTTAACTATGTTGCTGTTCCTCTTTCTTTCTCTCTCTGTAGCTGTCTCCTCTCTCTCTCTCTCTCTCTCTCTCTCTCTCTCTCTCTCTCTCTCCGTAGCTGTCTCCTCTCTCTCTCTGTAGCTGTCTTCTCTCTCTCTCTGTAGCTGTCTCCTCTCTCTCTCTCTCTGTAGCTGTCTCCCCTCTCTCTCTGTAGCTGTCTCCTCTCTCTCTCTGTAGCTGTCTCCTCTCTCTCTCTCTCTCTCTCTGTAGCTGTCTCCTCTCTCTCTCGCTCTGTAGCTGTCTCCTTTCTCTCTCTCTCTGTAGCTGTCTCCTCTCTCTCTCTCTCTCTGTAGCTGTCTCCTCTCTCTCCCGCTCTGTAGCTGTCTCCTCTCTCTCTCTCTCTCTCTCTCTGTAGCTGTCTCCTCTCTCTCTCTCTGTAGCTGTCTCCTCTCTCTCTCTCTCTGTAGCTGTCTTCTCTCTATCTCTCTGTAGCTGTCTCCTCTCTCTGTCTCTGTAGCTGTCTCCTCTCTCTCTGTAGCTGTCTCCGCTCTCTCACTCTCTGTAGCTGTCTCCTCTCTCTCTGTAGCTGTCTCCTCTCTCTCTCTCTCTCTCTCTCTCTCTCTCTCTCTCTCTCTGTAGCTGTCTCCTCTCTCTCTCTGTAGCTGTCTCATCTCTCTCTCTCTCTCTCTCTCTCTGTAGCTGTCTCCTCTCTCTATCTCTGTAGCTGTCTCCTCTCTCTCTCTCTCTCTCTCTGTAGCTGTCTCCTCTCTCTCACTCTCTGTAGCTGTCTCCTCTCTCTCTCTCTCTCTCTCTCTCTCTCTCTCTCTCTCTCTCTCTGTAGCTGTCTCCTCTCTCTCTCTCTGTAGCTGTCTCCTCTCCTCTCTCTCTCTCTCTCTCTCTCTGTAGCTGTCTCCCCTCTCTCTCTCTCTCTCTCTCTCTCTCTCTCTCTCTCTCTCGTAGCTGTC
This sequence comes from Salmo salar, assembly GCF_965601325.2. Lineage (NCBI taxonomy): Eukaryota > Metazoa > Chordata > Actinopteri > Salmoniformes > Salmonidae > Salmo > Salmo salar. Next base: position 74,906,441 of record NC_138307.1, on the reverse strand, counting down.
TCCTCTCTCTCTCTCTGTAGCTGTCTCCTCTCTCTCTCTCTGTAGCTGTCTCCTCTCTCTCTCTCTGTGTAGCTGTCTCCTCTCTCTCTCTCTGTGTAGCTGTCTCCTCTCTCTTTTTGTAGCTGTCTGTTAGGGGTGCGTAACTGGTGGCATGGAAGTCAAACGCAGAAGAGCAGAACTTGGTAAATAGCCGGAGCCGTTTAATGAACATAACTACCGGCATACAAAAATAACAAAACACATGGGCAACAAAACACGTATCACACCAGTCACATAAATCACACGTACTTACAATAAACAATTCCCAACAAGGACATGGGGGAAACAGAGGGAACATATATATAACATGTAATTAGGGAATTGAAACCAGGTGAGTGTGACAACCAGACAAAACAAATGGAACATGAAAAATGGATCGGCGATGGCTAGAAGACCGGTGACGTCGACCGCCGAACACCACCCGAACAAGGAGAGGAACCGACTTCGGCAGAAGTCATGACACTGTCTCCCCTCTCTCTCTGTAGTTGTCTCCTCTCTCTCTCTGTAGCTGTCTCCTCTCTCTCTGTAGCTGTGTCTTCTCTCTCTCTGTAGCTGTCTCCTCTCTCTCTCTCTGTAGCTGTCACCTCTCTATTTTTGTAGCTGTCTCCCCTCTCTCTCTGTAGCTGTCTCCTCTCTCTCTATTTGTCTCCTCTCTCTCTCTGTAGCTGTCTCCCCCTCTCTCTGTAGCTGTCTCCTCTCTCTCTGTTTGTCTCCTCTCTCTCTCTGTCTGTTAAATAATTCCATAGATTGCTGCTAAAGTCTCTGTCCTCCTCACCTTCCACTCTCTCCCAGATGCTCGTGGTCTGATCCGCTGGATGTTGATGGTTAACCCGGAGCGTCGAGCCACGGTGGAAGACATTGCCAACCACTGGTGGGTCAACTGGGGCTGGAAGACCACTGTGTGTGACTGTGACATCCAGAATGACAACAGTGGCTGCACCTCTTCTCCAACGCTAGCACGCTTTATCGACTGGCAGAACCGCACCACAGAGTCACCCAGGGTGGCGCCGGTCAAGCCTCCCCGCTCGGAACCCCCAGCCGTGCCCCCCCATGCTGGCCGCCAGCGCCTGAGGAAGTCCAGGAAGGAGAATGATAGCGGAGCGCTCCACCATCACACCGCGTGGGAAGACAAAGACAAAGACAAACCAGGACTGAAGAGGCCCAAGGGGATCCTGAAGATGCATGTGTCTGAGCAGAGGTCCCACAGCCTGGGGGAGATCGAGCTGAGTCGCTCCCTGCACTTCCACGAGGGAAGGGAGCTGCCCTCCAGCCCCGAGAGGGATGAGGAGGAGGACGATGATCAGGATCGCCTGGGGGTCTCGCCGGCCAAGATGGTGCCCACCCTCCCCAAGAAGGGCATCCTGAAGAACAACCAGCAGCGGGAGTCTGGCTACTACTCCTCCCCAGAACGCAGTGAGTCCTCTGAACTGCTAGGGGGCAGCACCTCCATGGCCCCACCCGCCAGCTCACCAACAAAGAGGTCCATGGGAAGAAAGGGCATATTGAAGCGTAATGGGAAGTACGGCAACTCCACTTCCTTCCACAGTGGCTTGTCCAATATGGGCTACCACGGAGAGACTCAGGGGGACTCAGGCCTCTCTCGCAGCCAGAGTAGACCCTCCAGTATTGTCTCTGAGGAGATGGGTCTCTCCAGTGTTCCTCCCTTAATGGGAATGGATTGGTCTCCCTCGTCCCCGCAGCCCAACGTCAGGGCCTGTATGTCGGCTGAGGATCTACTCCAGCTGGCAGGCTTCAGACGAGGCCTCCAGACGGCTGCAGGGGGGCTCCATGGGGGGAAGGTGGGGACCCGAGGGACACCAGGGTCTCCTGGGGACGACGGAAGCTTCTCTCTGCTAGGAGACATGGATGATATGACCCAGGTCTACCAACACGCCCTGGACATCAGCAGCAAACTGACCTAGGGGAGGTGGAGTTGGGGAGTTAGGGCGATGGGAAGGGAAGTTACATGGGAAGGACAGACACTCACACTAGAACCCTAATTTCTGTGTTGTGAACTAGGCGTTCCAGCCATCTTAACGTATTGAATCTACCCTCTCAGAGGCAGTGCTGCTGTAAATCATTATATGTTCAATAGAGCTAAATAAGTATTGTATTATATGTCACTCAGAGACACAAACCATGCTGTGGTGAAGCTCATGGAAAACCTCCATTAGGTTTCCTAATACACCTTTAGAAGAAGGACTGTTGTCTCTGAATCCACTTACGTAATGGATATGTAGGCCGAATATTCATGTTTTCTCAATGTAATGGACAGTTAGGACTACTGTTCATGTTATCTCAATGTAATGGACAGTTAGGACTACTGTTCATGTTATCTCAATGTAATGGACAGTTAGGACTACTGTTCATGTTATCTCATTGTAATGGACAGTTAGGACTACTGTTCATGTTATCTCAATGTAATGGACAGTTAGGACTACTGTTCATGTTATCTCATTGTAATGGACAGTTAGGACTACTGTTCATGTTATCTCAATGTAATGGACAGTTAGGACTACTGTTCATGTTATCTCAATGTAATGGACAGTTAGGACTACTGTTCATGTTATCTCATTGTAATGGACAGTTAGGACTGGACAGTTAGGACTACTGTTCATGTTATCTCAATGTAATGGACAGTTAGGACTACTGTTCATGTTATCTCAATGTAATGGACAGTTAGGACTACTGTTCATGTTATCTCAATGTAATGGACAGTTAGGACTACTGTTCATGTTATCTCAATGTAATGGACAGTTAGGACTACTGTTCATGTTATCTCATTGTAATGGACAGTTAGGACTACTGTTCATGTTATCTCAACGTAATGGACAGTTAGGACTACTGTTCATGTTATCTCAACGTAATGGACAGTTAGGACTACTGTTCATGTTATCTCATTGTAATGGACAGTTAGGACTGTGTGTTATCTATTTATATTGTTGAAACAGACATATATTGCCTGTGTGTTTTGGTCATTTCAAGACGTACTGTAGTGTATGTACCCTTCAAGGAATGGTACTGAATAATAGTATTACTTGATTGAATTGACATGAAATCCATACGTGATATTTGTCCTAATCCAGCAGGACATCTATTGTACAGTATCACAGTGGGAAGGATTAAGAGCACACCGTGTGTATTGATATAAGTCTACTATATTGGCCATCCAAAGGAAGTGCCTTTATTAGTGCTATGTTATCATGTACTGTATTTCCTGAAGGTTTATGGAGGAACAGTTAGATAACCAACAAAACTCACCACATTAGACACTACTATAGGGAGACGATTCACAGAGCTGTGACCACGCACTCTCCTGAGTCTAAACAACTAGGACTTGTTCATGTTCGTAACCATTTGGTTTCACAGTAGAACTGCAGTTGTTTTGGAAATGGGACTGAAAGACAGAACGACTGAAAGAACAAAAGAAGGGTGGATAGACTTGTAGTCAAAACTTAAGTAGATTCACAGAGTTGTGGCTACAAGCTCTCCAGTCTACATGATTAGGTCATGTGTAGGTCGTATGATATTGAACTGTAGTTGTTTTAGAAAGAGAAATAGTGAAAAAAACAAGGGGTAGATAGACGTGAGTTAGTGGGAGGGGTTAACGGGTTGGTTGTGGAGGTCTTGTTTGTGGAGGGAAGTTGGGTGCTGGCCAAGGCTGTTACACCTCTTCCTCCCCAGACTGAAGACTCAGAGTGGAGCGAGAAAAGAGGGGGCTACTAGAGAGAGAGAGAGAGAGAGAGAGAAATATAGAAAGAAAGAAAGAGAGAGGGATTGTAGCTTAGTGTAGCTGGGAAAAGAAAGGGGTAGTAGAGAGAGAGGTTGAGTGAAAAAGGTCAAATGGAAAGAATGTTTGGAAGGGTAAAAGGAATTATGTTTCAGCTGACCAAATAAGTTCAGCTTTAAATTGGGAAGATATACAGTTCAACACATTGCAGTCATTGCAGTCATTGCAGCTGAAAGTCATTACAGTCATTGTAGCTGAAAGTCATTGCAGCTGAAAGTCATTACAGTCATTGTAGCTGAAAGTCATTACAGTCATTGCAGCTGAAAGTCATTACATTCATTGCAGCTGAAAGTCATTACAGTCATTGTAGCTGAAAGTCATTACAGTCATTGTAGCTGAAAGTCATTGCAGCTGAAAGTCATTACAGTCATTGTAGCTGAAAGTCATTACAGTCATTGTAGCTGAAAGTCATTGCAGCTGAAAGTCATTACAGTCATTGTAGCTGAAAGTCATTACAGTCATTGCAGCTGAAAGTCATTACAGTCATTGCAGCTGAAAGTCATTACAGTCATTGCAGCTGAAAGTCATTACAGTCATTGTAGCTGAAAGTCATTACAGTCATTGCAGCTGAAAGTCATTACAGTCACTGTAGTTGAAAGTCATTACAGTCATTGTAGCTGAAAGTCATTACAGTCATTGCAGCTGAAAGTCATTACAGTCATTGTAGCTGAAAGTCATTACAGTCATTGTAGCTGAAAGTCATTGCAGCTGAAAGTCATTACAGTCATTGCAGCTGAAAGTCATTACAGTCATTGCAGCTGAAAGTCATTACAGTCACTGTAGCTGAAAGTCATTACAGTCATTGTAGCTGAAAGTCATTACAGTCATTGCAGTCATTGCAGCTGAAAGTCATTACAGTCACTGTAGCTGAAAGTCATTACAGTCACTGTAGCTGAAAGTCATTACAGTCACTGTAGCTGAAAGTCATTACAGTCATTGTAGCTGAAAGTCATTACAGTCACTGTAGCTGAAAGTCATTACAGTCACTGTAGCTGAAAGTCATTACAGTCACTGTAGCTGAAAGTCATTACAGTCACTGTAGCTGAAAGTCATTACAGTCACTGTAGCTGAAAGTCATTACAGTCATTGTAGCTGAAAGTCATTACAGTCATTGTAGCTGAAAGTCATTACAGTCACTGTAGCTGAAAGTCATTACAGTCATTGTAGCTGAAAGTCATTACAGTCACTGTAGCTGAAAGTCATTACAGTCACTGTAGCTGAAAGTCATTACAGTTACTGTAGCTGAAAGTCATTACAGTCATTGTAGCTGAAAGTCATTACAGTCATTGCAGCTGAAAGTCATTACAGTCATTGCAGCTGAAAGTCATTACAGTCATTGCAGCTGAAAGTCATTACAGTCATTGTAGCTGAAAGTCATTACAGTCACTGTAGCTGAAAGTCATTACAGTCATTGTAGCTGAAAGTCATTACAGTCACTGTAGCTGAAAGTCATTACAGTCACTGTAGCTGAAAGTCATTGCAGCTGTAAGTCATTGCAGCTGAAAGTCATTACAGTCACTGTAGCTGAAAGTCATTGCAGCTGTAAGTCATTGCAACTGAAAGTCATTACAGTCACTGTAGCTGAAAGTCATTACAGTCATTGTAGCTGAAAGTCATTACAGTCACTGTAGCTGAAAGTCATTACAGTCACTGTAGTTGGCACTACACAACCTTGATAGAACAGCAGTGTGTTAGCTCACTGTGAGTGTTACATATAGATGGCCTTCTCTCTCTACAGCCTGTGTGCTGCTGGACCAGTTATATGTGCTCTATGAAGCGTGGCTTGGTGAGAGGGCATAACCTTCAGTACCACTCTAGAACAGAAATAACCCAGGCAATTATATGTTTCAGTGTGTTTGGGTTTCTCAAACACCACACGGTTGTTAAAATGTCTGGATTTGTGTCCCAAATGGCACCCTATTGAATGCAGTTCTATGGGCCCTTTGTGAAAAGGAGTGCACTACATAGGGAATGGGTTGCCATTTGGGACCACAGACCCAGACATTTAAACAACCGGGTGGTGTCCGAGAAACCCAAACACACTGAAACATATTAGTGTTGAGAAATCAATGGAGCCCCACTGTGGAAATGTCACATATGCCAACGGATAGCTCATCAAAATAAATCAAAATCAGCCAATGAATGCTTCTGAAAGGTCAGGGGTCTTTATGGCTCAGGGCCCAGAGTATTACCATAACAACCCACAGTCTTGTTAAGTATTGTTTGGCCTTTTTGTATTGTATGGACTGAAAATGTATTTTTTAACTGGATTTTACAGTGCTGAAAAATGATACTATGTTAGTATTTTCATAGGATTTGTTTTTAATCATGCTTCTGTTTTTGATTTTTCCAAAATATAGAAACATTGAATGGTTTTATTTTATGGGCAGAGGATGTGTACCAGGTCTGCTTTAATAACTGGAAGGGGTCCTGCCTCCTATGAAAACAGGGTTAGCGGTATGTGTGTATAAGGGACTGAAGAGGTTAAAGTTCAACAACAGTAAAGAACAAGTTGTAAACACACAAGTGATTCTCTGGAAGTCGTAAGACTGAAAACACACACATGCACGTGCCTGCGCGCGCACGCGTGCGCGCACACACACACACACACACCACACACACACACACACACACACCGAAGAATGTAATGGAAAAGAAAGGGGTGCCATCAAGTCTCAACAGGTCTAAGAGCCTCCAAGCTGCCCTCTGCCTAACTAGACAAAACAGATGTTAGCCTACATCTGTTTGTTAAAATATGTCATATAACTATAGGAAAACTTGACTAGATATTATCTTATGATAAAGTATTATAATGTTATTTAAGCTTTATTTTGCTGCTGTCTATTAATAGTGAAGTTATTACTGTACTGTAGTTACTATCTTGTTATCTAGCTTTTGTTTGTTACCATCACAGATGTGCTGTTCTGGTTTTTATAAAAACTGTTTCAGATTGTGTAATAGCGTTGTTCTCTACTGCGTATTACAGTGGAAATCATGTTTGTAGTCAGGAGAGTGAGGAAACCACAGATTCTCACAATATCTTCTTTCTGCATCATCTCAAATAAACAGCTCCATTTAAAAGTGAAGTCTCTTGTCTTCTCTGGTGTGTGTTCTTGCGTGCGTCTATTAAAGTCTTCCCATGCTGACTCTAGTAAAAGTCTCCCTCAGCAAAGGAAAATAAGTACTCCATGTCCCTTGTTCTCCATGTTCCTACATCTACACACCCACCATGTTCCTCTTACACTACCTAGTTGTCAAAACAACTTTATTATAGCTGCTAGCTTTGTTTTCTCTGATAGCCAGCAGGAAGAAGACATTTCACAGACCAGGCCAGTCCATATTTCTCACTGAGTAATGGCATTCTTTTGCGCCAACAATTTTTCCAAAGGTTGTTGAGAAGATAAAGGAGAAGGAGGGGTATTTAACACAGGAGGGGCTAGGTGTAGTCAACAGTATGTAATTTAACACAGGAGGGATAGGTGTAGACTACAGTATGTAATTTAACACAGGGGTGATAGGTGTAGACTACAGTATGTAATTTAACACAGGAGGGGATAGGTGTAGACTACAGTATGTAATTTAACACAGGGGGATAGGTGTAGACTACAGTATGTAATTTAACACAGGGGGGATAGGTGTAGACTACAGTATGTAATTTAACACAGGGGGGATAGGTGTAGACTACAGTATGTAATTTAACACAGGAGGGGATAGGTGTAGGATACAGTATGTAATTTAACACAGGGGGGATAGGTGTAGACTACAGTATGTAATTTAACACAGGGGGGATAGGTGTAGACTACAGTATGTAATTTAACACAGGAGGGGATAGGTGTAGACAACAGTATGTAATTTAACACAGGGGGGATAGGTGTAGACTACAGCATGTAATTTAACACATGGGGATAGGTGTAGACTACAGTATGTCATTTAACACAGGAGGGGATAGGTGTAGACTACAGTATGTAATTTAACACATGGGGATAGGTGTAGACTACAGTATGTAATTTAACACAGGGGGGATAGGTGTAGACTACAGTATGTAATTTAACACAGGAGGGAATAGGTGTAGACTAGAGTATGTAATTTAACACATGGGGATAGGTGTAGACTACAGTATGTAATTTAACACAGGGGGGATAGGTGTAGATTACAGTATGTAATTTAACACAGGGGGGATAGGTGTAGTCAACAGTATGTCATTTAACACAGGAGGGGATAGGTGTAGACTACAGTATGTAATTTAACACAGGGGGGATAGGTGTAGACTACAGTATGTAATTTAACACAGGGGGATAGGTGTAGACTACAGTATGTAATTTAACACAGGGGGGATAGGTGTAGACTACAGTATGTAATTTAACACAGGGGAGATAGGTGTAGACTACAGTATGTAATTTAACACAGGGGGATAGGTGTAGACTACAGTATGTAATTTAACACAGGAGGGGTTAGGTGTAGACTACAGTATGTAATTTAACACAGGAGGGGATAGGTGTAGACTACAGTATGTAATTTTACACAGGGGGATAGGTGTAGACTACAGTATGTAATTTAACACAGGAGGGATAGGTGTAGACTACAGTATGTAATTTAACACAGGAGGGATAGGTGTCGACAACAGTATGTAATTTAACACAGGAGAGATAGGTGTAGACTACAGTATGTAATTTAACACAGGAGGGGATAGGTGTAGACTACAGTATGTAATTTAACACAGGGAGGATAGGTGTAGACTACAGTATGTATTTTAACACAGGAGGGATAGGTGTATACTGCAGTATGTAATTTAACACAGGGGGGATAGGTGTAGACAACAGTATGTAATTTAACACAGGAGGGGATAGGTGTAGACTACAGTTTGTAATTTAACACAGGAGGGGATAGGTGTAGGCTACAGTATGTAATTTAACAAAGGGGGGATAGGTGTAGATTACAGTATGTAATTTAACACAGGGGGATAGGTGTAGACTACAGTATGTAATTTAACACAGGAGGGGATAGGTGTAGACTACAGTATGTAATTTAACACAGGGGGGATAGGTGTAGACTATAGTATGTAATTTAACACATGGGGATAGGTGTAGACTACAGTATGTAATTTAACACAGGAGGGGATAGGTGTAGACTACAGTATGTAATTTAACACAGGGGGATAGGTGTAGACTACAGTATGTAATTTAACACAGGGGGATAGGTGTAGACTACAGTATGTAATTTAACACAGGGGGATAGGTGTAGACTACAGTATGTAATTTAACACGGGGGATAGGTGTAGACTACAGTATGTAATTTAACACAGGGGGGATAGGTGTAGACTACAGTATGTAATTTAACACAGGAGGGGATAGGTGTAGGATACAGTATGTAATTTAACACAGGGGGGATAGGTGTAGATTACAGTATGTAATTTAACACAGGGGGGATAGGTGTAGACTACAGTATGTAATTTAACACAGGAGGGGATAGGTGTAGACAACAGTATGTAATTTAACACAGGGGGGATAGGTGTAGACTACAGCATGTAATTTAACACATGGGGATAGGTGTAGACTACAGTATGTAATTTAACACAGGAGGGAATAGGTGTAGACTACAGTATGTAATTTAACACATGGGGATAGGTGTAGACTACAGTATGTAATTTAACACAGGGGGATAGGTGTAGACTACAGTATGTAATTTAACACAGGAGGGAATAGGTGTAGACTACAGTATGTAATTTAACACATGGGGATAGGTGTAGACTACAGTATGTAATTTAACACAGGGGGGATAGGTGTAGATTACAGTATGTAATTTAACACAGGGGGGATAGGTGTAGTCAACAGTATGTCATTTAACACAGGAGGGGATAGGTGTAGACTACAGTATGTAATTTAACACAGGGGGGATAGGTGTAGACTACAGTATGTAATTTAACACAGGGGGGATAGGTGTAGACTACAGTATGTAATTTAACACAGGGGGGATAGGTGTAGACTACAGTATGTAATTTAACACAGGGGAGATAGGTGTAGACTACAGTATGTAATTTAACACAGGGGGATAGGTGTAGACTACAGTATGTAATTTAACACAGGAGGGGTTAGGTGTAGACTACAGTATGTAATTTAACACAGGAGGGGATAGGTGTAGACTACAGTATGTAATTTTACACAGGGGGATAGGTGTAGACTACAGTATGTAATTTAACACAGGAGGGATAGGTGTAGACTACAGTATGTAATTTAACACAGGAGGGATAGGTGTAGACAACAGTATGTAATTTAACACAGGAGAGATAGGTGTAGACTACAGTATGTAATTTAACACAGGAGGGGATAGGTGTAGACTACAGTATGTAATTTAACACAGGGGGGATAGGTGTAGACTACAGTATGTAAATTAACACAGGAGGGATAGGTGTAGACTACAGTATGTAATTTAAAACATGGGGATAGGTGTAGACTACAGTATGTAATTTAACACAGGGAGGATAGGTGTAGACTACAGTATGTATTTTAACACAGGAGGGATAGGTGTATACTGCAGTATGTAATTTAACACAGGGGGGATAGGTGTAGACAACAGTATGTAATTTAACACAGGAGGGGATAGGTGTAGACTACAGTTTGTAATTTAACACAGGAGGGGATAGGTGTAGACTACAGTATGTAATTTAACACAGGAGGGATAGGTGTATACTACAGTATGTAATTTAACACAGGAGGGGATAGGTGTAGTCACCAGTATGTCATTTAACACAGGAGGGGATAGGTGTAGACTACAGTATGTAATTTAACACAGGAGGGGATAGGTGTAGACTACAGTATGTAATTTAACACAGGAGGGGATAGGTGTAGGCTACAGTATGTAATTTAACACAGGGGGATAGGTGTAGACTACAGTATGTAATTTAACACAGGGGGATAGGTGTAGACTACAGTATGTAATTTAACACAGGGGGGATAGGTGTAGACTACAGTATGTAATTTAACACAGGAGGGATAGGTGTAGACAACAGTATGTAATTTAACACAGGGGGGATAGGTGTAGACTATAGTATTTAATTTAACACAGGAGGGGATAGGTGTAGGCTACAGTATGTAATTTAACAAAGGGGGGATAGGTGTAGATTACAGTATGTAATTTAACACAGGGGGATAGGTGTAGACTACAGTATGTAATTTAACACAGGAGGGGATAGGTGTAGACTACAGTATGTAATTTAACACAGGGGGGATAGGTGTAGACTATAGTATGTAATTTAACACATGGGGATAGGTGTAGACTACAGTATGTAATTTAACACAGGAGGGGATAGGTGTAGACTACAGTATGTAATTTAACACATGGGGATAGGTGTAGACTACAGTATGTAATGTAACACAGGGGGGATAGGTGTATACTACAGTATGTAATTTAACACAGGAGGGATAGGTGTAGGCTACAGTATGTAATTTAACACAGGAGGGGATAGGTGTAGACTACAGTATGTAATTTAACACAGGGGGATAGGTGTAGACAACAGTATGTAATTTAACACAGAAGGGGATAGGTGTAGGCTACAGTATGTAATTTAACACAGGGGGATAGGTGTAGACTACAGTATGTAATTTAACACAGGGGGATAGGTGTAGACTACAGTATGTAATTTAACACATGGGGATAGGTGTAGACTACAGTATGTAATTTAACACAGGGGGATAGGTGTAGGCTACAGTATGTAATTTAACACAGGAGGGGATAGGTGTAGACTACAGTATGTAATTTAACACAGGGGGATAGGTGTAGACTACAGTATGTAATTTAACACAGGAGGGGATAGGTGTAGACTACAGTATGTAATTTAACACAGGGGGATAGGTGTAGACTACAGTATGTAATTTAACACAGGGGGATAGGTGTAGACTACAGTATGTAATTTAACACAGGGGGTTAGGTGTAGACTACAGTATGTAATTTAACACAGGAGGGGATAGGTGTAGACTACAGTATGTAATTTAACACATGGGGATAGGTGTAGACTACAGTATGTAATTTAACACAGGGAGGATAGGTGTAGACTACAGTATGTATTTTAACACAGGAGGGATAGGTGTATACTGCAGTATGTAATTTAACACAGGGGGGATAGGTGTAGACAACAGTATGTAATTTAACACAGGAGGGGATAGGTGTAGACTACAGTTTGTAATTTAACACAGGAGGGGATAGGTGTAGACTACAGTATGTAATTTAACACAGGAGGGGATAGGTGTATACTACAGTATGTAATTTAACACAGGGGGATAGGTGTAGACTACAGTATGTAATTTAACACAGGAGGGATAGGTGTATACTACAGTATGTAATTTAACACAGGAGGGGATAGGTGTAGTCACCAGTATGTCATTTAACACAGGAGGGGATAGGTGTAGACTACAGTATGTAATTTAACACAGGAGGGGATAGGTGTAGACTACAGTATGTAATTTAACACAGGAGGGGATAGGTGTAGGCTACAGTATGTAATTTAACACAGGGGGATAGGTGTAGACTACAGTATGTAATTTAACACAGGGGGATAGGTGTAGACTACAGTATGTAATTTAACACAGAGGGGATAGGTGTAGACTACAGTATGTAATTTAACACAGGAGGGATAGGTGTAGACAACAGTATGTAATTTAACACAGGGGGGATAGGTGTAGACTATAGTATTTAATTTAACACAGGAGGGGATAGGTGTAGGCTACAGTATGTAATTTAACAAAGGGGGGATAGGTGTAGATTACAGTATGTAATTTAACACAGGGGGATAGGTGTAGACTACAGTATGTAATTTAAGACAGGAGGGGATAGGTGTAGACTACAGTATGTAATTTAACACAGGGGGGATAGGTGTAGACTATAGTATGTAATTTAACACATGGGGATAGGTGTAGACTACAGTATGTAATTTAACACAGGAGGGGATAGGTGTAGACTACAGTATGTAATTTAACACAGGGGGATAGGTGTAGACTACAGTATGTAATTTAACACAGGGGGATAGGTGTAGACTACAGTATGTAATTTAACACAGGGGGATAGGTGTAGACTACAGTATGTAATTTAACACAGGGGGGATAGGTGTAGACTACAGTATGTAATTTAACACAGGGGGGATAGGTGTAGACTACAGTATGTAATTTAACACAGGAGGGGATAGGTGTAGGATACAGTATGTAATTTAACACAGGGGGGATAGGTGTAGATTACAGTATGTAATTTAACACAGGGGGATAGGTGTAGACTATGGTATGTAATTTAACACAGGAGGGGATAGGTGTAGACAACAGTATGTAATTTAACACAGGGGGGATAGGTGTAGACTACAGCATGTAATTTAACACATGGGGATAGGTGTAGACAACAGTATGTAATTTAACACAGGGGGGATAGGTGTAGACTACAGTATGTAATTTAACACATGGGGATAGGTGTAGACTACAGTATGTAAATTAACACAGGAGGGATAGGTGTAGACTACAGTATGTAATTTAACACATGGGGATAGGTGTAGACTACAGTATGTAATTTAACACAGGGAGGATAGGTGTAGACTACAGTATGTATTTTAACACAGGAGGGATAGGTGTATACTGCAGTATGTAATTTAACACAGGGGGGATAGGTGTAGACAACAGTATGTAATTTAACACAGGAGGGGATAGGTGTAGACTACAGTTTGTAATTTAACACAGGAGGGGATAGGTGTAGACTACAGTATGTAATTTAACACAGGAGGGATAGGTGTATACTACAGTATGTAATTTAACACAGGAGGGGATAGGTGTAGTCACCAGTATGTCATTTAACACAGGAGGGGATAGGTGTAGACTACAGTATGTAATTTAACACAGGAGGGGATAGGTGTAGACTACAGTATGTAATTTAACACAGGAGGGGATAGGTGTAGGCTACAGTATGTAATTTAACACAGGGGGATAGGTGTAGACTACAGTATGTAATTTAACACAGGGGGATAGGTGTAGACTACAGTATGTAATTTAACACAGGGGGGATAGGTGTAGACTACAGTATGTAATTTAACACAGGAGGGATAGGTGTAGACAACAGTATGTAATTTAACACAGGGGGGATAGGTGTAGACTATAGTATTTAATTTAACACAGGAGGGGATAGGTGTAGGCTACAGTATGTAATTTAACAAAGGGGGGATAGGTGTAGATTACAGTATGTAATTTAACACAGGGGGATAGGTGTAGACTACAGTATGTAATTTAACACAGGAGGGGATAGGTGTAGACTACAGTATGTAATTTAACACAGGGGGGATAGGTGTAGACTATAGTATGTAATTTAACACATGGGGATAGGTGTAGACTACAGTATGTAATTTAACACAGGAGGGGATAGGTGTAGACTACAGTATGTAATTTAACACATGGGGATAGGTGTAGACTACAGTATGTAATGTAACACAGGGGGGATAGGTGTATACTACAGTATGTAATTTAACACAGGAGGGATAGGTGTAGGCTACAGTATGTAATTTAACACAGGAGGGGATAGGTGTAGACTACAGTATGTAATTTAACACAGGGGGATAGGTGTAGACAACAGTATGTAATTTAACACAGAAGGGGATAGGTGTAGGCTACAGTATGTAATTTAACACAGGGGGATAGGTGTAGACTACAGTATGTAATTTAACACAGGGGGATAGGTGTAGACTACAGTATGTAATTTAACACATGGGGATAGGTGTAGACTACAGTATGTAATTTAACACAGGGGGATAGGTGTAGGCTACAGTATGTAATTTAACACAGGAGGGGATAGGTGTAGACTACAGTATGTAATTTAACACAGGGGGATAGGTGTAGACTACAGTATGTAATTTAACACAGGAGGGGATAGGTGTAGACTACAGTATGTAATTTAACACAGGGGGATAGGTGTAGACTACAGTATGTAATTTAACACAGGGGGATAGGTGTAGACTACAGTATGTAATTTAACACAGGGGGTTAGGTGTAGACTACAGTATGTAATTTAACACAGGAGGGGATAGGTGTAGACTACAGTATGTAATTTAACACAGGAGGGGATAGGTGTATACTACAGTATGTAATTTAACACAGGGGGATAGGTGTAGACTACAGTATGTAATTTAACACAGGAGGGATAGGTGTATACTACAGTATGTAATTTAACACAGGAGGGGATAGGTGTAGTCACCAGTATGTCATTTAACACAGGAGGGGATAGGTGTAGACTACAGTATGTAATTTAACACAGGAGGGGATAGGTGTAGACTACAGTATGTAATTTAACACAGGAGGGGATAGGTGTAGGCTACAGTATGTAATTTAACACAGGGGGATAGGTGTAGACTACAGTATGTAATTTAACACAGGGGGATAGGTGTAGACTACAGTATGTAATTTAACACAGAGGGGATAGGTGTAGACTACAGTATGTAATTTAACACAGGAGGGATAGGTGTAGACAACAGTATGTAATTTAACACAGGGGGGATAGGTGTAGACTATAGTATTTAATTTAACACAGGAGGGGATAGGTGTAGGCTACAGTATGTAATTTAACAAAGGGGGGATAGGTGTAGATTACAGTATGTAATTTAACACAGGGGGATAGGTGTAGACTACAGTATGTAATTTAAGACAGGAGGGGATAGGTGTAGACTACAGTATGTAATTTAACACAGGGGGGATAGGTGTAGACTATAGTATGTAATTTAACACATGGGGATAGGTGTAGACTACAGTATGTAATTTAACACAGGAGGGGATAGGTGTAGACTACAGTATGTAATTTAACACAGGGGGATAGGTGTAGACTACAGTATGTAATTTAACACAGGGGGATAGGTGTAGACTACAGTATGTAATTTAACACAGGGGGATAGGTGTAGACTACAGTATGTAATTTAACACAGGGGGGATAGGTGTAGACTACAGTATGTAATTTAACACAGGGGGGATAGGTGTAGACTACAGTATGTAATTTAACACAGGAGGGGATAGGTGTAGGATACAGTATGTAATTTAACACAGGGGGGATAGGTGTAGATTACAGTATGTAATTTAACACAGGGGGATAGGTGTAGACTATGGTATGTAATTTAACACAGGAGGGGATAGGTGTAGACAACAGTATGTAATTTAACACAGGGGGGATAGGTGTAGACTACAGCATGTAATTTAACACATGGGGATAGGTGTAGACAACAGTATGTAATTTAACACAGGGGGGATAGGTGTAGACTACAGTATGTAATTTAACACATGGGGATAGGTGTAGACTACAGTATGTAATTTAACACAGGGGGGATAGGTGTAGACTACAGTATGTAATTTAACACAGGAGGGTATAGGTGTAGACTACAGTATGTAATTTAACACATGGGGATAGGTGTAGACTACAGTATGTAATTTAACACAGGGGGGATAGGTGTAGATTACAGTATGTAATTTAACACAGGGGGGATAGGTGTAGTCAACAGTATGTCATTTAACACAGGAGGGGCTAGGTGTAGACTACAGTATGTAATTTAACACAGGGGGGATAGGTGTAGACTACAGTATGTAATTTAACACAGGGGGGATAGGTGTAGACTACAGTATGTAATTTAACACAGGGGGGATAGGTGTAGACTACAGTATGTAATTTAACACAGGGGAGATAGGTGTAGACTACAGTATGTAATTTAACACAGGGGGATAGGTGTAGACTACAGTATGTAATTTAACACAGGAGGGGTTAGGTGTAGACTACAGTATGTAATTTAACACAGGAGGGGATAGGTGTAGACTACAGTATGTAATTTTACACAGGGGGATAGGTGTAGACTACAGTATGTAATTTAACACAGGAGGGATAGGTGTAGACTACAGTATGTTATTTAACACATGGGGATAGGTGTAGACTACAGTATGTAATTTAACACAGGAGGGGATAGGTGTAGACTACAGTATGTAATTTAACACATGGGGATAGGTGTAGACTACAGTATGTAATGTAACACAGGGGGGATAGGTGTATACTACAGTATGTAATTTAACACAGGAGGGATAGGTGTAGGCTACAGTATGTAATTTAACACAGGAGTGGATAGGTGTAGACTACAGTATGTAATTTAACACAGGGGGATAGGTGTAGACAACAGTATGTAATTTAACACAGGAGGGGATAGGTGTAGGCTACAGTATGTAATTTAACACAGGGGGATAGGTGTAGACTACAGTATGTAATTTAACACAGGGGGATAGGTGTAGACTACAGTATGTAATTTAACACATGGGGATAGGTGTAGACTACAGTATGTAATTTAACACAGGGGGGATAGGTGTAGGCTACAGTATGTAATTTAACACAGGAGGGGATAGGTGTAGACTACAGTATGTAATTTAACACAGGGGGGATAGGTGTAGACTACAGTATGTAATTTAACACAGGAGGGGATAGGTGTAGACTACAGTATGTAATTTAACACAGGGGGATAGGTGTAGACTACAGTATGTAATTTAACACAGGGGGATAGGTGTAGACTACAGTATGTAATTTAACACAGGGGTTAGGTGTAGACTACAGTATGTAATTTAACACTGGAGGGGATAGGTGTAGACTACAGTATGTAATTTAACACAGGTGGATAGGTGTAGACTACAGTATGTAATTTAACACAGGGGGGATAGGTGTAGACTGCAGTATGTATTTTAACACAGGAGGGATAGGTGTATACTGCAGTATGTAATTTAACACAGGGGGGATAGGTGTAGACAACAGTATGTAATTTAACACAGGAGGGGATAGGTGTAGACTACAGTTTGTAATTTAACACAGGAGGGGATAGGTGTAGGCTACAGTATGTAATTTAACAAAGGGGGGATAGGTGTAGATTACAGTATGTAATTTAACACAGGGGGATAGGTGTAGACTACAGTATGTAATTTAACACAGGAGGGGATAGGTGTAGACTACAGTATGTAATTTAACACAGGGGGGATAGGTGTAGACTATAGTATGTAATTTAACACATGGGGATAGGTGTAGACTACAGTATGTAATTTAACACAGGAGGGATAGGTGTAGGCTACAGTATGTAATTTAACACAGGAGTGGATAGGTGTAGACTACAGTATGTAATTTAACACAGGGGGATAGGTGTAGACAACAGTATGTAATTTAACACAGGAGGGGATAGGTGTAGGCTACAGTATGTAATTTAACACAGGGGGATAGGTGTAGACTACAGTATGTAATTTAACACAGGGGGATAGGTGTAGACTACAGTATGTAATTTAACACATGGGGATAGGTGTAGACTACAGTATGTAATTTAACACAGGGGGGATAGGTGTAGGCTACAGTATGTAATTTAACACAGGAGGGGATAGGTGTAGACTACAGTATGTAATTTAACACAGGGGGGATAGGTGTAGACTACAGTATGTAATTTAACACAGGAGGGGATAGGTGTAGACTACAGTATGTAATTTAACACAGGGGGGATAGGTGTAGACTATAGTATGTAATTTAACACATGGGGATAGGTGTAGACTACAGTATGTAATTTAACACAGGAGGGATAGGTGTAGGCTACAGTATGTAATTTAACACAGGAGTGGATAGGTGTAGACTACAGTATGTAATTTAACACAGGGGGATAGGTGTAGACAACAGTATGTAATTTAACACAGGAGGGGATAGGTGTAGGCTACAGTATGTAATTTAACACAGGGGGATAGGTGTAGACTACAGTATGTAATTTAACACAGGGGGATAGGTGTAGACTACAGTATGTAATTTAACACATGGGGATAGGTGTAGACTACAGTATGTAATTTAACACAGGGGGATAGGTGTAGACTACAGTATGTAATTTAACACAGGGGGATAGGTGTAGACTACAGTATGTAATTTAACACAGGGGGATAGGTGTAGACTACAGTATGTAATTTAACACAGGGGGGATAGGTGTAGACTACAGTATGTAATTTAACACAGGGGGGATAGGTGTAGACTACAGTATGTAATTTAACACAGGAGGGGATAGGTGTAGGATACAGTATGTAATTTAACACAGGGGGGATAGGTGTAGATTACAGTATGTAATTTAACACAGGGGGGATAGGTGTAGACTACAGTATGTAATTTAACACAGGAGGGGATAGGTGTAGACAACAGTATGTAATTTAACACAGGGGGGATAGGTGTAGACTACAGCATGTAATTTAACACATGGGGATAGGTGTAGACTACAGTATGTCATTTAACACAGGAGGGAATAGGTGTAGACTACAGTATGTAATTTAACACATGGGGATAGGTGTAGACTACAGTATGTAATTTAACACAGGGGGGATAGGTGTAGACTACAGTATGTAATTTAACACAGGAGGGAATAGGTGTAGACTACAGTATGTAATTTAACACATGGGGATAGGTGTAGACTACAGTATGTAATTTAACACAGGGGGGATAGGTGTAGATTACAGTATGTAATTTAACACAGGGGGGATAGGTGTAGTCAACAGTATGTCATTTAACACAGGAGGGGATAGGTGTAGACTACAGTATGTAATTTAACACAGGGGGGATAGGTGTAGACTACAGTATGTAATTTAACACAGGGGGGATAGGTGTAGACTACAGTATGTAATTTAACACAGGGGGGATAGGTGTAGACTACAGTATGTAATTTAACACAGGGGAGATAGGTGTAGACTACAGTATGTAATTTAACACAGGGGGATAGGTGTAGACTACAGTATGTAATTTAACACAGGAGGGGTTAGGTGTAGACTACAGTATGTAATTTAACACAGGAGGGGATAGGTGTAGACTACAGTATGTAATTTTACACAGGGGGATAGGTGTAGACTACAGTATGTAATTTAACACAGGAGGGATAGGTGTAGACTACAGTATGTAATTTAACACAGGAGGGATAGGTGTAGACAACAGTATGTAATTTAACACAGGAGAGATAGGTGTAGACTACAGTATGTAATTTAACACAGGAGGGGATAGGTGTAGACTACAGTATGTAATTTAACACAAGGGGGATAGGTGTAGACTACAGTATGTAAATTAACACAGGAGGGATAGGTGTAGACTACAGTATGTAATTTAAAACATGGGGATAGGTGTAGACTACAGTATGTAATTTAACACAGGGAGGATAGGTGTAGACTACAGTATGTATTTTAACACAGGAGGGATAGGTGTATACTGCAGTATGTAATTTAACACAGGGGGGATAGGTGTAGACAACAGTATGTAATTTAACACAGGAGGGGATAGGTGTAGACTACAGTTTGTAATTTAACACAGGAGGGGATAGGTGTAGACTACAGTATGTAATTTAACACAGGAGGGATAGGTGTATACTACAGTATGTAATTTAACACAGGAGGGGATAGGTGTAGTCACCAGTATGTCATTTAACACAGGAGGGGATAGGTGTAGACTACAGTATGTAATTTAACACAGGAGGGGATAGGTGTAGACTACAGTATGTAATTTAACACAGGAGGGGATAGGTGTAGGCTACAGTATGTAATTTAACACAGGGGGATAGGTGTAGACTACAGTATGTAATTTAACACAGGGGGATAGGTGTAGACTACAGTATGTAATTTAACACAGGGGGGATAGGTGTAGACTACAGTATGTAATTTAACACAGGAGGGATAGGTGTAGACAACAGTATGTAATTTAACACAGGGGGGATAGGTGTAGACTATAGTATTTAATTTAACACAGGAGGGGATAGGTGTAGGCTACAGTATGTAATTTAACAAAGGGGGGATAGGTGTAGATTACAGTATGTAATTTAACACAGGGGGATAGGTGTAGACTACAGTATGTAATTTAACACAGGAGGGGATAGGTGTAGACTACAGTATGTAATTTAACACAGGGGGGATAGGTGTAGACTATAGTATGTAATTTAACACATGGGGATAGGTGTAGACTACAGTATGTAATTTAACACAGGAGGGGATAGGTGTAGACTACAGTATGTAATTTAACACATGGGGATAGGTGTAGACTACAGTATGTAATGTAACACAGGGGGGATAGGTGTATACTACAGTATGTAATTTAACACAGGAGGGATAGGTGTAGGCTACAGTATGTAATTTAACACAGGAGGGGATAGGTGTAGACTACAGTATGTAATTTAACACAGGGGGATAGGTGTAGACAACAGTATGTAATTTAACACAGAAGGGGATAGGTGTAGGCTACAGTATGTAATTTAACACAGGGGGATAGGTGTAGACTACAGTATGTAATTTAACACAGGGGGATAGGTGTAGACTACAGTATGTAATTTAACACATGGGGATAGGTGTAGACTACAGTATGTAATTTAACACAGGGGGATAGGTGTAGGCTACAGTATGTAATTTAACACAGGAGGGGATAGGTGTAGACTACAGTATGTAATTTAACACAGGGGGATAGGTGTAGACTACAGTATGTAATTTAACACAGGAGGGGATAGGTGTAGACTACAGTATGTAATTTAACACAGGGGGATAGGTGTAGACTACAGTATGTAATTTAACACAGGGGGATAGGTGTAGACTACAGTATGTAATTTAACACAGGGGGTTAGGTGTAGACTACAGTATGTAATTTAACACAGGAGGGGATAGGTGTAGACTACAGTATGTAATTTAACACATGGGGATAGGTGTAGACTACAGTATGTAATTTAACACAGGGAGGATAGGTGTAGACTACAGTATGTATTTTAACACAGGAGGGATAGGTGTATACTGCAGTTTGTAATTTAACACAGGGGGGATAGGTGTAGACAACAGTATGTAATTTAACACAGGAGGGGATAGGTGTAGACTACAGTTTGTAATTTAACACAGGAGGGGATAGGTGTAGACTACAGTATGTAATTTAACACAGGAGGGGATAGGTGTATACTACAGTATGTAATTTAACACAGGGGGATAGGTGTAGACTACAGTATGTAATTTAACACAGGAGGGATAGGTGTATACTACAGTATGTAATTTAACACAGGAGGGGATAGGTGTAGTCACCAGTATGTCATTTAACACAGGAGGGGATAGGTGTAGACTACAGTATGTAATTTAACACAGGAGGGGATAGGTGTAGACTACAGTATGTAATTTAACACAGGAGGGATAGGTGTATACTACAGTATGTAATTTAACACAGGAGGGATAGGTGTAGGCTACAGTATGTAATTTAACACAGGAGGGGATAGGTGTAGACTACAGTATGTAATTTAACACAGGGGGATAGGTGTAGACAACAGTATGTAATTTAACACAGAAGGGGATAGGTGTAGGCTACAGTATGTAATTTAACACAGGGGGATAGGTGTAGACTACAGTATGTAATTTAACACAGGGGGATAGGTGTAGACTACAGTATGTAATTTAACACATGGGGATAGGTGTAGACTACAGTATGTAATTTAACACAGGGGGATAGGTGTAGGCTACAGTATGTAATTTAACACAGGAGGGGATAGGTGTAGACTACAGTATGTAATTTAACACAGGGGGATAGGTGTAGACTACAGTATGTAATTTAACACAGGAGGGGATAGGTGTAGACTACAGTATGTAATTTAACACAGGGGGATAGGTGTAGACTACAGTATGTAATTTAACACAGGGGGATAGGTGTAGACTACAGTATGTAATTTAACACAGGGGGTTAGGTGTAGACTACAGTATGTAATTTAACACAGGAGGGGATAGGTGTAGACTACAGTATGTAATTTAACACATGGGGATAGGTGTAGACTACAGTATGTAATTTAACACAGGGAGGATAGGTGTAGACTACAGTATGTATTTTAACACAGGAGGGATAGGTGTATACTGCAGTTTGTAATTTAACACAGGGGGGATAGGTGTAGACAACAGTATGTAATTTAACACAGGAGGGGATAGGTGTAGACTACAGTTTGTAATTTAACACAGGAGGGGATAGGTGTAGACTACAGTATGTAATTTAACACAGGAGGGGATAGGTGTATACTACAGTATGTAATTTAACACAGGGGGATAGGTGTAGACTACAGTATGTAATTTAACACAGGAGGGATAGGTGTATACTACAGTATGTAATTTAACACAGGAGGGGATAGGTGTAGTCACCAGTATGTCATTTAACACAGGAGGGGATAGGTGTAGACTACAGTATGTAATTTAACACAGGAGGGGATAGGTGTAGACTACAGTATGTAATTTAACACAGGAGGGGATAGGTGTAGGCTACAGTATGTAATTTAACACAGGGGGATAGGTGTAGACTACAGTATGTAATTTAACACAGGGGGATAGGTGTAGACTACAGTATGTAATTTAACACAGAGGGGATAGGTGTAGACTACAGTATGTAATTTAACACAGGAGGGATAGGTGTAGACAACAGTATGTAATTTAACACAGGGGGGATAGGTGTAGACTATAGTATTTAATTTAACACAGGAGGGGATAGGTGTAGGCTACAGTATGTAATTTAACAAAGGGGGGATAGGTGTAGATTACAGTATGTAATTTAACACAGGGGGATAGGTGTAGACTACAGTATGTAATTTAAGACAGGAGGGGATAGGTGTAGACTACAGTATGTAATTTAACACAGGGGGGATAGGTGTAGACTATAGTATGTAATTTAACACATGGGGATAGGTGTAGACTACAGTATGTAATTTAACACAGGAGGGGATAGGTGTAGACTACAGTATGTAATTTAACACAGGGGGATAGGTGTAGACTACAGTATGTAATTTAACACAGGGGGATAGGTGTAGACTACAGTATGTAATTTAACACAGGGGGATAGGTGTAGACTACAGTATGTAATTTAACACAGGGGGGATAGGTGTAGACTACAGTATGTAATTTAACACAGGGGGGATAGGTGTAGACTACAGTATGTAATTTAACACAGGAGGGGATAGGTGTAGGATACAGTATGTAATTTAACACAGGGGGATAGGTGTAGATTACAGTATGTAATTTAACACAGGGGGATAGGTGTAGACTATGGTATGTAATTTAACACAGGAGGGGATAGGTGTAGACAACAGTATGTAATTTAACACAGGGGGGATAGGTGTAGACTACAGCATGTAATTTAACACATGGGGATAGGTGTAGACAACAGTATGTAATTTAACACAGGGGGGATAGGTGTAGACTACAGTATGTAATTTAACACATGGGGATAGGTGTAGACTACAGTATGTAATTTAACACAGGGGGGATAGGTGTAGACTACAGTATGTAATTTAACACAGGAGGGTATAGGTGTAGACTACAGTATGTAATTTAACACATGGGGATAGGTGTAGACTACAGTATGTAATTTAACACAGGGGGGATAGGTGTAGATTACAGTATGTAATTTAACACAGGGGGGATAGGTGTAGTCAACAGTATGTCATTTAACACAGGAGGGGCTAGGTGTAGACTACAGTATGTAATTTAACACAGGGGGGATAGGTGTAGACTACAGTATGTAATTTAACACAGGGGGGATAGGTGTAGACTACAGTATGTAATTTAACACAGGGGGGATAGGTGTAGACTACAGTATGTAATTTAACACAGGGGAGATAGGTGTAGACTACAGTATGTAATTTAACACAGGGGGATAGGTGTAGACTACAGTATGTAATTTAACACAGGAGGGGTTAGGTGTAGACTACAGTATGTAATTTAACACAGGAGGGGATAGGTGTAGACTACAGTATGTAATTTTACACAGGGGGATAGGTGTAGACTACAGTATGTAATTTAACACAGGAGGGGATAGGTGTAGACTACAGTATGTAATTTAACACAGGGGGATAGGTGTAGACAACAGTATGTAATTTAACACAGAAGGGGATAGGTGTAGGCTACAGTATGTAATTTAACACAGGGGGATAGGTGTAGACTACAGTATGTAATTTAACACAGGGGGATAGGTGTAGACTACAGTATGTAATTTAACACATGGGGATAGGTGTAGACTACAGTATGTAATTTAACACAGGGGGATAGGTGTAGGCTACAGTATGTAATTTAACACAGGAGGGGATAGGTGTAGACTACAGTATGTAATTTAACACAGGGGGATAGGTGTAGACTACAGTATGTAATTTAACACAGGAGGGGATAGGTGTAGACTACAGTATGTAATTTAACACAGGGGGATAGGTGTAGACTACAGTATGTAATTTAACACAGCGGGATAGGTGTAGACTACAGTATGTAATTTAACACAGGGGGTTAGGTGTAGACTACAGTATGTAATTTAACACAGGAGGGGATAGGTGTAGACTACAGTATGTAATTTAACACATGGGGATAGGTGTAGACTACAGTATGTAATTTAACACAGGGAGGATAGGTGTAGACTACAGTATGTATTTTAACACAGGAGGGATAGGTGTATACTGCAGTTTGTAATTTAACACAGGGGGGATAGGTGTAGACAACAGTATGTAATTTAACACAGGAGGGGATAGGTGTAGACTACAGTTTGTAATTTAACACAGGAGGGGATAGGTGTAGACTACAGTATGTAATTTAACACAGGAGGGGATAGGTGTATACTACAGTATGTAATTTAACACAGGGGGATAGGTGTAGACTACAGTATGTAATTTAACACAGGAGGGATAGGTGTATACTACAGTATGTAATTTAACACAGGAGGGGATAGGTGTAGTCACCAGTATGTCATTTAACACAGGAGGGGATAGGTGTAGACTACAGTATGTAATTTAACACAGGAGGGGATAGGTGTAGACTACAGTATGTAATTTAACACAGGAGGGATAGGTGTATACTACAGTATGTAATTTAACACAGGAGGGATAGGTGTAGGCTACAGTATGTAATTTAACACAGGAGGGGATAGGTGTAGACTACAGTATGTAATTTAACACAGGGGGATAGGTGTAGACAACAGTATGTAATTTAACACAGAAGGGGATAGGTGTAGGCTACAGTATGTAATTTAACACAGGGGGATAGGTGTAGACTACAGTATGTAATTTAACACAGGGGGATAGGTGTAGACTACAGTATGTAATTTAACACATGGGGATAGGTGTAGACTACAGTATGTAATTTAACACAGGGGGATAGGTGTAGGCTACAGTATGTAATTTAACACAGGAGGGGATAGGTGTAGACTACAGTATGTAATTTAACACAGGGGGATAGGTGTAGACTACAGTATGTAATTTAACACAGGAGGGGATAGGTGTAGACTACAGTATGTAATTTAACACAGGGGGATAGGTGTAGACTACAGTATGTAATTTAACACAGGGGGATAGGTGTAGACTACAGTATGTAATTTAACACAGGGGGTTAGGTGTAGACTACAGTATGTAATTTAACACAGGAGGGGATAGGTGTAGACTACAGTATGTAATTTAACACATGGGGATAGGTGTAGACTACAGTATGTAATTTAACACAGGGAGGATAGGTGTAGACTACAGTATGTATTTTAACACAGGAGGGATAGGTGTATACTGCAGTTTGTAATTTAACACAGGGGGGATAGGTGTAGACAACAGTATGTAATTTAACACAGGAGGGGATAGGTGTAGACTACAGTTTGTAATTTAACACAGGAGGGGATAGGTGTAGACTACAGTATGTAATTTAACACAGGAGGGGATAGGTGTATACTACAGTATGTAATTTAACACAGGGGGATAGGTGTAGACTACAGTATGTAATTTAACACAGGAGGGATAGGTGTATACTACAGTATGTAATTTAACACAGGAGGGGATAGGTGTAGTCACCAGTATGTCATTTAACACAGGAGGGGATAGGTGTAGACTACAGTATGTAATTTAACACAGGAGGGGATAGGTGTAGACTACAGTATGTAATTTAACACAGGAGGGGATAGGTGTAGGCTACAGTATGTAATTTAACACAGGGGGATAGGTGTAGACTACAGTATGTAATTTAACACAGGGGGATAGGTGTAGACTACAGTATGTAATTTAACACAGAGGGGATAGGTGTAGACTACAGTATGTAATTTAACACAGGAGGGATAGGTGTAGACAACAGTATGTAATTTAACACAGGGGGGATAGGTGTAGACTATAGTATTTAATTTAACACAGGAGGGGATAGGTGTAGGCTACAGTATGTAATTTAACAAAGGGGGGATAGGTGTAGATTACAGTATGTAATTTAACACAGGGGGATAGGTGTAGACTACAGTATGTAATTTAAGACAGGAGGGGATAGGTGTAGACTACAGTATGTAATTTAACACAGGGGGGATAGGTGTAGACTATAGTATGTAATTTAACACATGGGGATAGGTGTAGACTACAGTATGTAATTTAACACAGGAGGGGATAGGTGTAGACTACAGTATGTAATTTAACACAGGGGGATAGGTGTAGACTACAGTATGTAATTTAACACAGGGGGATAGGTGTAGACTACAGTATGTAATTTAACACAGGGGGATAGGTGTAGACTACAGTATGTAATTTAACACAGGGGGGATAGGTGTAGACTACAGTATGTAATTTAACACAGGGGGGATAGGTGTAGACTACAGTATGTAATTTAACACAGGAGGGGATAGGTGTAGGATACAGTATGTAATTTAACACAGGGGGATAGGTGTAGATTACAGTATGTAATTTAACACAGGGGGATAGGTGTAGACTATGGTATGTAATTTAACACAGGAGGGGATAGGTGTAGACAACAGTATGTAATTTAACACAGGGGGGATAGGTGTAGACTACAGCATGTAATTTAACACATGGGGATAGGTGTAGACAACAGTATGTAATTTAACACAGGGGGGATAGGTGTAGACTACAGTATGTAATTTAACACATGGGGATAGGTGTAGACTACAGTATGTAATTTAACACAGGGGGGATAGGTGTAGACTACAGTATGTAATTTAACACAGGAGGGTATAGGTGTAGACTACAGTATGTAATTTAACACATGGGGATAGGTGTAGACTACAGTATGTAATTTAACACAGGGGGGATAGGTGTAGATTACAGTATGTAATTTAACACAGGGGGGATAGGTGTAGTCAACAGTATGTCATTTAACACAGGAGGGGCTAGGTGTAGACTACAGTATGTAATTTAACACAGGGGGGATAGGTGTAGACTACAGTATGTAATTTAACACAGGGGGGATAGGTGTAGACTACAGTATGTAATTTAACACAGGGGGGATAGGTGTAGACTACAGTATGTAATTTAACACAGGGGAGATAGGTGTAGACTACAGTATGTAATTTAACACAGGGGGATAGGTGTAGACTACAGTATGTAATTTAACACAGGAGGGGTTAGGTGTAGACTACAGTATGTAATTTAACACAGGAGGGGATAGGTGTAGACTACAGTATGTAATTTTACACAGGGGGATAGGTGTAGACTACAGTATGTAATTTAACACAGGAGGGATAGGTGTAGACTACAGTATGTAATTTTACACAGGGGGATAGGTGTAGACTACAGTATGTAATTTAACACAGGAGGGATAGGTGTAGACTACAGTATGTAATTTAACACAGGGGGGATAGGTGTAGACTATAGTATGTAATTTAACACATGGGGATAGGTGTAGACTACAGTATGTAATTTAACACAGGAGGGGATAGGTGTAGACTACAGTATGTAATTTAACACAGGGGGATAGGTGTAGACTACAGTATGTAATTTAACACAGGGGGATAGGTGTAGACTACAGTATGTAATTTAACACAGGGGGATAGGTGTAGACTACAGTATGTAATTTAACACAGGGGGGATAGGTGTAGACTACAGTATGTAATTTAACACAGGGGGGATAGGTGTAGACTACAGTATGTAATTTAACACAGGAGGGGATAGGTGTAGGATACAGTATGTAATTTAACACAGGGGGATAGGTGTAGATTACAGTATGTAATTTAACACAGGGGGATAGGTGTAGACTATGGTATGTAATTTAACACAGGAGGGGATAGGTGTAGACAACAGTATGTAATTTAACACAGGGGGGATAGGTGTAGACTACAGCATGTAATTTAACACATGGGGATAGGTGTAGACAACAGTATGTAATTTAACACAGGGGGGATAGGTGTAGACTACAGTATGTAATTTAACACATGGGGATAGGTGTAGACTACAGTATGTAATTTAACACAGGGGGGATAGGTGTAGACTACAGTATGTAATTTAACACAGGAGGGTATAGGTGTAGACTACAGTATGTAATTTAACACATGGGGATAGGTGTAGACTACAGTATGTAATTTAACACAGGGGGGATAGGTGTAGATTACAGTATGTAATTTAACACAGGGGGGATAGGTGTAGTCAACAGTATGTCATTTAACACAGGAGGGGCTAGGTGTAGACTACAGTATGTAATTTAACACAGGGGGGATAGGTGTAGACTACAGTATGTAATTTAACACAGGGGGGATAGGTGTAGACTACAGTATGTAATTTAACACAGGGGGGATAGGTGTAGACTACAGTATGTAATTTAACACAGGGGAGATAGGTGTAGACTACAGTATGTAATTTAACACAGGGGGATAGGTGTAGACTACAGTATGTAATTTAACACAGGAGGGGTTAGGTGTAGACTACAGTATGTAATTTAACACAGGAGGGGATAGGTGTAGACTACAGTATGTAATTTTACACAGGGGGATAGGTGTAGACTACAGTATGTAATTTAACACAGGAGGGATAGGTGTAGACTACAGTATGTTATTTAACACAGGAGGGATAGGTGTAAACAACAGTATGTAATTTAACACAGGAGAGATAGGTGTAGACTACAGTATGTAATTTAACACAGGAGGGGATAGGTGTAGACTACAGTATGTCATTTAACACAGGGGGGATAGGTGTAGACTACAGTATGTAAATTAACACAGGAGGGATAGGTGTAGACTACAGTATGTAATTTAACACAGGGGGGATAGGTGTAGACAACAGTATGTAATTTAACACAGGAGGGGATAGGTGTAGACTACAGTTTGTAATTTAACACAGGAGGGGATAGGTGTAGACTACAGTATGTAATTTAACACAGGAGGGATAGGTGTATACTACAGTATGTAATTTAACACAGGAGGGGATAGGTGTAGTCACCAGTATGTCATTTAACACATGAGGGGATAGGTGTAGACTACAGTATGTAATTTAACACAGGAGGGGATAGGTGTAGATTACAGTATGTAATTTAAAACAGGAGGGGATAGGTGTAGGCTACAGTATGTAATTTAACACAGGGGGATAGGTGTAGACTACAGTATGTAATTTAACACAGGGGGATAGGTGTAGACTACAGTATGTAATTTAACACAGGGGGGATAGGTGTAGACTACACTATGTAATTTAACACAGGAGGGATAGGTGTAGACAACAGTATGTAATTTAACACAGGGGGGATAGGTGTAGACTATAGTATTTAATTTAACACAGGAGGGGATAGGTGTAGGCTACAGTATGTAATTTAACAAAGGGGGGATAGGTGTAGATTAAAGTATGTAATTTAACACAGGGGGATAGGTGTAGACTACAGTATGTAATTTAACACAGGAGGGGATAGGTGTAGACTACAGTATGTAATTTAACACAGGGGGGATAGGTGTAGACTATAGTATGTAATTTAACACATGGGGATAGGTGTAGACTACAGTATGTAATTTAACACAGGAGGGGATAGGTGTAGACTACAGTATGTAATTTAACACATGGGGATAGGTGTAGACTACAGTATGTAATGTAACACAGGGGGGATAGGTGTATACTACAGTATGTAATTTAACACAGGAGGGGATAGGTGTAGGCTACAGTATGTAATTTAACACAGGGGGATAGGTGTAGACTACAGTATGTAATTTAACACAGGGGGATAGGTGTAGACTACAGTATGTAATTTAACACATGGGGATAGGTGTAGACTACAGTATGTAATTTAACACAGGGGGGATAGGTGTAGGCTACAGTATGTAATTTAACACAGGAGGGGATAGGTGTAGACTACAGTATGTAATTTAACACAGGGGGGATAGGTGTAGACTACAGTATGTAATTTAACACAGGAGAGGATAGGTGTAGACTACAGTATGTAATTTAACACAGGGGGATAGGTGTAGACTACAGTATGTAATTTAACACAGGGGGATAGGTGTAGACTACAGTATGTAATTTAACACAGGGGTTAGGTGTAGACTACAGTATGTAATTTAACACTGGAGGGGATAGGTGTAGACTACAGTATGTAATTTAACACAGGTGGATAGGTGTAGACTACAGTATGTAATTTAACACAGGGGGGATAGGTGTAGACTACAGTATGTAATTTAACACAGGGGGATAGGTGTAGACTACAGTATGTAATTTAACACAGGGGGATAGGTGTAGACTACAGTATGTAATTTAACACAGGAGGGATAGGTGTAGACAACAGTATGTAATTTAACACAGGGGTGATAGGTGTAGACTATAGTATGTAATTTAACACAGGAGGGGATAGGTGTAGGCTACAGTATGTAATTTACCACAGGGGGGATAGGTGTAGATTACAGTATGTAATTTAACACAGGGGGGATAGGTGTAGACTACAGTATGTGATTTAACACAGGAGGGGATAGGTGTAGACTACAGTATGTAATTTAACACAGGAGGGGTAGGTGTAGACTACAGTATGTAATTTAACACATGGGGATAGGTGTAGACTACAGTATGTCATTTAACACAGTAAGGGATAGGTGTAGACTACAGTATGTAATTTAACACTTGGGGATAGGTGTAGACTACAGTATGTAATGTAACACAGGGGTGTATACTACAGTATGTAATTTAACACAGGAGGGGATAGGTGTAGACTACAGTATGTAATGTAACACAGGGGTGTATACTACAGTATGTAATTTAACACAGGAGGGGATAGGTGTAGACTACAGTATGTAATTTAACACAGGGGGGATAGGTGTAGACTACAGTATGTAATTTAACACAGGAGGGGATAGGTGTAGACTACAGTATGTAATTTAACACAGGGGATAGGTGTAGACTACAGTATGTAATTTAACACAGGGGGATAGGTGTAGACTACAGTATGTAATTTAACACAGGGAGGATACGTGTAGACTACAGTATGTAATTTAACACAGGGGGGGTAGGTGTAGACTACAGTATGTAATTTAACACAGGAGGGGATAGGTGTAGACTACAGTATGTAATTTAACACAGGAGGGGATAGGTGTAGACTACAGTATGTAATTTAACACAGGGGGGATAGGTGTAGACTACAGTATGTAATTTAACACAGGAGGGATAGGTGTAGACTACAGTATTTAATTTAACACAGGAGGGATAGGTGTAGACTACAGTATGTAATTTAACACAGGAGGGATAGGTGTAGATTACAGTATATAATTTAACACAGGGGGGATAGGTGTAGACTACAGTATGTAATTTAACACAGGAGGGGATAGGTGTAGGCTACAGTTTGTAATTTAACACAGGAGGGGATAGGTGTAGGCTACAGTATGTAATTTAACACAGGAGGGGATAGGGGTAGGCTACAGTATGTAATTTAACACAGGAAGGGATAGGTGTAGGCTACAGTATGTAATTTAACACAGGAGGGAATAGGTGTAGACTACAGTATGTAATTTAACACAGGAGGGGATAGGTGTAGACTACAGTATGTAATTTAACACAGGAGGGGATAGGTGTAGACTACAGTATGTAATTTAACACAGGAGGGGATAGGTGTAGGCTACAGTATGTAATTTAACACACGGGGGAATAGGTTTCGACTACAGTATGTAACAGGAGAAGAGAGAGAATGGACATGTTCTGTTATCAGGACTTAGTGAACTACAGTACAAGACAGAAGTGCGTCCCAAATGGCACCCTATTCTCTCTCTATATTTTTTACATTTGTTTTGTTTAACCAGTCAAGTTTTTAAGAACAAATTCTTATTTACAATGATGGCCTACCCAGGCCAAACCCGGACGACGCTGGGCCAATTGCGCGCTGCCCTATGGGACCTCCAATCATGGCCAGTTGTGATTCAGCCTGGAATTGAATGTCTGTAGTGACACCTCTAGCCCTGAAATGCAGTGCCTTAGACCGCTGCGCCACTCGGGAGCCGCTTGGGAGCACTACTTTGGACCAGTTTTGACCAGAGCTCTGTAGTGCACTACATAGGGAATAGAGAGCCATTTAGGATGCAGTTTAAAACAGAGTGGGAACTTGTATAAACTCTAGTGGACTAGTGTTTTCCCCTTGAGTGAACACCAACAGAGGAGTGAAAAGGGCCAAGTCTGAAGGTAGTCACTCATGCCCCTGTCAGGAGAAACAGTCACTGTAGGCTAGCAGGACATGCTCCCGTCTGGAGAAACAGACACTGTAGGCTAGCAGGACATGCTCCTGTCTGGAGAAACAGTCACTGTAGGCTAGCAGGACATGCTCCCGTCTGGAGAAACAGACACTGTAGGCTAGCAGGACATGCTCCCGTCTAGAGAAACAGACACTGTAGGCTAGCAGGACATGCTCCTGTCTAGAGAAACAGTCACTGTAGGCTAGCAGGACATGCTCCCGTCTAGAGAAACAGACACTGTAGGCTAGCAGGACATGCTCCTGTCTGGAGAAACAGTCACTGTAGGCTAGCAGGACATGCTCCCGTCTGGAGAAACAGACACTGTAGGCTAGCAGGACATGCTCCTGTCTGGAGAAACAGTCACTGTAGGCTAGCAGGACATGCTCCTGTCTAGAGAAACAATCACTGTAGGCTTGCAGGACATGCTCCTGTCTAGAGAAACAGGCACTGTAGGCTAGCAGGACATGCTCCTGTCTGGAGAAACAGGTACTGTAGGCTAGCAGGACATGCTCCTGTCTAGAGAAACAGGTACTGTAGGCTAGCAGGACATGCTCCTGTCTGGAGAAAAAGGTACTGTAGGCTAGCAGGACATGCTCCTGTCTGGAGAAACAGGCACTGTAGGCTAGCAGGACATGCTCCTGTCTAGAGAAACAGGCACTGTAGGCTAGCAGGACATGCTCCTGTCTGGAGAAACAGGCACTGTAGGCTAGCAGGACATGCTCCTGTCTAGAGAAACAGGCACTGTAGGCTAGCAGGACATGCTCCTGTCTACAGAAACAGGCACTGTAGGCTAGCAGGACATGCTCCTGTCTAGAGAAACAGGCACTGTAGGCTAGCAGGACATGCTCCTGTCTAGAGAAACAATCACTGTAGGCTAGCAGGACATGTTCCCGTCTGGAGAAACAGGCACTGTAGGCTAGCAGGACATGCTCCTGTCTGGAGAAACAGGCACTGTAGGCTAGCAGGACATGCTCCTGTCTGGAGAAACAGGCACTGTAGGCTAGCAGGACATGCTCCTGTCTAGAGAAACAGGCACTGTAGGCTAGCAGGACATGCTCCTGTCTACAGAAACAGGCACTGTAGGCTAGCAGGACATGCTCCTGTCTAGAGAAACAGGCACTGTAGGCTAGCAGGACATGCTCCTGTCTAGAGAAACAATCACTGTAGGCTAGCAGGACATGTTCCCGTCTGGAGAAACAGGCACTGTAGGCTAGCAGGACATGTTCCTGTCTGGAGAAACAGGCACTGTAGGCTAGCAGGACATGCTCCTGTCTGGAGAAACAGGCACTGTAGGCTAGCAGGACATTCCACATGCAGGGCTGGGTCTGGTGGTGAAAACAGAGTAAGTAAAATAAACACACACACACACACACACACACACACACACACACACACACACACACACACACACACACACACACACACACACACACACACACACACACACACACACACACACACACACACACACACACACACACACACACACACACCAGGAACCCAAGCAGGCCCAGGGCCAGTAGTAACAGTACAGTGGAGTGTGTAAGTGTGTGTGTAGGTGTGTGTGGGTATGTGTGTGACAGTGGTCGTTTTAGAGGGCTGGTTTAAAGGGCTGGTTTAATGGGCTGGTTTAAAGGGCTGGTTTAATGGTCTGGTTTAAAGGGCTGGTTTAAAGGGCTGGTTTAATGGGCTGGTTTAATGGGCTGGTTTAAAGGGCTGGTTTAATGGGCTGGTTTAAAGGGCTGGTTTAATGGGCTGGTTTAAAGGGCTGGTTTAAAGGGCTGGTTTAATGGGCTGGTTTAAAGGGCTGGTTTAATGGGCTGGTTTAAAGGGCTGGTTTAATGGGCTGGTTTAAAGGGCTGGTTTAAAGGGCTGGTTTAATGGGCTGGTTTAAAGGGCTGGTTTAAAGCTTTAGCATGGGTTGGTTTCGCCGAACGTCTCTGAGAAGACTGGTCTCTTTCTACCACTGACTGAGTTCTGTAGAGATAGCCTGGTCCCAGGTCTGTTTGTGCTGTATAGCCAACTCCTATTGTCATAAACAGCAAACACCGCAATGACCATAAGAGCTGGCAACACAGCACAAACAGATGTGGGCCCAGGCTACTGTAGCAGGGAAGGAATCTGGAGCTCACTTTATCACCCCTCCTCCAACCCAGCCCAACCCAAGCTAACCCCTAAACCCTGGAACCAGTGACCACACCATTAAGCATTTCTCTATGAACGTCAGACACGTTTCCGTGGTGATCTTTCTATTTTTAGCTGCTTCTATGCTGGCGATGTTCGGGAATTGAGGTATTTGGGTCTGACTGGCTGAATGGGTTGACTCCGGTTGTCTGGACTACTACACCATTTGGAATGTCTCTGGCATACAATCAAGAACCACTACAAAGAGGGGGGTGGGGGGAGAGAGAGAGAGAGACAGAGTGGTGGGAGGTTGAGAATGCTGGCAAGAGGTCATATATAGTGAGTGATGACAACACTATTATAGACGTGAGGAGAGAGGTTAGAGTGTTGTGATGAGGGAGAGAGATATTTTAGTGATTTCAGTGTGTTTGTTCTCATCCACCCAGATAAAGCCCAAATAGGACAGATCTTTCTCTCCCAACCCAGTTTTATAGATACAACAAACCCTCTCTCTCAATCACCACAGGGAACCCTCATCCTATCGGTTTAGGATTGGGCTGAAACATTCTGTTGTGGGTCACAAATGAAAGTGAGGTTTCCTTGCATCCGTCTCCTCTTTCATTGTCTTTTTCACAAACGCGCACAAACACACACACACACACACACACACACACACACACACACACACACACACACACACACACACACACACACACACACACACACACACACACACACACACACACACACACACACACACACACACATCTTTAGCCTAGTGTTTTTGAAGGTAGGAGGGTGATGCCACTCAGAATGGGAGTAATTAGTGAAATATGGTGTTGAACCCAAAACTGACTCCAGATCAGTAGTGAGACGCTGGTGCTGTCTGACTGTCAGTCTTTGCCCTACTTCATACACAGCTTGGCTGATACTGTACATAAATAGCTGGTGCATACATCCACAAAGGTCCTGCCAAAGTCAACAACCACACACATTCTCTGTCACTGACATGAGTTAGAGATTGACCCTATTCATATTACATCCAGGTTCAACCTGTCCATATATGGAATCTCAGCAGTCACCAACTAACAACAGAGGTGTCCAAAACTGCATCCTGTTCCCTATATGGTGCACTACTTTTGACCAGGGCCCATTGGACTCAAAAAGTAGTGCACTATGTAGGGAATAGGGTGCCATTTGAGACACATCCAGGTTAAGGAGGACATTGGGTTCCTGACCTAGCCTCGTCACTAAGGAATGGAAATTCCAAGAGTTCCTAAGTTGCCCCAGGTTACAGGAGAACTGACCTCAGATATTCAGGAACTCTGATAGCCATCTAACATTCCAAACATTCCGACAGGAATCAATAGACCGTTTGGTTGTTCACTCTAACTGGCCAATCAGCGACCAAGACAGGGGCTGAGGTATGAAGGTATGGACCATGGGCCATGTGAGCGTTGGACAGAGAGAGAGAGGTGTATGTGTGTGCGTGTGTGTGTGCGTGTGTGCGTGCGTGCGTGCGTGCTTGTGTGTGTGTGTGTGGCTGCGTCCATGCCTGATTCTATGTGTCTGTGGGGTGTTGTTCGTCTGTCTGAGCTCTCAGGATAGTTACTCAGTATCAGCTGGTATCCTTCTTTCCTACAAACAGAGGTGTTCTTTCAATGTGGCCCCCTTAGAGACCTCCTGGAGACCCCTTAGAGACCTCCTGGAGACCCCTTAGAGACCTCCTGAGACCCCTTAGAGACCTCCTGAGACCCCTTAGAGACCCCTTAGAGACCTCCTGGAGACCCCTTAGAGACCTCCTGGAGACCCCTTAGAGACCTCCTGAGACCCCTTAGAGACCTCCTGAGACCCCTTAGAGACCTCCTGGAGACCCCTTAGAGACCTCCTGGAGACCCCCTGGAGACCCCTTAGAGACCTCCTGGAGACCCCTTAGAGACCTCTTGGAGACCCCCTGGAGACCCCCTGGAGACCCCTTAGAGACCTCCTGGAGACCCCTTAGAGACCTCCTGGAGACCCCTTGGAGACCCCTTGGAGACCTCCTGGAGACCCCTTAGAGACCTCCTGGAGACCCCTTAGAGACCTCCTGGAGACCCCTTAGAGACCTCCTGGAGACCCCTTAGA
The DNA here is from genome assembly GCF_965601325.2 of Salmo salar. NCBI lineage: Eukaryota > Metazoa > Chordata > Actinopteri > Salmoniformes > Salmonidae > Salmo > Salmo salar. The sequence goes on along the minus strand of NC_138307.1, from coordinate 74,868,943 downwards.
GACCTCCTGGAGACCCCTTAGAGACCTCCTGGAGACCTCCTTAGAGACCTCTTGGAGACCTCCTGGAGACCCCTTAGAGACCTCTTGGAGACCCCCTGGAGACCCCCTGGAGACCTCTTAGAGACCCCTTAGAGACCTCTTGGAGACCTCTTGGAAACCCCCTGGAGACCCCCTGGAGACCCCCTGGAGACCCCTTGGAGACCCCTTGGAGACCTCTTAGAGACCTCTTGGAGACCCCTTGGAGGCCCCTCCACTGAGGGGGAGAGGTGACCCGTGACTGTTGAATCACATGCGTAGAGGAACCGAACAAATCATTCTGGTCATCCTACACCATCTACACAGCTAGGTATGGTTTCATTAAATGGTCTAGGAGAAAAATACTTCTCCTCCCCTTTGACCTTTGACCTAAAGCATCCTCACCCATTACTCACGCACACATCTACCCTGTTATACTTGTTACCATGACCTGGGACTTAGCTGAGGTATGTGTTATCATGACCTGGGACTTAGCTGAGGTATGTGTTATCATGACCTGGGACTTAGCTGAGGTATGTGTTGTCATGAAATAGGACTTAGCTGAGGTATGTGTTATCATGACCTGGGACTTAGCTGAGGTATGTGTTATCATGACCTGGGATTTAGCTGAGGTATGTGTTATCATGAACTGGGACTTAGCTGAGGTATGTGTTATCATGACCTGGGATTTAGCTGAGGTATGTGTTATCATGAAATAGGACTTAGCTGAGGTATGTGTTATCATGAAATAGGACTTAGCTGAGGTATGTGTTATCATGACCTGGGACTTAGCTGAGGTATGTGTTGTCATGACCTGGGATTTAGCTGAGGTGTGTGTTGTCATGACCTGGGATTTAGCTGAGGTATGTTTTACCATGACCTGGGATTTAGCTGAGGTGTGTTGTCATGACCTGGGATTTAGCTGAGGTATGTGTTGTCATGACCTGGGATTTAGCTGAGGTATGTGTTATCATGACCGGGGACTTAGCTGAGGTATGTGCATGTCTTTGTGATGGATTTAAAAAAAAAAAAATATTACATTTAGAGAGTTTAATCACTTAACATTAATGTATGAAGTATTTCCACAAATATTCTACTGTTCTTATTAGTGAAGAGCAGGAGTCACCTAGCTGACATAGCAACCCTTCTCTCTCTGTTCTTAAGAGTAAAGAGCAGGAGTCACCTAGCTGACATAGCAACCCTTCTCTCTCTGTTCTTAAGAGTAAAGAGCAGGAGTCACCTACCTGACATAGCAACCCTTCTCTCTCTGTTCTTAAGAGTAAAGAGCAGGAGTCACCTAGCTGACATAGCAACCCTTCTCTCTCTGTTCTTAAGAGTAAAGAGCAGGAGTCACCTACCTGACATAGCAACCCTTCTCTCTCTGTTCTTAAGAGTAAAGAGCAGGAGTCACCTAGCTGACATAGCAACCCTTCTCTCTCTGTTCTTAAGAGTAAAGAGCAGGAGTCACCTACCTGACATAGCAACCCTTCTCTCTCTGTTCTTAAGAGTAAAGAGCAGGAGTCACCTACCTGACATAGCAACCCTTCTCTCTCTGTTCTTAAGAGTAAAGAGCAGGAGTCACCTAGCTGACATAGCAACCCTTCTCTCTCTGTTCTTAAGAGTGAAGAGCAGGAGTCACCTACCTGACATAGCAACCCTTCTCTCTCTGTTCTTAAGAGTGAAGAGCAGGAGTCACCTAGCTGACATACCAACAGTGGTGGAAAAGGTATCCAAATGTCATACTTGAGTAAAAGTAAAGATACCTTAATAGTAAATCACTGAAGTAATACTGAAAGTCACCCAGTAAAATAATACTTCATTAAAATTGAAAGTCACCCAGTAAAATACTACTTCAGTAAAAGTCTAAAAGTATTTGGTTTTAAATATACTTAAGTATCAAAAGTAAATGTAATTGCTAAAAAATATATACTTAAGTATCAAAAATAAAAGTAAAAGCATAAATCATTTCAAATTACTTATATTAAGCAAACCAGATAGCACAATTTTCCTGTTTTAGCTAGGGGCACACTCCAACACCCATACATAATTTAAAAACAAAGCATTTGTGTTTAGTGAGTCCGCCAGATCAGAGGCAGTAGGGATGACCAGGGATGTTCTCTTGATAAGTGCGTGAATTGGACAATTTCCTTGTCCTGCTAACCATTCAAAATGTAACGAGGACTTTTGGGTGTCAGTGAAAATGCATGGAGTAAAAAGTACATTATTTTCTTTAGGAATGTAGTGAAGTAAAAGTAAAAGTTGTCAAAAATATATACCCCAAAAAACAACTTAAGTATTACTGTACTTTAAAGTATTTTTACTTAAGTACTTTACACCACTGCATACCAACCCTTTTCTCTCTGCTTACTGACCAAGTGCTGGTCCTAAATTCCTCCCAATCACTCTGACATGCCTGCATACTGCTGTCACGAGGCCAACCACTCTTATCAGTAAAATAAGGAGCTATAGACAGCTAGGAGACGCATGGAGGTGTGTTTGTGTGTATATGTGTGTGTGTGTGTGTGTGCGTGTGTGTGTACACACACACACACACACACTGGTCATCTGTCTAGCTGGATAAGGATTTCACGTCTCTGCAAAGCTCTCATCACGCTCTCATTGTAAAGCTCACACATGACAACAGTCCCCTTCTGGCCGGCACCATAATCATTACCACATCACTCATGCATGTTCTGTGCTATGCCAGGTCTGCCCATGATGTTTTCAAAGAGCTTGCTATACCATACAGTATATTTTTATTGGTGTATTCACATGTTTTCTTTTCTTACAAGGATCTGCACAGTAGTATTGTAGACAGTGTTGTATTCCAGGACTCTGACTCAAGCTGTAGTGACTTGACTTATGACACAGATAGTTGGTGCAATAGGGTGAAGGCAAACATACATGACATTTTAGGCTACAGTATTTCTGCAGTAGTGGAGTTAACACATTCTGTCTTGAGCAAGGCTACTTAACATCTTCTAATAGTAGACCCAGATCTAGCAGCTGATGTTCAGGAATTTACTAACTTCTTGGACCCAGTCCAACAGTGTCATAGCATCAGACCACTGGAATGTGTGTTTGTCCTTCACCATCTTAGATACATGTAATATAACCTGAAATATGAAGAGATAAAAAACTGGTGAATGAGAATAGAGGTAGGTATCACATTCCAGGGCATTGACTTGTGAGAGATGAGATTCGGCTTCACTAATCAGAATCTATATATCTATCTATGCTATGCAGGCAGGAGGGTAGGTGGGTTGATGAGTGACTGATGATTAACCTTTAACCTGTAAGTGAAGAAAATAGATAATTCCTCCACTGACAGTACTCTGTTCCCACGGCAATAGAAACTATTTGAGCATTCTAAGGAGTTGACATGTGCGGACATCGCTCTCCTCTTCACTCACAGAGACTGGGCTGATAGTGTAGAGAGGCAGGCTGAAGGGGTAGCTGGGAGTTTCTGCTATGCAAAGCCCTCTGCCTCCACATACACTTAGGCCTAGATTCTATCAAGTCAAGCTTTAAGCGATGATAGCCGGCGCCCTCATAGCTGATGTTTTGGTGGTGTCGGAGGTGGAACTGCTGTCTTCATTTTTATGAAGCCACACCCACCCCACTCATGTTAGAAAATCAAGTGTAGACTGTAGAAATAATGATCAGCCTAATCATTAAACTAAATCAGGAGGATTTCTATCAGCCTAATGGAGGTGTATAGTGGCTTGCAAAAGTATTCACCCCCCTTGGCATTTTTCCTATTTTGTTGACTTAGAACCTGGAATTAAAATAGATTTTTTTTGGGGGGGGTTGTATCATTTGATTTACACAAAATGCCTACCACTTTGAAGATGCAAAGTATTTTTTAATGTGAAACAAACAAGAAATAAGACAAAAAACGGAAAACTTGAGCGTGCATAACTATTCACGCCCCCAAAGTCAATACTTTGTAGAGCCACATTTTACAGCAATTACAGCTGCAAGTCTCTTTGGGTATGTCTCTATAAGCTTGGCACATCTAGCCACTGGGATTTTTGCCCATTCTTCAAGGCAAAACTGCTCCAGCTCCTTCAAGTTGGATGGGTTCTGCTGGTGTACACAATCTTTAAGTCATACCAGAGATTCTCAATTGGATTAAGGTCTGGGCTTTGACTAGGCCATTCCAAGACATTAAAATGTTTCCCCTTAAACCACTCGAGTGTTGCTTTAGCAGTATGCTTAGGGTCATTGTCCTGCTGGAAGGTGAACCTCCGTCCCAGTCTCAAATCTCTGGAAGACTGAAACAAGTTTCCCCTCAAGAATTACCCTGTATTTATCATTCTTTCAAGTCGGACCAGTTTCAAAGTCCCTGCCGATTAAAAACATCCCCACAGCATGATGCTGCCACCACCATGCTTCACTGTGGGAACTGAACGGCACCTCCGTACCTTCAGGCTCTGATCAGTCCCTACACCCAAAGAAGGGCACTGCGTTCATCCACCTCTGGCCTGCTCGCCTCCCTACCTCTGCGGAAGCACAGTTCCCGCTCAGCCCAGTCAAAACTGTTCGCTGCTCTGGCACCCCAATGGTGGAACAAGCTCCCTCACGACGCCAGGACAGCGGAGTCAATCACCACCTTCCGGAGACACCTGAAACCCCACCTCTTTAAGGAATACCTGGGATAGGATTAAGTAATCCTTCTAACCCTCCCCCTACCCTCCCCCCCAAAAAAGATATAGATGTACTATTGTAAATTGGTTGTTCCACTGGATATCATATGGTGAATGCACCAATTTGTAAGTCGCTCTGGATAAGAGCATCTGCTAAATGACGTAAATGTGTTCTCGGGGCGATGAGAGGTGTTGGGATTGCGCCAAACATGCGTTTTCCTTGATGGCCAAAAAGCAAAATTTTTGTCTGATCTGACCAGAGTACCTTCTTCCATACATTTGGTGAGTCTCCCACATGCCTTTTGGTGAACACCAAATGTGTTTGCTTATTTTTTTCTTTAAGCAATGGCTTTTTTTCTGGCGACTCTTCAGTAAAGCCCAGCTCTGTGGAGTGTACGGCTTAAAGTGATCCTATGGACAGATACTCCAATCTCCGCAGCTCCTTCAGGGTTATCTTTGGTCTCTTTGTTGCCTCTCTGATTAATGCCCTTTTTGCCTGGTCTGTGAGTTTTGGTGGGCGGCCCGCTCCTGGCAGGTTTGTTGTGGTGCTATATTCTTAAACATTTTTAAAAGGACCATTCACTGTTATGACTGCAGGGAACCAGACCCCAGGACCACTCAGTGTTATGACTTAGGGGACCGGACCCCAGGACGAGGAATGATGATGTGGGCCGGAAATAGGAATGAATGAATGAATGAATGACACAGGCAGGAAGACAACAGGAAAAGAATCACTTGTAATGTTGCCAATGCTCCGATGAAAGAAGCAACCATAACTGTTAATTAACACAGGAGTCACTGTCTCCTATTGGTGTTGGAGGTATTTTTTATTTTTTATTCAGTCAGTTAAGAATACATTTTTATTTACAATGATGGCCTACCCCGGTCAAACCCGGATAACTGTGCGCCGCCCTATGGGTCTCCCAATCACGGCTGCATGTGACACAGCCTGGATTCGAACCAGGGACTGTAGGGACGCCTCTATCACTGAGATGCAGTTCCTTAGACTGCTGTGCCACTCCAGAGCCCCAAGGTTAATAACTGTTGCCCCTCTAAATACAGTACTATCTTCATATTACCTACAGGACAGTAGAAAAGGGCATGTTTAGGCCCATTGAAGAGAAAATAATCATGAAAATCACCAGACCTTGTATTGTTGTTATTTTATTGTGTTACTTTATTCTATTTTTTACTTTAGTTTATTTAGTAAATATTTTCTTAACTCTATTTCATGAACTGCATTGTTGGTTAAGGGCTTGTAAGTAAGCATTTCACAGTAAGGTCTACACCTGTTGTATTCGGTGCATGTGACAAATAAAATTTGATTTGATCAGACGCAGGTACTAGCAGACAGGATGTAGTTTTATTGGCCTGGCACAGACATGTGGGTGTCAGCATTCACCCATAAAGGCACCAGATTAAATGACATAATTATCTTCACCTGTTTGGAATAGAAACAGTTGTTGTTTCTGTTATTGTTTTTGTAGGGGATATCCTGTTTTCATAAAACCCACATTTCTTAGGGCAAACGTTTGCTCCGATTTCGCCATGGTGAAGGAGTTTTGGTTTGGTATTCTAAAAAGAACATTGTGATCTTATCTTACATAACCTCCCGAACCATCTGTCTGTGTCCCAAAAGGCACCCTATTCCCTACATAGTGCACTACTTTTGACCAGAGCCTCATATGTTCTAGTGCACTATGTAGGGAATAGGGTGCCATTTGGGATGGGAGCTGTGCATGTTTACGTGAGCTATGTTGACAATGTGTGCTCAATTCTATTTCCACATCTGCTATTGTTTAGCTGAAGCGTCTTCTGAATAAATGATATCACCTTAGAGGTATTCTTTAAAAGATGTTCCAGTTTAGCAATGATATTACACTACACACACATGTGGTTGTGCCCAGAGGACATCCTATATTTCTGATTGATTGTTATGAAATCTAATTGGGTTGGTATCTACTAGAGGAAAGTCTCACGACCTTGTAACACTACATTTCTGTCCCTCTGTGTGTTTCTCTCTCTCTCCCTCCTTCTCTACCTCCCTTCAACTCTCCATCCTTCTCCACCTCCCTCCAACTCTCCATCCTTCTCTACCTCCCTCCTCCATCTCTCCCTGACATCCAATGACCTTGCACCTCAGTGTGTTCCATATAAAGCCATGTATGGTGCATGTGTGGATAACTTCTCCCTCTCTATACATGCATGATGTCAACCACTGAACCACCTGAGAGTTGAGGAAATTACAGAATGTAAAAGATAGGCAACAACTCAACCAGGGTCAAACAGTGCTCAGTGCAAGGCTGCTGTCATTCCACATACAGCACTCTTGTCCATTCACACTCATACTGTATCAGTGATGCAAACCATCTGTCTGCGAGCTGCGACGACATATCCCGTGTGGCTCAGTTGGTAGAGCATGGTGTTTGCAACGCCAGGGTTGTGGGTTCGATTCCCACGGGGGACCAGTATGGGGAATTTTTTTTCATGAAATGTATGCATTAACTACTGTAAGTTGCTCTGGATAAGAGCGTCTGCTAAATTACTAAAATGTAAATATTTTGGAGAACCTAAATATGCATGTATTTTCAGTATGCATGACCAAAAAAGTTTCAGAAAGAGGGATGTTGATGTTTTCAATTCCTGTTGTCCAGAATGACGGTCCGATATTGATTAATATCTGTTGTCCAGAATGGTATTGTATGCCTGACATCGTGTAGACTCCTAGAGCATGTCCAGATTTTCCAGATTGTCTTCAAATAACATACAGGGTGCTGGCACCAAATGAAATGGAAAGCCAAACAATTAATTCACTCCTTTCTGATTACCTGCGTCCAAAACACACTCATTGTTACGGCAGTCATATTTTCCATAGCACCTTGTCAATCATGCTAGGAAATGATTCGATTGTATACAATGATGAATTTCATGAAACAGTTGTCAAAGACAGCCTCCTATCCCAGATTGGCATAAATGTGTAAATAAACATGTCAAAATTAATTTAAAACATGAACACAGAAATGGATCGAATTTACATTTAAAAACATTTCTTACATTTTTGGAAGCGAGGGGCGGTTGGAGAATATTCATGCATACTGTACATCTCTCAATATATTTTACAAACAGACAATTCAATGTGTATCTTATTAATCTTATTTTATTTTAAAATCAAAGATACATACAACTCAATGTCTTAAGCATCGCATAAAACACCACAGTCGATGTATTTTAGTAGCAAATCAAAACCTTCGTAAAGGATTGTCACATTGTTATCTATTTTACTTGAGAGAATGTAAATCACTGGAACTGTTAATATCTATTCATTAACAATTTTACTGAATAAAAAATCTGAAATTTGACTTGGTAATCAAATGCACATTTTTGCTAACAATTGTTACTCTGCTTCCTAAGTGCAGATCAGAAAGCCGGTGAAGGTGGTATGGTGAGCCCCGTCATCATAGACCTGATGTTCTGCTTTAAGACGTGTGTAGACCTCTTCACCTTCCTCCAGCTGCAGGGTGACACCATTGGATCCACTGTCTTCTCCATCATGTGGTGTGCTATGGTCAGTCACAGTCACCATAACTTGTCCTCCTTTGTACAGGGACACTCTTCTATGTTTGGAGGTGAATCCAAAGGCAGTGTATCTGAAGTAGTAGATTCCACTCACCGGCGCCTTAAAGATGCCAGTCACCGGACTGTAAGCATTGCCAGTGTTGGTGAAGACATGCTTGTAGACCAGGGTGATGTCAGTATTGTATGGTCCTTTGGTTTCAGACAGTGAAGCTGAGAAGGCTACCTTCGGTCTCTCTCTGTTCTCTCTCTTCAGTTCCTCCACGGTGGCTCTCAGCTCTTGGAGTGCAGAACTCTGTTTCTCCACTGTGGCTCTCAGTGATAGCAGTAGGTCTTTCTGTTCCTCTACCTGGCACTCACTGGCTGTCAGGGTGGCTTCCACGACTGTTTTAGATAGAGACCTTCAGGAACAAGTTGACTCTAAAGGTAAAGGAGAAGAGTTGAGTCTGTGGTTGTGGTTGAGGTAACAGCTTTATGCAGAGTGCTCTGGGGTACAAGCAGTCACATCAAAATGCAAAGGCTAGTACAAATGGAAACTTCTTCGATCTTGAGGTTATATGCGTTGACTTAATTAAGTATGCATTCATCACTTCAGTGTCACAATTATGTAAATTCTCTGTCATAAAACATGAGTTTCGTGGAAACAGGATGAACTTCTGGTGACCGTTTTTCTGCCTATTAGGTAAAATGGTCTGTCTCTGTTGCATTGTGTCCTGTACATGTTCTGCATTTAGGGTAGAACAGACATTTTGGGGTTTTCTCATAAGGCCCATGATCTTCTTTCAAATCATCTGATCCTTAGCGCCAGAAAATACACAGTAACCTCGGCACACTATGAGCGGGTCGCCCTCCTCTGGGTTGACTTTAGCCCATAGACACCCTCCCTACGACTCCTACCAATGCACTCAGTACCTATAGTTGGGTTTCAGGCTAGGTTCCTTTATACCAGCCACATGGGTCCCCAATAAACGAATTAACCAGATGTTAATAAATCCTCAATCAATCCAGTCTATTTCAGAAAGAGTAAAACGACATGCACTTGTATGACTCTTTGATGACACAGGGTTTCAGAACAATAAAGCGAGTTTATTTAAAATTCCAGAAACAGGCATAATTAATCCCAGATCAATCATTCACAAATCAATGATAAGCAAACATTTACAGTAAATTAAGTTGATAGACAACCTTCAGCGCACTTAACTATGCCCTTCTTGGGGTGTACCAATAAAATATTTTTGGTCTGTTACAATTTTATAAGACACACACTATTTAATAACAAGAAAAACGGTTTCTTACCTTCTACAACTCTATAAACAGAGTCTGATCAGTCCGTCAGACGTCTTCTAGAAACTAACCGCTAACTTACCACACCTCTATCAATGAGGTACCATTAAGGATTCCTCCTAGAATTTTACTTTAACTGAGTATAATGCAAATTTAAATATGAGTATAATAAAAATCGAAATATATTGTAGGCTAAAAAGCCGCAGCAAAAAAAATCTTCCAGCAGTCCACAGGCTCTTCTGGCAAGCTCAAAGAGAGTACTCCCTTTCAAAAATCATGGCTCTTTTATACCCTCTGTTCTTCTTTCTGCTAACTCATCGTGAATAACACCTGCTCCAATGATGTGTTCAGTGGTTGACATCTAATGTGCCCATCATTCTAAAAATATGCTTTTTCCACCCACTCAACTCCCACCTGATTCTCAGCTAAGCAGGAAGTCCATCCACTTCAAACCCTAACCGTTTTAACCTGAGGATTTCCAGATCAAGCTAACATCCTTAATGTACCTTATTAACAACTTTTAAAACATTCATTTTTAAACATTACCATTCCCCACTTGGCCCCCCAAAATTCTATTTAATCAATTTTGAATTCAGGCTGTAACAACAACATGTTGAGTACGAATACTTTCTCAAGGCACTGTATATCTTTTAGCAAGAATTTTGGAATCAGTGGCTGCTTATTGCATCTGTCATGGAGCAAATTACCACACTGTGTTTGTGCTAACGTTGAGCACACAATTATGACCTTCAGTACTTTTTTTATTTCTAATAAGTAACCCAACAGCCTCTATTCACTTTCAAGTCATTTTATTGTCCCGACACTGTACATGCACATTGTGATAACCACAAATGTGATACCATAAATCCATTGCATTCTTGGGTAATAAAATACCATAAGACCCTTGTGATGTGTTATCAGGAATGCTCTGGTTGGGGTGTAGGGTTTGAGCATAACCTTAAGGTAGGGAGGGGCAGATCTCAGATAATGGAAATATAGATCATGTATTGGAAATGGAGTAAGCAATAAGCATATCTTTAGTTGTTATACACTAGTTGTTGTTACCTCTGAATCACTCTCTGACATGATGCTGTCATGAGGCACACAATGTGACCTTACCTTCAAATAAGTAACCCAGTGCCTCGACAAACTCCTGTCTCGGAGGTCTACGGACAATTCCTTCGACCTCATTGCTTGGTTTTTGCTGTGGAATCTTATATAAACAGGTGTGTGCCTTTCCAAATCATGTCCAATCAATTTAATTTGCCACAGTTGAACTCCAATCAAGTTGTAGAAACATCTCAAGGGTGATCAATGGAAACAGGATGCACCTGAGCTCAATTTACAGTCTCATAGCAAAGAGTCTGAACACTTATGCAAATAAGGTATTTCTGTTTTTTTCTTTTTTTCTTGTGGAAATTCTTACACAGGGACAAGTCAATCTTATATGAATCATTGTTTATTGTCAGCGCGCAGGAGAGGTTCCAACAATCTTGATGCACGGTGCATCACTATGGTGGCAGACAAGTCATATTTGCATGATTTAGCTCATTCAAAATGAATTCATCATTAACGTTTGCTTCATTCATGTGACCGACCAACGCTGGGTCATGCATGTGACAGACCAATGCCTCACAAGGCTTCTTCTCTCTAAGCTGAGACCTTGAAACTGAGATATTGCTTTCTGAAAACAAGGCTCTGGGCGGACTGCCAAATTGCAGATACTGATAGTGAGGATTCGTCAGTAATTTCCATGAACACAGAAATTGGTTTATAGAAAAGCAAACAGAGAACACAGAAATGTATAAATAGAAAAGCACCAACATAACATTTTCCATCACATATAGTGTATATATATATATTTTTCACTTTGTCGTTATGGGGTATTGTGTGTAGATTGATGAGGAATGTTTTTTTTTATCCCTTTTAGAATAAGGCTGTAATGTAATAAAATGTGGGAAAAGTGAACGGTCTGAATCATTTCCGAATGCACTGTAAGTGGCTTTTTATCTGATGTTCTGAAGACATTTAAATTTAGCATTTCTAGTATATTTACATTTTTGTAATCCAACAGACGCTCTTATCCAGAATGACTTACACAACCACATATCACAGTCATAGTAAAGTAAAACATTTCCTCAATAAAGCAGCTATCAGCAAAGTCAGTTGTAGTGTTCACATAGAGTGGGGTTAGAAATTATTGACACCCTTGACAAAGATGAGCAGAAATGACTGTATAAAATACAGAGCTGTATATATATATATATATATATATATATATAGATATATATATATATTTTTTTAATTATTATATTATTTTATACTAATACAATTGCAGAGAGAAAGACATTTTGTAATGACAAGTAATACTTTTTTCTGAAAGGTAGGGGTCAAAATTATTGACAGCCCTGTTTTCAGTACCTTTCAATACCTCACCTTGCGAGGATAAATGTTTTATGAGTTAGAGAACACATTGGGAGGGATCTTAGACCATTCCTCCATACAGAATCCATCCAGATCCTTCATCTGAGCTTATGGACTGCCCTCTTCAATTCAAACCACAGGTTTGAGGTGGCCATTACAAAATGTTGATTTTGTGGCCAATTAACAATTTCTTTGTGGATTTTTGTGTGCTTGGGGTTAGTGTCTTGCTGGAAGACCAACTTGCGGACAAGTTTCAGCCTCCTGGCAGAGGCAAACAGGTATTTGGCAAAAAATCTCCTGGTACTGTATAAAGTTCATGTTGCTGTAGACCTTAACAGGGGCCCAGGACCTGTGGAAGCAAAATATCCCCATAACATAAAGATCCACCACCACATTTTACAGTAGGTATGGGGTTCTTTTCTGCTCAGTCATTCTCATTTTGACGCCAAACCCATCACTGGTGTGGCTGGCCAAAGAGCTCTATTTTCAGTACATACTAAATAAATACACTCAGCATATCAGAGAAAGGAACAAGGGAGGAAAAACCACTGTCCTCTCTTTTTTCATAGCTATACATCTCCTATTGTCAGTACTAAATGTTCTAGCAACAGAAAACAAGTGTCTTTGCTATCAGATTTTTTTGTTTAAGGCTCAATGGGGACTGCATTTGTTTTTGGTTTAGAGCGGAGTGTTCTTGCAGCTATCAGAGAATGGAAATAGAGTAGGCATACCTTTAGTTGTTGTTACCCATTGGTTGCTGTGACCTCTGAATCACTGTCTAACATGATGCTGTCATGAGGCACACAATATGACCACCCATACTTTTTATCTTTAAATAAGTAACCCAACAGCTTATAATAACTTCTAATCAGTTTGTGTATCCAATCTGATACATGTACATTACCTTTGGAAAGTATTCAGATCCCTTGACTTACATTCTGACTTACATAACATTCTGTTATGTTACAGCCTTATTCTAAAATGGATTAAAAATACATTTAAAAAATCCTCAGAAATCTACACACAATACCCCATAATGAAGAAGCAAAAACAGGTTTGTAGAAATGTTAGCAAATTTATAAAAAATAAAAACAGGTACCTATTTACATAAGTATTCAGACCCTTTGCTATGAGACTCAAAATTGAGTTCAGATGTATCCTGTTTCCATTGATCATCCTTGAGATGTTTCTACAACTTGATTGGAGTCCACCTGTGGTAAATTCAATTGATTGGACATGATTTGAAAAGGCACACACCTGTCTATATAAGGTCCCACGGTTGATGTCAGAGCAAAAACCAAGCCATGAGGTCGAATGAATTGTCCGCAGAGCTCCGAGACAGGATTGTGTCGAGGCACAGATCTGGGGAAGGGTACCAAAACAATTTTTGCAGCATTGAAGGTCCCCAAGAACACAGTGGCCTCCATCATTCTTAAATGGAAGAAGTTTGGAACCACAAAGACTCTTCCTAGAGCTGGCCGCCCGGCCAAACTGAGCAATCGGGGGAGAAGGGCCTTGGTCAGGGAAGCCTTGGTCAGGGAACCTGATGGTCACTCTGACAGAGCTCCAGAGTTCCTCTGTGGAGATGGCAGAACCTTCCAGAAGGACAACCATCTCTGCAGCACTCCACCAATCAGGCCTTTATAGCAGTGGCCAGACGGAAGCCACTCCTCAGTAAAAGGCACACGACAGCGTGCTTGGAGTTTGCCAAAAGGCACCTAAAGACTCTCAGACCATAAGAAACAAGATTCTCTGGTCTGATGAAACAAAGATTGAACTCTTTGGTCTGAATCCAAGTGTCACTTCTGGAAGAAACCTGGCACCATCCCTGCGGTGAAGTATGGTAGTGGCAGCATCATGCTGTGGCAATGTTTTTCAGTGGCAGGGACTGGGAGACTAGTCAGGATCGAGGTAAAGATGAACGGAGCAAAGTGCAGAGAGATCCTTGATGAAAACCTGCTCCAGAGCGCTCAGGACCTCACACTGGGGCGAAGGTTCACCTTCCAACAGGACAACGACCCTAAGCACACAGCCAAGACAACGGTGGAGTGGCTTTGGGACAAGTCTCTGAATGTCCTTGAGAGGCCCAGCCAGAGCCCGGACTTGAACCCGATCGAACATCTCTGAAAATAGTTGTGCAGCAACGATCTCAATCCAACCTGACAGAGCTTGAGAGGATCTGCAGGGAAAAATGGAAGAGAAACTCCCCCAAATACAGGTGTGCCAAGCTTGTAGCGTCATACCCAAGACTCAAGGCTGTAATCGCTGCCAAAGGTGCTTCAACAAAGTACTGAGTAAAGGGTATGAATACTTATGTAAATGTCCTATTTCAGGTTACATTTATTTTTAAATTAGCGAATATTTTGAAAAACCTGTTTTTGGGCTATTGTTTGTAGATTGATGAGGGGGGAAAAAATGTTTTAATAAATTTTAGAATAAGACTAACATAACATAATGTGGAAAAAGTGAAGGGGTCTGAATACATTCCGAATGCACTGTACTATATACATTTTACGGACACGGTATATTTTACAATAGTTATATTTTGTTTGTTTCTAGTCCCATCCTTCAGCTCCACTCAACCCCCTCCCATCTATCTCGGAACACCATCCAGTTTCGATTTATATTTGCCATATATTTTTCAACAGTGCTTTGATGTTTCACAAATGTTCTGAACCTTTCTATTCTCATAGATTCTACATATTATAAAATCAAATTAATCATTTTTGCTAAGAGTATTATTATATTATTGATCGATTGACTATGACTTTTTAAATCACCCAGCAGTGTTATCTGCAGAGGGGGACATAACATATTTACTGCATTTCTACACAATCTAATATGACCCATGGACCTTCTAGCCATCTTAGAACATCAGAAGTAAGCAAAACTGCCCACAGTCTTCAAGCTTGGTAAGAGATTATTTAAAATGTTTAAGTGATTGATAAGACTGAACTAGATCCATGATAATTCAATTATTGTGTTGCAATAAAGATGCAAAACAATAATATTGTGTCGCATCTTTAACCAATAGCCTAACAAATGAACAACTCTTACAAATAAAGATTGTCTTTAAGACATCCTCTATATCAGCCAGACTGCCAAGCCAAACCGAGCCGCCTACACGCCCGACCCCCACCAGTCTAGTCAATAACTCAACTCTCTCCCCAACACAACTTCCTTCCCACCTTTTTATGTCTCAAGGGAAAGGTTTGGAAAACAAAAGTTGAATGAAAACACACATACACCTACACATTAACAGACAGAAACAGTATAACCTCCATGTAATTCATATCATAGGCCTAATAGTACTAGAGAGTACTTGCACACAATATAGCTGGGTCACCCCGTCCTGCCCCTAGGGGTCCACGGCCCTGTAGCGCCCCAACCCAACACACCCCACTAAGCTTTAGGATCTTAGTGAAATGTTCATTATTGGTTTCAGGTGTGTTAGGCCAAGGCCAGACTGACAACAGTACAGCAGACCCCCAGGGCCAGGACTGAGCAGCCCAGCAGCTAGGGATTGCCTAATTCTCCCCTGACATGGGCCTGTTTTCAATACAGACTCCTTTTGTTGTACAGTATTCCATATAAGGCATCCAGACCTTATGAAAGTTGCACAGTATACCCTTCATCTTAAAACAAATCTAGTGATACTGTACACAACTTGACATTTCTTCCATACATTGTGGGAGGATAACCAACCTTCCAATTAATGGCAATGCATTTATTAGCCACTACAAATGCTAGGTTACACAGTTTCTTCTGATAACAGTCTCCAGTATCAACATTTCCAAGCAAACAAAAACAGGGAGAAGAGACAATCTGTGGACATGCTGAGATAAAAGAACATACTCTTTGCCAGAATTCAGCCAGCCTTCACAAGACTAGAACATATGCTAATATGTCCCCTTTTGTGCTTTACACCTCCAACAGAATAATACAATTTCTGAGTGCATGATATTCAGTTTCACTGACATATAAACTCAGAAAAAAAGAAGTGTCCTCTCACTGTCAACTGCGTTTTATTTTCAGCAAACTTAACATAACAAAATATTTGTATGAACATAACAAGATTCAACAACTGAGACATAAACTGAACAAGTTCCACAGACATGTGACTAACAGAAATGGAATAATGTGTCCCTGAACAAAGGTAGGGTCAAAATCAAAAGTAACAGTCAGTATCTGGTGTGGTCACCAGCTACATTAACTACTGCAGTGCACCTCATCCTCATGGACTGCACCAGATTTGCCAGTTCTTGCTGTGAGATGTTACCCCACTCTTCCACCAAGGCACCTGCAAGTTCCCAGACATTTCTGGGGGGAATGGCCCTATCTCTCACCCTCTGATCCAACAGGTCCCAGACGTGCTCAATGGGATTGAGATCTGGGCTCTTCGCTGGCCATGGCAGAACACTGACATTCCTGTCTTGCAGGAAATCATGCACAGAACAAGCAGTATGGCTGGTGGCATTGTCATGCTGGAGGGTCATGTCAGGATGAGCCTGCAGGAAGGGTACCACATGAGGGAGGAGGATGTCTTTCCTGTAACGCACAGCGTTGAGATTGAAGGCAATGACAACAAGCTCAGTCCGATGATGCTGTGACACACCGCCCCAGACCATGACGGACCCTCCACCTCCAAATCGATCTCTCTTCAGAGTACAGGCCTCGGTGTAACGCTCATTCCTTCAACGATAAACGCGAATCCGACCATCACCCCTGGTGAGACAAAACCGCGACTCGTCAGTGAAGAGCACTTTTTGCCAGTCCTGTCAGGTCCAGCGATGGTGGGTTTGTGCCCATAGGCGACATTGTTGCCAGTCATGTCTGGTGAGGACCTGCCTTACAACAGGCCTAGAGGCCCTCAGTCCAGCCTCTCTCAGCCTATTGCGGACAGTCTAAGCACTGATGGAGAGATTGTACCACATCTGCAGTCCTCATGCCTCCTTGCAGCATGCCTAAGGAACATTCACTCAGATGAGCAGAGACCCTCGGCATCTTTCTTTTCCGTGCGAAATACAACTACCCACAATTAACAACCCCAAACACATACCTATATATAGGACTCTCAATCAGAGGAAAATAGAAACACCTGCCTCCAATTGAGAGTCCACACCCAAACCTAAACATAGAAAAACTAAACTAGACAGAACGTAGAAAATACAACCTAGAATATACCCAACACCCAGAACTAACAAATCACACACCCTAAACACAACCAACCACCCCGAACCAACCAAAACAAATACCCTCTGCCACGTCCTGACCAAACTACAATACAAATAATACCTAAACTGGTCAGGACGTGACACTGTAGCTTTAAGGATAAGCTGCTTTCCTCTAGCTACTGTAGGTCTACCCATCAATTCAAAATTGAACTTTGTATCATTCACTGAATATACTGCAAGATTCACCTGAGCTCCGTAGACTGGTCTTCCCTTGCTGACTGACCATGCTGGGACCCCTGTCACCATCTGATCCTGCTAAGACATGATGACCATAGTGTTGTGTACTGACTGCATTAGAGGGCTGCATTCCTGTAGGATGCAAGCTGGACCTGGGTCCTGACAGAGATCATTGCAGCACAGTCTGCATTTTTCATTGGGACTAGTTCTTGCGAGTGGGAGAAGGACAGAAAGCCAGCAGAGGATGAAGAAATCGGTCCTGCGCAAACCTGTACTGTGCACCATGACAGTGAATCAACGTTACAGCTGTTTATTACTGTGTCAGTGTGAAAACATGCCAAATTTTTTCAGTCTCCTGAAGTGGAATGGGCATTGTCATGCCCTTTTCACGACGGTCTTGGTGTTTTTGGACCATGATAGTTCTTAGTGATGTGGACACCAAGGAACTTGAAGCTCTCGACCCGCTCCACTACAGCCCCGCTGATATGAATGGGGTTGTGCTCGGCCCTCCTTTTCCTGTAGTCTACGATCAGCTCCTTTGTCTTGCTCATGTGCAGGGGAGGTTGTTGTGCTGGCACCACACTGCCAGGACTCTGACCTCCTCCCTATAGGCTGTCTCATTGTTTGGCGGTGATTAGGCCGACTACTGTTGTGTCAGCAAACTTAATGATGGTGTTGGCGTCGTGCGTGGCCATGCAGTCATGGGTGAACAGGGTGTACAGGAGGGGACTAAGCACACACCCCTGAGGGGCCCTGTGTTGAGTGTCAGTGTGGCAGATGTGTTGTTGCCTACCCTTACCATCTGGGTGCAGCCCGGCAGGAATTCCAGGACCCAGTTGCAGAGGGAGGTGTTCAGTCCTAGGTTCTTTAGCTTAGGACTGAGCTGTAGTCAATGAACAGCATTCTCACGTAGGTATTCCATTTATCCACGTGGGAAAGTGCACTGTGGAATGCAATAGAGATTGCATCATCTGTGGATCTGTTGGGGCGGTATGCAAATTGGAGTGGGTCCGGGCTCTCTGGGATGATGGTGTTGATGTGAGCCACGAACAGCCTTTCATGGCTACGGGGCGGTAGGCATTTGGGCAGGTTACCTTGGCATTCTTGGGCACAAGACTATGGTGGTCTGCTTGAAACATGTAGGTATTACAGAATGGGTCAGGGAGAGGTTGAAAATGTCAGTCAAGACACTTGCCAGCTGGTCAGCGCATGTTCTGAGTATGTGTCCTGGAATTCTGTCTGGCTCTGCAGCCTATTGAATGTTAACCAGTTTGAAGGTCTTACTCACATCGGCCACGAAGAGCGTGATCACACAGTCGTCGGAACATTGCTCTCTTTTCATTTATAAAACTCTTTCACAAACACTCCCGCTGTACCTCACATCATTAATAACCTTTAGACGTACGAGTTACCACAACCAGGCTCAGTGATAGCTTACTCAGGAAATTCCTTTGGTCTGTACAGAGTTAGGTAAATAAGCTTTTTGCACTTTACTTGTGGAACAATCTCCAAAATTCTCTAAAACATGATCTTTTGATGCCTCTAGGACAGGGCTCTCCAAACCTGTTCCTGGAGCGCTACCGTCCTGTAGGTTTCCGCTCCAACCCTAATCTAGTGCACCTGATTCTAATAAATAGCTGGTTGATAAACTGATTGAGATTAGTTACAACTGGGGTTGGATTGAAAACCTACAGGACTGTAGCTCTCCAGGAACAGGGTTGGAGAGCCCTTCTCTAGGACAATTCAGACTGCTGATTGAGGACCTATTTACTAAAGAATGTGTTTTATTTGTTATGCTTGTGTGGCTTCAGAAAGTATTCACAACCCGTGACTATTTCCACATTTTGTTTTGTTACAGCCTGATTGTAAAATTGATTAAATTGTATGTTTTTTGTCACTGGCCTAAACACAATACCCATAACATCAAAGTGGAATTATGTTTTTTGAAGGTTTTAAGAATTAATTAATAATGAAAAGCTGAAATGTCTTGAGTCAATAAGTATTCCATTTCTTTGTTATGGCAAGCCTACATAAATTCAGGAGTAGAAATGTGCTTAACAAGTCACTAAATAAGTTGCATAGACTCAATAATTGTGATTAACTTAAGGATCGGACCCTGTTTTTCAATTTGCGCCTAAAATGACATACCCAAATCTAACTGCCTGTAGCTCAGGACCTGAAGCAAGGATATGCATATTCATGATACCATTTGAAAGGAAACACTTTGAAGTTTATGGAAATGTGAAATTAATGTAGGCGAATAACACATTATATCTGGTAAAAGATAATCCAAAGAAAAAAACCTGCGTTTTATTTTTTATTCCATCATCTCTGAAATGCAAGAGAAATAGCCAATATATGACTTAAGATTATAGGCGCAATTTAGATATTGGCCACTAGATGGCAGCAGTGTATGTGCAAAGTTTTAGACTGATTCAATGAACCATTGCATTTCTGTTCAAAATGTTGTATCAAGACTGCCCAAATGTGCCTAATTGGTTTATTCATATATTTTCAAGATCATACCTGTGCACTCTCCTCAAACAATAGCATGGTATTCTTTCACTGTAATAGCTACTGTAAATTGGACTGTGCAGTTAGATTAACAAGAATGTAAGCTTTCTGCCAATATCAGATATGTCTTTGTCCTGGGAAATGTTACTTACAACCTCATGCTAATCACATTAGACTACGTTAGCGCAACCGTCCCGTGGGGTGGACACCGATCCTGTAGAGGGTATCACTACATTCCTAAAGAAAATAATGTACTTTTTACTCCATACATTTTCCCTGACACCCAAAAGTTCTCGTTGCATTTTTTATGCAGGACAAGAAAATGCTCCAATTCACAGACTTATCAAGAGAACGTCCTGGTCATCCCTCTGCATCTGATCTGGTGGACTCACTAAACACATGCTTCATTTGTAAATGATGCTGGAGTGTACCAAAACAAGAAAATGGTGCTGACAAGTTTGCTTAATATAACGAATTTTAATGATTTATACTTTTACTTTTGATACTTGAGTATATTTGACCAGTTGCTGTGGAACCAGGACCATGAGGGATTTGGATCTCAACTAAGATCAACAGTTGATAAGGTGAAGTATATATCAGTCATTATCATTTCTACACACTTTCTACCTGGTTTTAGTCGTTTAAGTTCAGACTGGAGTATTTGTCATAAAATAATGACACACGTGACACATTCAAAATCTCCAGCAACCCAAATTTGGCTCGTGACCCACCTGTTTAGAATCGCTGCTCTAAAGTAACAGGTAATATAGAGATCCTGTTTGTTAATGCCTCTACCCCTGTCCCTTTTCTACAGACTTGGGAGCTAAACAATTTTTCTCAGGGAGTGAGAGAGATAAGGGGAAGATGAGGGGAAAGGGAAGACCAGGGGGAGGGGAAGACCAGGAGAAAGGGGAGACAAGGAGAAGGGGAGACAAGGATAAGGGGAAGTACAGTAGTGTTTTACATAACTCCCCCCATACACATAGACACACACAAACACATACACAGACACGCACAAACTTCAAGGTGCACCATTCCCACAGTAACTCTCCCCTACATGCACATATGACAGCCACACACACCCTCGACCATACTCTCCCTGACTCCAGTGACTCACATTCCCCCGTCACATTTTCATTCCTCTCCTCTAAGGCATCTGATCTTCCCTTAGACCTCCCACAAGTGAGAACCCAGTGTGTGTGTGGACCTCCCAGGTAGCTGGGTCTTTGTGTTCCAGACAGTGCTGAGTTCAATGGGTCATGTGAAGTGTCTGCTAGACTAGAACAGCTGACCCCTCTGTACCTGCAGTTGTGTGACACACACACACACACACACACACACACACACACACACACACACACACACACACACACACACACACACACACACACACACACACACACAATTGTCTGTGATACTTGAGGATCTTGGCTCTAGTTTAAAGCCTGATACTTCTTACTCCTGTCTCTGGTTCGAGCCCACTCTCTACTCTGTCTTAGTACAACCTAGTCTCAGGGCAATTCATATTATTCTGCACGTAAATCTGTGACACAATTTCCTATGGTACGTTAGGTTACATTATGAATGGAATAGCGGTCGTACAATATCATATAGGACGTATAGTATCATAATATATTACACAGTCGTACAATAGCATACAAATTGGATAACGTACCTTATCATACTACTTGGAGGATATATAATATTATCGACTTTCTCTGAGACCTGGTTGCTTGATGCACTGTAACGACAAAGGACAATTACGGGGAGAATACCTGATACATAGCATAGCGTCAGGATTACTGGAGGTTACTTCCTGCATAGCGTCAGGATTACTGGAGGTTACTTCCTGCATAGCATAGCGTCAGGATTACTGGAGGTTACTTCCTGCATAGCGTCAGGATTAATGGAGGTTACTTCCTGCATAGCGTCAGTATTACTGGAGGTTACTTCCTGCAAAGCGTCAGGATTACTGGAGGTTACTTCCTGCATAGCATAGCGTCAGGATTACTGGAGGTTACTTCCTGCATAGCGTCAGTATTACTGGAGGTTACTTCCTGCATAGCATAGCGTCAGGATTACTGGAGGTTACTTCCTGCATAGCGTCAGGATTAATGGAGGTTACTTCCTGCATAGCATCAGGATTACTGGAGGTTACTTCCTGCAAAGCGTCAGTATTACTGGAGGTTATTTCTTGCATAGCGTCAGTATTACTGGAGGTTGCTTCCTGCATAGCGTCAGCATGACTGGAGGTTACTTACTGCATAGCGTCAGTCTTACTGGATGTTACTTCCTGCATAGCGTCAGTATTACTGGAGGTTACTTCATGCATAGCGTCAGTCTTACTGGATGTTACTTCCTGCATAGCGTCAGCATTACTGGAGGTTACTTCCTGCATAGCGTCAGCATTACTGGAGGTTACTTCCTGCATAGCGTCAGTATTACTGGAGATGACTTCCTGCATAGTGTCAATATTACTGGAGATGACTTCCTGCATAGCGTCAGTATTACTGGAGGTTACTTACTGCATAGCGTCAGTATTACTGGAGGTTACTTCCTGCATAGCATCAGTCGGGCCCAGTCCCAGATCCTTGACGTAAGCACACGCATGCACCACACACACACCCCAGCACTCAGGTGGGAGAAGTATAGGTACACCGTGACAGGGTTATAGCATCCCTGGGCAGAGCTAGGACAAGAAGCCAGTGTCACAGACACACGTCATTGGCAGGTGACTGATGAAGGCATGACAGGGGTTCAGACGGAGGTCAACATTAAACACAGTAAAGGGGGTTTGTTCAGGAGAGGGCAAATGTCAGAGGATTTTGTAATAACAGGGTATCAATAGACCAATTAAAACAATCCGGCTCTTGAATATGATCTTGTCTTTAAATTGTTGGAGAAAAAAAGCCAGACAGAGATTATACGAGTTCTTCTTTATAGATTATGATTTTTCTTAAATTAATAAAATCAATGAGGTTATTTACAGTATATGGAGACGCAGAACTCATCTTTCGCCAACGTTATCACATCTGTCTGGTATTAGTCGTTTACTGCAGGAGTTATTACACCATAATACATTCAGAGACTTTAACCACTAGCCAGTAGCCGTAGGTGTCTTCCCCTCCACCTCCATTCTGTCCACACAGCTAGCTAGTACAACACTACTGAGACAGACCAGAGAGGCCCTGTCTGTCTGACTGACAGTGAACCAGTAGCAGCATGTTGAAACAGGCTGAGTGACTGACAGTGGACCAAAGACCTTTATCAGGAGACCATGGTTAATGCTCCAGTCTAAAGATTACATAATACTCATCTCAGGTCAAAACAAGGTGTTTTCCTAGCTGATACACACAAACACACACACACACACACACACACACACACACACACACACACACACACACACACACACACACACACACACACACACACACACACACACACACACACACACTACACTTTTTTTTTCATCTTCAACTCTGTGAAGTTGGTTGTTTATCATTGCTAGATAGACATTTTCAAGCTGATTTAAGTCAAAACTGGAACTAGGCCAATCAGGAACGATCAATGTCGTCTTGATAAGCAACACCAGTGTAATTTTGGCCTCGTGTTTTAGGTAATTTTCCTGCTGAAAGGTGAATTTATCTCCCAGTGTCTGTTGGAAAGCAGACTGAACCAAGTTTTCCTCTGCCTGTGCTTAGCTCTCTTCCGTTTCTTTTTATCAACAAAAAAACTCCCTAGTCCTTGCCGATGACAAGCATGCCCATATCATGATGCAGCCATGTGGTACTCAGTGATGTGTTGTGTTGGATTTGCCCCAAACATAATGCTTTTTATTCAGGAGAAAATGTGAATTTCTTTGCCACATTGTTTTGGAGTATTACTTTAGTGCCTTCCTGCAAACAGGATGCATGTTTTGGATATTTTTATTCAGTACAGGCTTCCTTCTTTTCACTCTAATTTAAGTTAGTACTGTGGAGTAGCTACAATGTTGTTGATTCATCCTCAGTTATCTCCTACCGCAGCCATTAAACTCTAACTGTTTTAAAATCACCATTGGCCTCATGGTGAAATCCTTGAGTGGTTTCCTTCCTCTACGGTAACTGAGTTATGATGGGTGGCTTTACCTTTGTAGTGACTGTATTGATACACCTTCCAAAGTGTAATTAATAACTGCACCATGCTCAAAGAGATATTCAATGTCTGCTTTATTTTTTTACCCATCTACCAATAGGTGCCTTTCTTTGCAAGGCATTGGAAAACCTCCCTGGTCTTTGTGGTTGAATCTGTGCTTGAAATTCACTGCTCGACTGAGGGACCTTACAGATAATTGTATATGTGGGGTACAGAGGTGGGGTAGTAATTTAAAAATCATGTTAAGCGCTATTATTGCACATAGAGTGAGTCCATGCAACTTATTATGTGACTTGTTAAGCAAATGTTTACTCCTGAACGGTTTTAGGCCTGCCATAACAAAAGGGTTGAATACTTATTGACTCATTTAAGCTTTTAATTTTTTATTAATTTGTAAATATTTATAAAAACACTGACATTCTGGGGTATTGTGTGTAGATCAGTGACACAAAATCTCAATTTACTCAATTATAATTTCAGGCTGTACCAACAAAATGTGAAAATAAATGTAGGCGTGTGAATACTTTCTGAAGGCACTGTATCATCCAGCTAACCTCAGCAGTCTTGTCTTCTGTCTCCTGGATATGTAAGTAACCTCAATATGACCTATATTGATGACCAATACCTGTCAGCAGTTTTTCAAAAACCTAAAACAGTTTTTCCTGCAATCTAGAGCCATAACCATAAAAACATCTGCAATGGTCATCTAAGTATACCTCCTTACCTGCTCAATTGTCATTTTAATGAGGGTGTCATTCTGACTGTTGTCAAGCACACATCTCAATATACAGCACTAACATGCCTAGGATAGTACATCCACATCAGTACAGTACAAGGGGTCATAACACACATCCTCAGTACAGGCCACTATTGGGAAAGATACTCTGAAATATACTGTATAGTTTACCAAGCTACCAATCACTTCACACTGGAAGAAGTTATGCTACCCTTAAGAATAATATAGTTTTTTTCACTAAAGTTACTTTGAAAAAGTAGTTAACATTGCTGCGGGGATTTGCTTCCGAACAGCCACAAGAGCATTAGTGAGGTCGAGCACTAATGCTGGGCGATTAGGCCTGGCTTGCAGTCGGCATTCCAACTCATCCCAAATCCCAAAGGTGTTCGATGGGATTGAGGTCAAGGCTCTGTGCAAGCCAGTCAAGTTCTTCCACACTGATCTCGACAAACCATTTCTGTATGGACCTAGCTTTGTGCACGGAGGCATTGTCATTCTGAAACAGGAAAGGGCCTTCCCCAAACTGTTTTTTTCATTTCTTTTATATATATATATATATATATATTTTTTTTTAAATTGTAGGGGTGGATCAGCTTAATATTGCGGAAAGAATATTGCTTCCATCAATGTAATTGTCTGGATCATTTCCAATCCCCCATTTCTTTTTTTGGTAAATATATATATCCATACACGCATGCATACATATACACACATATACATACACATACCTATATAGACATACATACTTTTTTAAAGAATATACTTTTATTATTATTCCCCGCATCCCTACCACCGATCGCCCAGTTGGGGTAAACTAATAAACACTTCGGCTTTTACCTTCAATTTATTCATCTTATACACATTTTACAGACACAGTCTATTTTACAATAGTTATTTTTGGTTTGTTTTTAGTCCTTCCACTATTTCTTATGTCCATCCAGTTTGATTTGTATTTGTAACTGTGCTATATCACAACATTTCTGAACTTATATACATTTTAAAGACCCCGTATGTTTTACATTGTTTATCTTGTTATTAGTCCCACCCTTCAGCTCCATTCAACCCCTCCCATCCATCCATCAACATCATCCATTTTGGATTTCTATTTGCCATATATTTTTCAACTGTGCTGTGATGCTTCACAAAACAATTGAACCTTTCTATTCTCATAGCTTCTACAGATTGTAAATTAAAAATAAACATTTTTGCTAAAATAATTATTATATTATTGATTGATTGACTATGGCTTTTCAAATCACCCAGTATTGCTATCTGCAGCGTTAGTTCTAGGCAAATGTTGCAATTCTTCAGCCATTCCTGGACCTTTGACCAAAAACGAGCTACATATGGACATTACCAAAATAAATGATCTAATGACTCTGCCTCCTCACAGCAGAATCTGCAGAGCTGGGAAGATTGTGTCCCCCATATATATAACATTCTATTAGTTGCAAGAATTTTGTATAGTAATTTAAATTGAAAAATTCTAAGTTTTGAATCCGGCGTTGTTTTGCGTATCAATTCATAAACCATGTGCCATGGAATGGGTACATCGAAAATCTCTTCCCAACTATTTTGCAATTTATATGGCACAGCTATCCGTTTTTTGGTCCTTAAATGAAATTGGTATATGTTTTTATTTATCACACTTTTCTTTAACCATTTATGTTCTTTAATACAGGGCCGACATACAAGTTCCTTACTTTTTTCCCCTTCTACTTGCCTCTTCCATTTTTGTGGTAATGCTGCAATTAATTGGTTGTAATTTTGGGTAGAGCAGACATTTCCATATGTCTGTGTTAGCTGCATGTGTGACATCACTCCACCAGTCCTATTTATAATATCATTCACTAAAATTATACCTTTTTTAAACATTTCTTCGAAAAATACAGTTTTTTTAATCAATTACTATATTTGAATTTAACCACAATATTTGTTGTATTATTTGTTCTGTCTTTTCAGGTGGATTAAACTGAAATTGCAACCAACTTTCTAAGACTTGTTTAAAAAAATAAAGATATTTTGGAGATTATTTCCTTTTCAAACAACCGAAAGTGGGCAGGTGTAATCTGAATAAAGGGAAAAAGGCCCTTCTTGAACATAGGATGAGACATTTGTACCAATTTACTAGAAAACCAGTTTGGATTTAAATATAACTTCGGTATGACTGATGCCTTTAGTGAGAGGTCTAATGCTTTAATATTTAATCATTTCTGCCCTCCGAAATCATATTCGTTATATAAATAGGCCCTTTTAATTTTATCTGGCTTGCCGTTCCAAATAAAATGTAAGATTTTTTGTTCATATAATTTAAAAAGTAGGTCACTAGGTGTAGGCAAAACCATAAGCAAATAGGTAAACTGTGATATGATAAAAGAGTTAATCAGGGTGATTTTTCCACAAATAGACAGGTATTTTCCTTTCCATGGTAGCAAGATCTTATCTATTTTTGCTAACTTTCTATAAATATTTATTGGAGTGAGATCATTTCTTTCTTTTGGGATTTGTATACCGAGTATGTCCACATCTACGTCAGACCATTTAATTGGTAAACTACATGGTAATGAAAAATTTGCATTTTTTTGTGATCCAATACGTAATATCATAATTTGGTTTAAATCCAGAGAGGATAGCAAAAGTATCTAGATCCTCTATGAGGCCGTGGAGAGACTCTAATTGTGGTTTTAAAAGAAAACATGAATCATCGGCGTACAATGACACCTTGGTTTTTAAGCCACGGATTTCTAATCCCTTAAAATTATTGTTTGATCTAATCTTAACAGCTAACATTTCAATGGCAATAATAAATAAATATGCCGATAATGGTCAACCTTGTTTTGCTCCTCTAGATAGTTTAAAACTTTCTGAGATGTAGCCATTATTTACTATTTTACACCTAGGGATACTATACATAACTTTAACCCATTTTATAAGAGATTCCCCAAAATTGAAATATTCTAGGCATTTATATATAAACTCCAGTCGTACTTTATCAAAAGCCTTTTCAAAATCAGCTATGAAAACCAGGCCTGGTGTCCCCGATATTTCTTTGTGTACGGAGGCATTGTCATGCTGAAACAGGAAAGGGCCTTCCCCAAACTGTTGCCACAAAGTTGGAAACACAGAATCATCTAGAATGTCATTGTATGCTGTATCGTTACGATTTACATTATCAGTCAAAAGATTGGACAAACCTACTCATTAAAGGGTTTTTCTTTATTTTAACTATTTTCTACATTGTAGAATAATAGTGAAGAGTTCACAACTATGTAATAACACATATGGAATCATGTAGTAACCAAAAAAGTTAAACAAATCAAAATATATTTTAGATTTTAGATTCTTCAAAGTAGCCACCCTTTGCCTTGATGACAGCTTTGCACACTCTTGGCATTCTCTCAACCAGCTTCACCTGGAATGCTTTTCCAACAGTCTTGAAGGAGTTCCCACATATGTTGAGCACTTGTTGGCTGCTTTTCCTTCCCTCTGCAGTCCAACTCATCCCAAACCATCTCAATTGGATTGAGGTCGGGTGATTGTGGAGGCCAGATCATCTGATGCAGCACTCCATCACTCTCCTTTTTGGTCAAATAGCCCTTACACAGCCTGGAGGTGTGTTGGGTCATTGTCATACTGAAAAACAAATTATAGTCCCACTAAGCGCAAACCAGATGGGATGGCGTATTGCTGCAGAATGCTGTGTTAGCCATGCTGGTTAAGTGTGCATTGAATTCTAAATAAATCACAGACAGTGTCAACAGCAAAGCACCCCCACACCACCTCCTCCATGCTTCACGGTGGGAACCACAAATGCGGTGATCATCCGTTCACCTAATCTGCGTCTCACAAAGACATGGCGGTTGGAACCAAAAATCTCAAATTTGGACTCATCAGACAAAGAACAGATTTCCACTAGTCATGTCCATTGCTCATGTTTCTTGGACCAAGCAAGTTTCTTCTTATTATTGGTGTCCTTTATTTGTGGTTTCTTTACAGTAATTTGACAATGAAGGCCTGATTCACGCAGTCTCCTCTTAACAGTTGATGTTGAGATATGTCTGTTACTTGAACTCTGTGAAGCATTTATTTGGGCTGCAATCTGAGGTGTAGTTAACTCTAATGAACTTATCCTCTGCAGCAGAGGCAACTCTGGATCTTCCTTTCCTGTGGCGGTCCTCATGAGAGCCAGTTTCATCATAGCGCTTGATGGTTTTTGCAACTGCACTTGAAGAAATGTTCCAGATTGACTGATCTTCATGTCTTAAAGTAATGGACTGTCAATTCTCTTTGCTTATTTGAGCAGTTCTTTCCATAATATGGACTATGTCTTTTACCAAATAGGGCTATCTTCTGTATACCACCCCTACCTTTTCACAACACAACTGATTGGCTCAAACGCATTAAGAACGAAATAAATTCTACAAATTAACTTTTAACAAGGTACACCTGTTAATTGAAATGCATTCCAGGTGACTACCCCATGAAGCTGGTTGAGAGAATGCCAAGAGTGTGCAAAGCTGTTATCAAGGCAAATGATGGCTACTTCGAAGAATCTCAAATATAAAATATATTTTGATTTGTTTAACACTTTTTTGGTTACTACATAATTCCATATGTGTTATTTCATAGTTTTGATGTCTTCACTATTATTCTACAATGTAGAAAATAGTAAAAATAAAGAAAGTGAATGAGTAGGTGTGTCCAAACGTTTGACTGGTACTGTACATCCAAACTACTTTGTGATAAAGGATCATATCTACATCTGAAATGTTATAGACTACAAATTGCAAAAACAAATCAGTCTGGAGTCAGATGTTCATAGAATATATAATTTGGCCGATAAACACAAAACTATATTTCAAGGGAGAATTAGGCAGGTCTGATGCTGAAAAAGAAAGGAATTCTTGCCTATATTTCACCCATATTTTCTTTTTTTGTTGCAAAAAAAGTAGGGTGTAGTTCTGGTAGTTAGCTACACCGCTACATGGAAAAAAGTAACTACTGAAAACACTACTGAAAACACCAAGCTTCTGCAAAATGCAGTTCAATTACTAGTTGAACTGTATGTAGTTCCCTACTCCCCAACACTGATACAGGCAAATATCATGACATCATAATTAATACACAAATATCATGATATTATCATAAGGTGCCAGATTCCATTTAAACAAAAGCATACATCCTGAGCTGTATCCTCCTGACTGGTGGTTCTTTTTCTAAAGAAACAGAATATGTTTCTCTGCATCACTGAAAGAATCTGGGTTAACGATTGAAAGGAATGTGAGTCTGATTCAGTACAGTAATTGCTTGCTTTTCTAAAGTCTAGAAACCTTGCCAGCAGGCGTGCCAGCTAAGATAGTTAAACAAGCTACTCCAACTTGATTTATAGCCTGAAATGACTTGGTAGCTAATTATGAGGTTAGGAGATTGGGAACTGCTAGCTGGCTAGCTAAAGCTAAATTCATAAAATTGCAGGTGGCTAGTATTACAGAGAAACAAAACATTTTTGTTTTATTTATTCATCAAGAAGGAATCAATAGGCTACATAGCTCGATCAAATTTATTTACAAACAATCCTCCTGAGTCCTGCCCATCAGCGGCAGCTAAAATCAAATCAAATAGTGTGTGTCACTCGACACTCTCTCACTCCTCCTCCACTGATGATACTGTCTTAAAACACTAGGGTATCTAGCATCCTGCCTAGCGTATCTTTGCTCCATGCTGCATACTCCCTCCATGCTCTTTATACATACAGTACCAGTCAATAGTTTGAACACACCTACTCATTCAAGGGTTTTTCTTTATTTGTACTATTTTCTACATTGTCGAATAATAGTGAAGACATCAAAACTATTAAATAACAGATATGCAATCATGTATTAACCGTGTATTAACAAAAAAAGTGTTTAACATATCAAAATATATTTTATATTTGAGATTCTTTAAAGTAGCCACCCTTTGCCTTGATGACAGCTTTGGTACTGTATATATATTTTTTTAACAAGATCAGTTTTGAAAACATTTTTCTCTTTGTCTGGCCCAGTCAGGGGGGGTGGGGGTCTGTGCATATTTGTAAACAACAGATGGTGCACAAAATCTAAGGAAGTCTCTAGATTTTGCTCGCCTGAAGTAGAGTATATTGTGATAAATTGCAGGCAACACTACTTGCCTAGACAGTTTTCAGATATACTTTTCGTGGCTGTTTATTTACCACTACAGACAGATGCTGGCACTAAGACGGCACTCAGTCAGCTCTATAAGGAAATAAGAAAACAGGAAACCACTCACCCAGAGGCGGCGCTCCTAGTGGCCGGAGACTTTAATGCAGGGAAGCTTAAATCAGTTCTACCCAAATTTCTATCAACATGTTAAATGTGCAACCAGAGGGCAAAAAAATCTAGATCACCTGTACCACTCACAGAGACACGTACAAAGCTCTCCCTTGCCCTCCATTTGGTAAATCTGACCACAACTCTATCCTCCTGATTCCCGCTTACAAGCAAAAATTAAAGCAGGAAGCAGCAGTGACTCGGTCTATAAAAAAGTGGTCAGATGAAGCAGATACTAAACTACAGGACTGTTTTCCTATCACAGACTGGAACATGTTCCGGGATTCTTCTGATGGCATTGAGGAGTACACCACATCAGTCCCTGGCTTTATCAACAAGTGCATCGAGGACGTTGTCCCCACAGTGACTGTACGTACAGTGAGGGAAAAAAGTATTTGATCCCCTGCTGATTTTGTATGTTTGCCCACTGACAAAGAAAGGATCAGTCTATAATTTTAATGGTAGGTTTATTTGAACAGTGAGAGACAGAATAACAACAACAAAATCCAGAAAAACGCATGTCAAAAATTTTATAAATTGACTTGCATTTTAATGCTGGAAATAAGTATTTGACCCCTCTCAATCAGAAAGATTTCTGGCTCCCAGGTGTCTTTTATACAGGTAACGAGCTGAGATTAGGAGCACACGCTTAAAGGGAGTGCTCCTAATCTCAGTTTGTTACTTGTATAAAAGACACCTGTCCACAGAAGCAATCAATCAATCAGATTCCAAACTCTCCACCATGGCCAAGACCAATGAGCTCTCCAAGGATGTCAGGGACAAGATTGTAGACCTACACAAGACTGGAATGGGCTACAAGACCATCGCCAAGCAGCTTGGTGAGAAGGTGACAACAGTTGGTGTGATTATTAACAAATGGAAGAAACACAAAAGAACTGTCAATCTCCCTCGGCCTGGGGCTCCATGCAAGATCTCACCTCGTGGAGTTGCAATGATCATGAGAACGGTGAGGAATCAGCCCAGAACTACACCATACCCCAACCAGAAGCCATGGATTACAGGCAACATTCGCACTGAGCTAAAGGGTAGAGCTGCCGCTTTCAAGGTGCGGGACTCTAACCCGGAAGCTTACAAGAAATCCTGCTATGCCCAGCGACGAACCATCAAACAGGCAAAGCGTCAATACATGGCTAAGATTGAATCATACTACACCGGCTCCGACGCTCGTCTTATGTGGTAGGGCTTGCAAACTATTACAGACTACAAAGGGAAGCACAGCCGTGAGCTGCTCAGTGACACGAGCCAACCAGATGAGCTAAATCACTTCTATACTCACTTTGAGGCAAGCAACACTGAAGTATGCATGAGAGCATCAGCTGTTCTGGACGACTGTGTGATCACACTCTCCATAGCCGACGTGAGTAAGACCTTTAAACAGGTCAACATACACAAGGCTGCGGGGCCAGACGGATTACCAGGACGTGTGCTCCGGGCATGTGCTGGCCAACTGGCAGGTGTCTTCACTGACATTTTCAACATGTCCCTGATTGAGTCTGTAATACCAACATGTTTCAAGCAGACCACCATAGTCCCTGTGCCCAAGAACACAAAGACAACCTGTCTAAATGACTACAGACCCGTAGCACTCACGTCCATAGTCATGAAGTGCTTTGAAAGGCTGGTAATGGCTCACATCAACATCGTTATCCCAGAAACCCTAGACCCACTCCAATTTGCATACCGCCCAAACAGCTCCACAGATGATGCAATCTACATTGCATTCCACACTGCCCTTTCCCACCTGGACAAAAGGAACAGTTATGTGAGAATGCTATTCATTGACTACAGCTCAGCGTTCAACACCATAGTACCCTCAAAGCTCATCACTAAGCTAAGGATCCTGGGACTAAACACCTCCCTCTGCAACTGGATTCTGGACTTCCTGACGGGTGGTGAGGGTAGGTAGCAACACATCTGCCATTCTGATCCTCAACACTGGAGCTCCCCAGGGGTGTGTGCTCAGTCCCCTGTCCAACCACGGCTGCATGGCCATGCACGACTCCAACACCATCATTAAGTTTGCAGACGACACAACAGTGGTAGGCCTGATCACCAACAACGACGAGACAGCCTATAGGGAGGAGGTCAGAGACCTGGCAGGGTGGTGCCAGAATAACAACGTATCCCTCAACGTAACCAAGACTAAGGAGATGATTGTGGGCTACAGGAAAAGGAGGACCGAGCACGCCCCCATTCTCATCGACGTATTGGAGCAGGTTGAGAGCTTCAAGTTCCTTGGTGTCTACATCAACAACAAACTAGAATTTTCCAAAAACACCAAGACAGTTGTGAAGAGGGCACAACAAAGCCTATTTCCCCTCAGGAAACTAGAAAGATTTGGCATGGGTCCTGAGATCCTCAAAAGGTTCTACAGCTGCAACATCGAGAGCATCCTGACTGGTTGCGTCACTGCCTGGTACGGCAATTGCTCGGCCTCTGACCGCAAGGCACTACAGAGGGTAGTGCGTACGGCCCAGTACATCACTGGGGCAAAGCTGCCTGCCATCCAGGACCTCTACACCTGGCGGTGTCAGAGGAAGGCCCTAAATATTGTCAAAGACCCCAGCCACCCCAGTCATAGACTATTCTCTCTACTACCGCATGGCAAGCGGTACCAGAGTTCCAAGTCTAGGACAAAAAGGCTTCTCAACAGTTTTTACCCCCAAACCATAAGACTCCTGAACAGGTAATCAAATGGCTACCCGAACTATTTGCATTGTGCCCCCCCCAACCCTTATTTTACGCTGCTGCTACTCTCTGTTCATCATATATGCATAGTCACTTTAACAATATCTACATGTACATACTACCTCAATCAGCCTGACTAACCGGTGTCTGTATGTAGCCTCGCTACTTTTATAGCCTCGCTACTGTATATAGCCTCTCTACTGTTATTTTTCACTGTCTTGTTACTGTTGTTTATTTCTTTACTTACCTATTGTTCACCTAATACCTTTTTTTTGTGCTATTGGTTAGAGTCTGTAAGTAAGCATTTCACTATAAGGTCTACACCTGTTGTATTCAGCGCACGTAACAAATAAACTTTGATTTGATTAACTCTCCATGCTCTCATAAACTAGATGATTCAGTGATCTTGATTATCCAGAGGAAGGGTAGCAAATAGAGAAGCACTGATTGCTGTGTGTATACTGGTATCACATTCTGCTGTTTCACTGGTATCACATTCTGCTGTTTCACTGGTATAACAGTCTGCTGTTTCACTGGTATAACAGTCTGCTCTTTCACTGGAATCACATTCTGCTATTTCACCAGAATCACATTCTGCTATTTCACCGGTATCACATTCTGCTGTTTCACCGGTATCACATTCTGCTGTTTCACCGGTATCACATTCTGCTGTTTCACCGGTATCACATTCTGCTGTTTCACCTGTATCACATTCTGCTGTTTCACCGGTACAACAGGCTGCTGTTTCACCGGTATCACAGGCTGCTGTTTCACCGGTATCACAGTCTGCTGTTTCACCTGTATCACAGTCTGCTGTTTCACCTGTATCACATTCTGCTGTTTCACCGGTATCACATTCTGCTGTTTCACCGGTATCACATTCTGCTGTTTCACCGGTATCACAGTCTGCTGTTTCACCGGTATCACATTCTGCTGTTTCACCGGTATCACATTCTGCTGTTTCACTGGTATCACATTCTGGAGATCTGGAGAGGGATGGGCTTACTATTGCCTGGTGACGGGTTGACGGAGTGACTCCTTTTCAGCAGTGTGTGTGTGTGTGTGTGTGTGTGTGTGTGTGAGAGAGAGAGGAGAGAGATACATACAGGCAGAGAGCTGCTGTGTGCTTGCTACAATCTAATGGTAAGTCTAATGGTCTATAATAGTCTGTTTCCTGATACAAACCACAATCAACGGTCAATGTGCTCAGCAACAACTCTTTTTTTTATACATGAAGGGAAATCATTTAAGAAGGGCTT
This sequence comes from Salmo salar, assembly GCF_965601325.2. Taxonomy (NCBI): domain Eukaryota; kingdom Metazoa; phylum Chordata; class Actinopteri; order Salmoniformes; family Salmonidae; genus Salmo; species Salmo salar. Next base: position 74,833,903 of record NC_138307.1, on the reverse strand, counting down.
TGAATAGCTTCTGCTGCACAAAAAAAGGATAATGGGAATATAAATAATGGGATAGGGAAGAGGGGTGAAGGGTTGGAGACAAAAGTACAGCCAAACAACTGCCAATGGCTACCAATGAAGAGAGGATAAGAGAGGATTCCTGCCTAAATTCCCATAAATACTACATTATGAAGTCAATCAAGTTGATGCTGTTAGAGGATAAGTAAGCATCCATGGCTCATCTTTAATGAGGTCACTGCTATGTTTACTGAGATGCATCCAGAAGAAACAACATGCCTCCCGGTTAAAACACAATGAAGCATTTCCTCTTCTCTTCACTAAACCAAACACACCTGCTCTTCACCACACCTGGGAGATACCAGTGGATGTGCATGCTGGCTACCCCTACCCTGGGGTACAATACACTGGCTACACCTACCCTGGGGTACAATACACTGGCCACATCTACCCTGGGGTACAACACACTGGGTATATCTAGCCTGTGGTACAATACACTGGGTATATATCTACCCTGGGGTACAATACACTGGCCACCTCTACCCTGGCCAAAACTACCCTGGGGTACAATACACTGGCTATATCTACCCTGGGTAACAATACACTGGCCACCTCTACCCTGGCCATAACTACCCTGGGGTACAATACACTGGCCAACTCTACCCTGGGGTACAATACACTGGCCACATCTACCCTGGGGTACAATAGACTGGCCACATCTACCCTGGGGTACAATAGACTGGCCACATCTACCCTGGGGTACAATAGACTGGCCACCGCTACCCTGGGGTACAATACACTGGCCACCTCTACCCTGGGGTACAATACACTGGCCACCTCTATCCTGGCAGTATCTTCCCTGGGGTACAATACACTGGCCACATCTACCCTGGGGTACAATACACTGGCCACATCTACCCTGGGGTACAATAGCCTGGCCACATCTACCCTGGGGTACAATAGACTGGCCACATCTACCCTGGGGTACAATACACTGGCCACCTCTAAACCTGGTGTACAATACACTGGCCACCTCTACCCTGGGGTACAATACACTGGCCACCTCTACCCTGGGGTACAATACACTGGCCACCTCTACCCTGGGGTACAATACACTGGCCACCTCTATCCTGGCAGTATCTTCCCTGGGGTACAATACACTGGCCAGCTCTACCCTGGGGTACAATAGACTGGCCACACCTACCCTGGGGTACAATACACTGGCCAGCTCTACCCTGGGGTACAATACACTGGCCACATCTACCCTGGGGTACAATACACTGGCCACATTTACCCTGGGGTACAATACACTGGCCACAGCTACGCTGGGGTACAATACACTAGCCACCTCTACCCTGGCAGTATCTTCCCTGGGGTACAATAAACTAGCCATATATGCCCTGGGGTAAAATAAACTAACCATATCTACCCCGGGGTACAATAAACCAGCCATATCTACCCTGGGGTACCATAAACTAGCTATTTAACCCAGTTTATCAAAAGTAAACTAGCCATATCTACAATACACTGTCATAGAGCACTCTAAATAACCTAAACAAAAGCCACAACACAAAAGTATTTGGGAGACATCTTGTTTAGTATAGGTAGCTATAACCTATAGTAACACAAGGCATTCATTGGTGTCAATGGGAGACTTTAGTGTCAGACTGGAGCACAGCCACTAATGAAGTAGTGGAGGAGAGGAGACCAACTCTGAATGACCTCAAAACTGTGGCTTCTCTTTGATAACTTTACTTTAGATAAAGTGGGTTAACAGGCCGACCACTAGCCTGCTGTTGGTCATCCACGTCCATGTCTTCATACTCTCTGTCCCTGAAGGATCCAGAGGTCCTGGAAACTAAATTTAGACCTCTGGTATGACAGAAAAAATACATAAATCATACTCTTAACTAACCGCCTCCCCAGACGGTGCTCATATGTAGGTTGGTTGTGACTGTGAGATGAGGTAGGTTAATGTTCACATACTTTACTCCAGAGGAGGCTGGTGGGAGGAGCTGTAGAAGGGCAGGCTCTTTATAACGGCTGGAATGGAATAGATGGAACAGCATCAAACATATAGAAACAACATATTTTATTCTGTTCCATGTATTTTATTCCAGCCATTACAATTAGCCCGTCCTCCTATAGCTCTTCCCACTGGTGGGTTTATGTATAGGCGTCATGGGCAGCCGCCCAGGGCGGTATCTTGCCAGGGGCGGCACGGGGCACCCGCACAACAAAAATTCGGAATGGTGACATTGGTTTTCTATCTCTCATTTGCACGTCACGTCAATGATATCATGTCACCATGTGGGACTGTGGGTCAATTAACCTTGTCGGAGTGGGCGCCCTGATTCTAGTTTGTGAGCTAGGCAGGCTACTGGGAAGGTCTCCCACTCAGAAGTACGAGATGGGGAGGGGGCATGTTGACCTCAGGTCAGTCAGGTTTCAAGACTGGTCATTCAACTGAGACTGCTCTTCTCTGTGTCACGGAGGCTCTCCGCACTGCTAAAGCTAACTCTCTCTCCTCTGCTCTCATCCTCCTAGACCTATCTGCTGCCTTTGATACGGTGAACCATCAGATCCTCCTCTCCACCCTCTCCGAGTTGGGCATCTCCGACGCGGCCCACGCTTGGATTGCGTCCTACCTGACAGGTCGCTCCTACCAGGTGGCGTGGCGAGAATCTGTCTCCGCACCACGTGCTCTCACCACTGGTGTCCCCCAGGGCTCTGTTCTAGGCCCTCTCCTATTCTCGCTATACACCAAGTCACTTGGCTCTGTCATATCCTCACATGGTCTCTCCTATCATTGCTATGCAGACGACACACAATGAATCTTCTCCTTTCCCCCTTCTGATAACCAGGTGGTGAATCGCGTCTCTGCATGTCTGGCAGACATATCAGTGTGGATGACGGATCACCACCTCAAGCTGAACCTCGGCAAGACAGAGCTGCTCTTCCTCCCGGGGAAGGACTGCCCGTTCCATGATCTCGCCATCACGGTTGACAACTCCATTGTGTCCTCCTCCCAGAGTGCTAAGAACCTTGGCGTGACCCTGGACAACACCCTGTCGTTCTCTACTAACATCAAGGTGGTGACCCGATCCTGTAGGTTCATGCTCTACAACATTCGCAGAGTACGACCCTGCCTCACACTGGAAGCGGCGCAGGTCCTAATCCAGGCACTTGTCATCTCCCGTCTGGATTACTGCAACTCGCTGTTGGCTGGCCTCCCTGCCTGTGCCATTAAACCCCTACAACTCATCCAGAACGCCGCAGCCCGTCTGGTGTTCAACCTTCCCAAGTTCTCTCACGTCACCCCGCTCCTCCGCTCTCTCCACTGGCTTCCTGTTGAAGCTCGCATCCGCTACAAGACCATGGTGCTTGCCTACGGAGCTGTGAGGGGAACGGCACCTCCGTACCTTCAGGCTCTGATCAGCCCCTACACCAAAACAAGGGCACTGCGTTCATCCACCTCTGGCCTGCTCGCCTCCCTACCTCCGAGGAAGCACAGTTCCCGCTCAGCCCAGTCAAAACTGTTCGCTGCTCTGGCACCCCAATGGTGGAACAAGCTCCCTCACGACGCCAGGACAGCGGAGTCAATCACCACCTTCCCGGAGACACCTGAAACCCCACCTCTTTAAGGAATACCTAGGATAGGATAAAGTAATCCTTCTAACCCCCCCCCCCCCCCTTAAAAGATTTAGATGCACTATTGTAAAGTGGTTGTTCCACTGGATATCATAAGGTGAATCCACCAATTTGTAAGTCGCTCTGGATAAGAGCGTCTGCTAAATGACTTAAATGTCTCCCCACTGGAAGACAGAGGTAGGGGGACGGGGGTATGTCGACCTCAGGTCTCCCCACTGGAAGACAGAGGTAGGGGGACGGGGGTAGGTCGACCTCAGGTCTCCCCACTGGAAGACAGAGGTAGGGGGACGGGGGTAGGTCGACCTCAGGTCTCCCCACTGGAAGACAGAGGTAGGGGGACGGGGGTAGGTCGACCTCAGGTCTCCCCACTGGAAGACAGAGGTAGGGGGACGGGGGTAGGTCGACCTCAGGTCTCCCCACTGGAAGACAGAGGTAGGGGGACGGGGGTAGGTCGACCTCAGGTCTCCCCACTGGAAGACAGAGGTAGGGGGACGGGGGTAGGTCGACCTCAGGTCTCCCCACTGGAAGACAGAGGTAGGGGGACGGGGGTAGGTCGACCTCAGGTCTCCCAACTGGAAGACAGAGGTATGGGGAGCGGGGGTAGGTCGACCTCAGGTCTCCCCACTGGAAGACAGAGGTAGGGGGACAGGGGTATGTTGACCTCAGGTCTCCCCACTGGAAGACAGAGGTAGAGAGATGGGGGAATCTATCAAATAGCGCATCTCTAACTGTGTACAGTACTAATGCAATTAGTAAAATCAGTCACACAACAAAATGCTACCAAATAAACCACAATTCATTCATAATACTGTGAATATATAGTTTCACAGACATATTATTGTTTGTTTTTCTGGTTTGTGCGAAATGGTTAAGAATAATATAAAACCAGTCTGCACACCACCAAGGTGAATTGTTTTAGTCTTGACTCTTGGTTGACAGTGTTGGGGGATGGGTAATGGGTGATGCTCGAGTGAAGGGGGGGGGGGGGGGGGGGGTTGCCCAGGGAGCCGTACAAGCTAGAACCGCCACTGCCCTCTTCCCACCAGCCTCCTCTGCTTTACACAGCATAGAAGGCCGGCATTGAAACAACTGTAATGCGATTTCTCCTCTGGAATAACACTGACATCTGGTGGCAGATAGTGGAACAGCAAGACACTTCCGTTTTCGACTCTACTGTTACATCCAACTGAACAACTACCATCAAAACTGCTCTTCTTTCAACATGAAATACTACACATAGTTATATTTCCTATTACCCCATCATTTAGTTGTTTTTTTAAATCTAGTCATGGGTTAGGAGAATCCTTTATTAAAACGGCCCATCCTGTTAAGTGTAAATGAAATGCCCGTATTAATCGATCTGTGGACATGTACCATTTCATGTGTCACAGAAAGCAGCTTATTATGATTACAGTGTAGTTGATTGGCAGTGTTTGGCCTGCAGTTAATGCCACATCACCAGTCAGGAATCCACCATCAATCTACCTGAGAGATCATTCAACATCCCATCTACCCCTGCAGCCTCGGGCCAAACCCCAAGTGGCTCCTGGTAGAATATGCTCATAGGCACAGATCTAGGATCAGTTTACCCACCACAGTTTATTATCTGTACATTAGATCAGTGTCCAGGGGCAACTGCATCCTCTCTGTGATGAGATGTCCCAGCTGTGTTGTTCATGCTGTTCCAATGATGTTCTAAAGGCAATAGAACACAGTCATGTGACTACCATTGCCACTGATGATTCAGCGGAAGAGGTCTGCTTCGCATTGGTGTTTGTAACTAGCAGGGAGAAGTGTGTTGTGAGTCATTGGCCATGTAGGAATGGCATCCTATTCCCTAAATAGTGCACTACTTATGACCAAAGCCCTATTTGGGCCCTGGTCAAAAGTAGTGCTCTACATAGAAAACAGGGTCCCACAAGGGACGTAGACATTGTGTTATCACCCATTACCTGAGAGAACAGCAATTAGCTACACTGCTGAGACCAGAGGTACTGGTCTACACGCCATTTACTGTGACAAAGCGGTGCGGGTGTGTGTGTGTGTGTCAGTGGAGGCTGCTGAGGGGAGAACTGCTCATAATAATGGCCAGAACAGAGCAAATGGCATGGCGTCAAACATCTGTAAACCATCAAACATTTACGTTTACATTTACATCATTTAGCAGACGCTCTTATCCAGAGCGACTTACAAATTGGAAACCATGTGATTGATGAATTTGATACCATTCCGCTGATTCCTCTCCAGGCATTACCACAAACCCGTTCTCCCCAATTAAGGTGCCACCAACCTCCTGTGGTTTGTTTGTGTTTGTGTTTGTGTGTGTGTGTGTGTGTGTGTGTGTGTGTGTGTGTGTGTGTGTGTGTGTGTGTGTGTGTGTGTGGGTGTGTGGGTGTGTGTGGGTGTGTGTGTGTGTGTGTGTGTGTGTGTGTGTGTGTGTGTGGGTGTGTGGGTGTGTGGGTGTGTGTGTGTGTGTGTGGTTGTTGTTCCTGTCCATGTATTTAATCACCACAAATTAAAGATCTCGTTATTCTCTGGAACAAGGGAGGTAGCCTCATAGGACAATCTTGATCTCATGAGTTTACGTCATGTTTTGCCAATCCGTGTAGTGAAACAGAATGAAAACTCATGAGGCCAAGATGGTCGTACGAGGCTACATGGGAGGTGGAATCAAAACCAACAAGACAGTCAAGGTATACAGTGAGGAAAACTATTGTATGTGCATCAACCCATCTCATTGGTTTATTTGACATTTTGTTCCAACATAATCTGGACAACAAGCCTTAATGGAGCCCAGGAAGTAAAGATGAAGAGGATTGTGATGGACAGACACACCACACAGATGAGATGTTACCATAGAGACTGTGTATTCTGTGTCTTCTAGGTTGATAATAACAGAGTTGGTGATTATCCAATGTTCCTGGATTAGCCAGTGTTACTGAGAGGTGACTGACACACAACACCACACAACACAAAGGAAATTATGTCATGAAAAACCATCTCCTTTGAAAACACCAACTACTTCCTAAGAGCTCTACAACAGTACACAAGACACAGGTTCCATCCCAAATGGTACCGTTATAAATGGCACCGCAATACTTTTTACCGGCCCTGATCAAAAGCACAATATAAGGAATAGTGTTCCATTTGGAACGCATCCACAGTCCAACCAGTCCATAGGGCAAGTCAGTTCAATAGGGCCTGAACCATGTTACTGAAATCTGAAAGCTGATTGACTGATAACCAGACCACAGTTTTAGCTAGCTTGTTTTAGCTAACTACGGTCTCCAAGGAGTCGGTAGCGACGGTCTCCAAGGAGTCGGTAGCGACGGTCTCCAAGGAGTCGGTAGCTACGGTCTCCAAGGAGTCGGTAGCTACGGTCTCCACGGAGTCGGTAGTCACGGTCTCCACGGAATCGATAGTCACGGTCTCCAAGGAGTGGATAGTCACGGTCTCCAAGGAGTGGATAGTCACGGTCTCCAAGGAGTGGATAGTCACGGTCTCCAAGGAGTGGATAGTCACGGTCTCCAAGGAGTGGATAGCGACGGTCTCCAAGGAGTCGGTAGCGACGGTCCCCAAGGAGTCGGTAGCTACGGTCTCCAAGGAGTCGGTAGCTACGGTCTCCAAGGAGTCGGTAGCTACGGTCTCCACGGAGTCGGTAGTCACGGTCTCCACGGAATCGATAGTCACGGTCTCCAAGGAGTGGATAGTCACGGTCTCCAAGGAGTGGATAGTCACGGTCTCCAAGGAGTGGATAGTCACGGTCTCCAAGGAGTGGATAGCGACGGTCTCCAAGGAGTCGGTAGCGACGGTCTCCAAGGAGTCGGTAGCTACGGTCTCCAAGGAGTCGGTAGCTACGGTCTCCAAGGAGTCGGTAGCTACGGTCTCCAAGGAGTCGGTAGCTACGGTCTCCAAGGAGTCGGTAGCTACGGTCTCCAAGGAGTCGGTAGCTACGGTCTCCACGGAATTGATAGTCACGGTCTCCAAGGAGTCGATAGTTACGGTCTCCAAGGAGCTGATAGTTACGGTCTCCAAGGAGCTGATAGTTACGGTCTCCAAGGAGCTGATAGTTACGGTCTCCAAGGAGCTGATAGTTACGGTCTCCAAGGAGCTGATAGTTACGGTCTCCAAGGAGCTGATAGTTACGGTCTCCAAGGAGCTGATAGTTACGGTCTCCAAGGAGCTGATAGTTACGGTCTCCAAGAAGTGGATAGTTACGGTCTCCAAGGAGTGGATAGTTACGGTCTCCAAGGAGTGGATAGTTACGGTCTCCAAGGAGTGGATAGTTACGGTCTCCAAGAAGTGGATAGTTACGGTCTCCAAGAAGTCGATAGTTACGGTCTCCAAGAAGTCGGGTCTCCAAGGAGTCGGTAGCTACGGTCTCCAAGGAGTCGGTAGCTACGGTCTCCAAGGAGTCGGTAGCTACGGTCTCCACGGAATTGATAGTCACGGTCTCCAAGGAGTCGATAGTCACGGTCTCCAAGGAGTCGATAGTCACGGTCTCCAAGGAGTCGATAGTTACGGTCTCCAAGGAGCTGATAGTTACGGTCTCCAAGGAGCTGATAGTTACGGTCTCCAAGGAGCTGATAGTTACGGTCTCCAAGGAGCTGATAGTTACGGTCTCCAAGGAGCTGATAGTTACGGTCTCCAAGGAGCTGATAGTTACGGTCTCCAAGGAGCTGATAGTTACGGTCTCCAAGAAGTGGATAGTTACGGTCTCCAAGGAGTGGATAGTTACGGTCTCCAAGGAGTGGATAGTTACGGTCTCCAAGGAGTGGATAGTTACGGTCTCCAAGGAGTGGATAGTTACGGTCTCCAAGAAGTGGATAGTTACGGTCTCCAAGAAGTCGATAGTTACGGTCTCCAAGAAGTGGATAGTTACGGTCTCCAAGAAGTCGATAGTTACGGTCTCCAAGAAGTCGATAGTTACGGTCTCCAAGGAGTCAGATAGTTACGGTCTCCAAGGAGTGGATAGTTACGGTCTCCAAGGAGTGGATAGTTACGGTCTCCAAGGAGACGGATAGTTACGGTCTCCAAGGAGTGGATAGTTACGGTCTCCAAGGAGTGGATAGTTACGGTCTCCAAGGAGTGGATAGTTACGGTCTCCAAGGAGTGGATAGTTACGGTCTCCAAGGAGTGGATAGTTATGGTCTCCAAGGAGTTGATAGTTATGGTCTCCAAGGAGTTGATAGTTACGGTCTCCAAGGAGTTGATAGTTACTGTCTCCAAGGAGTTGATAGTTACGGTCTCCAAGGAGTTGATAGTTACTGTCTCCAAGGAGTTGATAGTTACGGTCTCCAAGGAGTTGATAGTTACGGTCTCCAAGGAGTTGGTAGCGACGGTCTCCAAGGAGTCGGTAGCTACGGTCTCCAAGGAATTGATAGTTACGGTCTCCAAGGAGTCGGTAGCTACGGTCTCCAAGGAATTGATAGTTACGGTCTCCAAGGAGTTGATAGTTACGGTCTCCAAGGAGTCAATCTAAAACTAGTTTATAGTCATTTGAAAAATCTCATTAGCACATAACAAGTAGACTGTAGATGAAGTGTAGGCTAGTCGTACTGAGTAGATGAACGGTGAGGAATAGGCTTTTCAATTACACGCAGAAAAAAAGACACAGAGAGAAAGACACACAACACATGCACGCACACATACAGAAAGCATACATTTCTGAAGACATATGCACACGAGCACACAATGCATTTCCACAAGATTTATTTAAGACTGTGGAAACTATGTTGTGAAAATAATTAACATGTTGGAATACATTCAAGAAAAGAAAACGTGGATGCTCCAAATACTGTACATATGCCTACATATTGAGTGAAGAAAGATTCTTCTCTATTCGACCAATGATACAAATGGGGAACATTTGATCCAGCTCCTATAGAGAGAATTTCTGAGAACTATTGACTCAGAGACAGAGAGAGAAAATCAAGAAATATTTGAATAGGAGTTCTGAGAGAGGTCTTGTCTTGTTTCTTGGTATTGCTGAGATCTGAATAGGCCTATCTGATCCAGTCTGACATTTAGTTCTGAGTAGAAGGTTGTCTTGTCTCATGATCCTGAGTGGTGAATGCCGACTCCAACATCCGTGATGCCCTTTAACCTGGGTCGTGTTCATTAGGGTGCATGTTTTCCAATTTTGTGTAACGCAAATGAAAACAAGTATTTGTTATTGGACAAGTTCAGATAGTACCTCCCCCTTTAATTTCGTTTTGGACTTTTTTCTTCCATTTGTGCCTATTTAACATAACGCTGATTCCTGATCAGTCACGTCCATGGAGAGCATATGACCCATTGTCTGATCATTCACCTTAGAAACTGATCCCAGTTCAGTTCCTATGGAGAGAGAGAGGGAGATGATTGGTCCCCCAGGGGTTCTACTGGGTCCTATGGAGCCAATCAGAGATCAAAGAAAACAATTCCTTCCTTCATGCTTGCTGACATCATCATTATCCTGTCTGTCTGTCTGTCTGTCTGTCTGTCTGTCTGTCTGTCTGTCTGTCTGTCTGTCTGTCTGTCTGTCTGTCTGTCTGTCTGTCTGTCTGTCTGTCTGTCTGTCCTGTCGTGGGTGTGAGAGTCCCAAAAGATGAACTTCTGAGATTGAGGCAGAGAGTTTAACATAGGATATTGAGATCGGGGCCGTTGACATCATACCTTTAGTGAAAGGTGTTTCAATGATGCTTCACTTATCTGTGGAGAGAAAAGAGAAAATTACTAGGACTTGACGTTGACACACACATACACCTGCTGGTTCATTAAGGCTGTTTGCCCTAGCCTCCTTGAGGTGCTCATCACTTTAGCCAGTCCCTGGGGAGAGTGGCATTACCAATTACCTGCCACAGGATCCCAGTCTCCTCATTATAACACCCAACGGGACACACAAACACACACACGACCACACAAATGTGTACTCGCACGCACGCACGCAATTCCGTCCCAATCAAAATCCTATTTTCCCTAACCCCTAAACCTAACCCATTTTCTTACCCAAAAACTTAACCCTAAACCTAGCTCCTAATCCTAAACATAATTATAACCCTAACACTAATTCTAACCTTAAACTCCCTACAAATTGCATTTGACCTTGTGGGGACTAACAAAATGTCCCCAGTTGGTCCAATTTTTGATTGTTTACTATTCTTGTGGGGTCTTCCGGTCCCCACAAGAATAGTTAAACACCTCCACACACACACACACACACACACACACACACACACACACACACAATTGTCTGTGATACATCATCACTGTGTATAACCTGGAGCTGTAGCATCAGTATCACACACCACCAGATCACTCCGGCACCACCAGATCACTAACACACCACCCGATCACTCCCGCACCACCAGATCACTCCCGCACCACCAGATCACTCCCGCACCACCAGATCACTCCGGCACTACCAGATCACTAACGCACCACCAGATCACTCCGGCACCACCAGATCACTCCCGCACCACCAGATCACTTCCACAGCACCATATCCACATCCCTCTCTCTCAGAATGATCCTCCTCAGTCAGAAGTGTTTTAACCAGAACTCTCTCATGCTTCCTCCTGACCTCTAAGGCCTGACAGGAAATTGAGAGTCTTTGTGTCTATAACGGAGGCTGAGAAACACATTGAGACTTGGACATCCTCTCAAACTCATATCCAGACCCAGCACATCTTGTGTAAGAACAATACTCAGCCTATCTCTGTATGACTGTTACCTTGGTGTGTTCCCATCTGGATAGGAGGCATAGTGCTCTGTCTATCTGTGTAAGACTGTTACCTTGGTGTGTTCCCATCTGGATAGGAGGCATAGTGCTCTGTCTATCTGTGTAAGACTGTTACCTTGGTGTGTTCCCATCTGGATAGGAGGCATAGTGCTCTGTCTATCTGTGTAAGACTGTTACCTTGGTGTGTTCCCATCTGGATAGGAGGCATAGTGCTCTGTCTATCTGTGTAAGACTGTTACCTTGGTGTGTTCCCATCTGGATAGGAGGCATTGTGCTCTGTCTATCTGTGTAAGACTGTTACCTTGGTGTGTTCCCATCTGGATAGGAGGCATAGTGCTCTGTCTATCTGTGTATGACTGTTACCTTGGTGTGTTCCCATCTGGATAGGAGGCACAGTGCTCTGTCTATCTGTGTAAGACTGTTACCTTGGTGTGTTCCCATCTGGATAGGAGGCATAACGCTCAGGTCTGCTGGTAGTCCCACATACACACCTCCATAGTTCCTGGGAGAAGAGGACACACACAACCACACACACGCACACACACACGGTGAGAAAGACATAGATAGACAGGTCTTGATCACAGTGACCTTCGAGCAAACTCACACACACACACAGGCCATGTTACTCACATCCTTTTTTCTTCTTCTTGTGCAGACTCCTCTGTGCTGTAAATGACATCATCAGTCAGTAATAGTCAGTAACAACTCAGTCAGTCAGTAATAACTCAGTCAGTAAGTCAGTCAGTCATAACTCAGTCAGTAAGTCAGTCAGTCATAACTCAGTCAGTAAGTCAGTCAGTCATAACTCAGTCACTCAGTCAGTCATAACTCAGTCACTCAGTCAGTCATAACTCAGTCACTCAGTCAGTCATAACTCAGTCACTCAGTCAGTCATAACTCAGTCACTCAGTCAGTCATAACTCAGTCACTCAGTCAGTCATAACTCAGTCACTCAGTCAGTCATAACTCAGTCACTCAGTAATAACTCAGTCACTCAGTAATAACTCAGTCACTCAGTAATACCTCAGCCAGTAATACCTCAGCCAGTAATACCTCAGCCAGTAATACCTCAGCCAGTAATACCTCAGCCAGTAATACCTCAGCCAGTAATACCTCAGCCAGTAATACCTCAGCCAGTCATAACTCAGTCAGTCATAACTCAGTCAGTCATAACTCAGTCAGTCATAACTCAGTCAGTCATAACTCAGTCACTCAGTAGTCACTCAGTATTAACTCAGTCAGTAATAAGTCAGTCAGTAATAAGTCAGTCAGTCATAACTGAGTCAGTCAGTCATAACTCAGTCAGTCAGTCATAACTCAGTCAGTCAGTCATAACTCAGTCAGTCAGTCATAACTCAGTCAGTCAGTCATAACTCAGTCAGTCATAACTCAGTCAGTAATAACTCAGTCAGTAATAACTCAGTCAGTAATAAGTCAGTCAGTCAGTCATAAGTCAGCCAGTCATAACTCAGCCAGTAATAACTCAGCCAGTAATAACTCAGTCAGTAATAACTCAGTCACTCAGTAATAACTCAGTCACTCAGTAATAACTCAGTCACTCAGTAATAACTCAGTCACTCAGTAATAAGTCAGTCACTCAGTCAGTCATAAGTCAATCAGTCATAAGTCAGTCAGTAATAAGTCAGTGAGTCATAACTCAGTCAGTAAAATCTCAGCCAGTAATAACTCAGTCACTCAGTAATAACTCAGTCACAACTCAGTCACTCAGTCAGTCATTAGTCAGTCAGTCATTAGTCAGTCAGTAATATCTCAGCCAGTAATACCTCAGTCAGTCATAACTCAGTCAGTCATAACTCAGTCAGTCAGTATTAACTCAGTCAGTCATAACTCAGTCAGTCAGTATTAACTCAGTCAGTCATAACTCAGTCAGTCAGTATTAACTCAGTCAGTAATAACTCAGTCAGTAATAAGTCAGTCAGTCAGTAATAAGTCCATTACCCCCAGGAGCTCTGACTGTCCAGGTCAAACACACAGTCACATCAAACAAAGGTCAATGAATGGCATGGCTTGGAAGTAGTAATCAACTCAGGTCTGTCCAATATCTAAATGTGCGTGTGCATGGGTGTTCACCGTTTAGGGGTCTTTTCCCCACCAGAGACCTGTTTATTCTGAAGCTCTGCTGCAGTGCCGAAACCAGTCTCATTAATGACCTGGCTATGATTATTTTCAGTCATTTAGCAGAGGCTCTTATCCAGAGCGACTTACAGTCATCATTTCTTTCTTTCGTACTGGTCCTCCGTGGGAATCGAACCCACAACTCCGGCATTGCAAGCACCATGCTCTACCAACTAAGCCACACGGGACCCGCTAGGTTTGTCGAGAACTTGGCCTGCCTGTCAATATGTTCATCAGGAAGCTTGTTGAGAACCCTGCCTGTCAAAATGTTTATCAGGCAGTGTGTTGAGAACTCTGCCTAACTGTCGATATGTTTATCAGGAAGTAGTCCACAGTATTTGACTAATGTCTGACTCATTAATTCCAGGAAATTGTGTTTTTCCTTTCATAGTTGAGAGGCAGGGCCATGTGTGCAAGGTGAGGACTGAATGTGAGTGAGACCGGATGGGGATGTTTGTGGTGCCTGGCTGGGATAAACAGAGCAGTGACGTGGAAAGTTCTTCACCTTTAATGAAAGAACATGACCTATTAGCTTACAACGACCACATATTCTCCAACTACGGCTGTCATACTGACAACGACCACATATTCTCCACCTACAGCTGTCATACTGACAACAACACATTCTCCAACTACGGCTGTCATACTGACAACAACACATTCTCCACCTACGGCTGTCATACTGACAACAACAGCATATTCTCCACCTACAGCTGTCATACTGACAACAACAGCATATTCTCCACCTACAGCTGTCATACTGACAACAACAGCATATTCTCCACCTACAGCTGTCATACTGACAACAACAGCATATTCTCCATCTACAGCTGTCATACTGACAACAACAACATATTCTCCACCTACAGCTGTCATACTGACAACAACAACATATTCTCCACCTACAGCTGTCATACTGACAACAACAACATATTCTCCACCTACAGCTGTCATACTGACAACAACAGCATATTCTCCACCTACAGCTGTCATACTGACAACAACAGCATATTCTCCACCTACAGCTGTCATACTGACAACAACAGCATATTCTCCACCTACAGCTGTCATACTGACAACAACAGCATATTCTCCACCTACAGCTGTCATACTGACAACAACAACACATTCTCCATCTACAGCTGTCATACTGACAACAACAGCATATTCACCACCTACAGCTGTCATACTGACAACAACAGCATATTCTCCATCTACAGCTGTCATACTGACAACAACAACATATTCTCCATCTACAGCTGTCATACTGACAACAACAGCATATTCACCACCTACAGCTGTCATACTGACAACAACAGCATATTCTCCACCTACAGCTGTCATACTGACAACAACAGCATATTCTCCACCTACAGCTGTCATACTGACAACAACAGCATATTCTCCACCTACAGCTGTCATACTGACAACAACACATTCTCCAACTACGGCTGTCATACTGACAACAACACATTCTCCACCTACGGCTGTCATACTGACAACAACAGCATATTCTCCACCTACAGCTGTCATACTGACAACAACAACACATTCTCCATCTACAGCTGTCATACTGACAACAACAGCATATTCACCACCTACAGCTGTCATACTGACAACAACAGCATATTCTCCATCTACAGCTGTCATACTGACAACAACAGCATATTCTCCACCTACAGCTGTCATACTGACAACAACAGCATATTCTCCACCTACAGCTGTCATACTGACAACAACAACACATTCTCCATCTACAGCTGTCATACTGACAACAACAGCATATTCACCACCTACAGCTGTCATACTGACAACAACAGCATATTCTCCATCTACAGCTGTCATACTGACAACAACAACATATTCTCCATCTACAGCTGTCATACTGACAACAACAGCATATTCTCCACCTACAGCTGTCATACTGACAACAACAGCATATTCTCCACCTACAGCTGTCATACTGACAACAACACATTCTCCACCTACAGCTGTCATACTGACAACAACAGCATATTCTCCACCTACAGCTGTCATACTGACAACAACAACATATTCTCCATCTACAGCTGTCATACTGACAACAACAGCATATTCTCCACCTACAGCTGTCATACTGACAACAACAGCATATTCTCCACCTACAGCTGTCATACTGACAACAACACATTCTCCACCTACAGCTGTCATACTGACAACAACAGCATATTCTCCACCTACAGCTGTCATACTGACAACAACACATTCTCCACCTACAGCTGTCATACTGACAACAGCATATTCACCACCTACAGCTGTCATACTGACAACAACACATTCACCACCTACAGCTGTCATACTGACAACAACAGCATATTCTCCACCTACGGCTGTCATACTGACAACAACAACACATTCTCCACCTACAGCTGTCATACTGACAACAACAACACATTCTCCATCTACAGCTGTCATACTGACAACAACAACACATTCTCCACCTACGGCTGTCATACTGACAACAACAACACATTCTCCACCTACGGCTGTCATACTGACAACAACAGCATATTCTCCACCTACAGCTGTCATACTGACAACAACAGCATATTCTCCACCTACAGCTGTCATACTGACAACAACAGCATATTCTCCACCTACGGCTGTCATACTGACAACAACAACATATTCTCCACCTACAGCTGTCATACTAACAACAACATATTCTCCACCTACAGCTGTCATACTGACAACAACACATCCTCCACCTACAGCTGTCATACTGACAACAACAACACATTCTCCAACTACAGCTGTCATACTGACAACAACAGCATATTCTCCACCTACGGCTGTCATACTGACAACAACAGCATATTCTCCACCTACAGCTGTCATACTGACAGCAACAACAGCATATTCTCCACCTACAGCTGTCATACTGACAACAAGAACACAATCTCCATCTACAGCTGTCATACTGACAACAACAGCACATTCTCCATCTACAGCTGTCATACTGACAACAACAACACATTCTCCACCTACAGCTGTCATACTGACAACAACAACACATTCTCCACCTACAGCTGTCATACTGACAACAACAACACATTCTCCATCTACAGCTGTCATACTGACAACAACAACACATTCTCCATCTACAGCTGTCATACTGACAACAACAACAACACGGGCTCAATGCCGATTCCCCCTACTCCCCAAATATAGTGTACACTCGTTCGTGCCCCCTTAAGAATTGAAAAGCAGTGGATTAGTGAGAGAAAAATGGGCTTGGGGCCAGAGAGAGACAATCATACTCACACTTCTTCTTTGGAGGCTTCAGCTGGACCTGTAAGAACAAAGATATATTAATTTAAGATGATTGAACGGTCCTCTAATACAGCACCAGTAAAGGTCTGTTAATACAGGACTAGTAAAGGTCTGTTAATACAGGACTAGTAAAGGTCTGTTAATACAGGACTAGTAAAGGTCTGTTAATACAGGACTAGTAAAGGTCTGTTAATACAGGACTAGTAAAGGTCTGTTAATACAGCACCAGTAAAGGTCTGTTAATACAAGACTAGTAAAGGTCTGTTAATACAGGACTAGTAAAGGTCTGTTTATAAAGGACTAGAAAAGGACCAGTGTTACAGACGTCTATATAGGTCTGTTAATACAGGACTAGTAAAGGTCTATTAATGCAGGACTAGTAAAGGTCTGTTAATACAGGACTAGTAAAGGTCTGTTAATACAAGACTAGTAAAGGTCTGTTAATACAGGACTATTAAAGGTATGTTAATACAGGACTAGTAAAGGTCTGTTAATACAGGACTAGTAAAGGTCTGTTAATACAGGACTAGTAAAGGTCTGTTAATACAGGACTAGTAAAGGTCTGTTTATAAAGGACTAGAAAAGGCCCAGTGTTACAGACGTCTATATAGGTCTGTTAATACAGGACTAGTAAAGACCCAGTGTTACAGACGTCTATATAGGTCTGTTAATACAGGACTAGTAAAGGCCTGTTAATACAGGACTAGTAATGGTCTGTTAATGCAGGACTAGTAAAGGTCTGTTAATACAGGACTAGTAAAGGTCTGTTAATACAGGACTAGTAAAGACCCAGTGTTACAGACGTCTATATAGGTCTGTTAATACAGGACTAGTAAAGACCCAGAGTTACAGACGTCTATATAGGTCTGTTAATGCAGGACTAGTAAAGGTCTGTTAATACAGGACTAGTAAAGGCCCAGTGTTACAGACGTCTATACAGGTCTGTTAATACAGGACTAGTAAAGGTCTGTTAATACAGGACTAGTAATGGTCTGTTAATACAGGACTAGTAATGGTCTGTTAATACAGGACTAGTAATGGTCTGTTAATACAGGACTAGTAATGGTCTGTTAATACAGGACTAGTAATGGTCTGTTAATACAGGACTAGTAATGGTCTGTTAATGCAGGACTAGTAAAGGTCTGTTAATACAGGACTAGTAAAGGTCTGTTAATACAGGACTAGTAAAGGTCTGTTAGTACAGGACTAGTAAAGGTCTGTTAGTACAGGACTAGTAAAGGTCTGTTAGTACAGGACTAGTAAAGGTCTGTTAATACAGGACTAGTAAATGTCTGTTAATACAGGACTAGTAAAGGTCTGTTAATGCAGGACTAGTAAAGACCCAGTGTTACAGACGTCTATATAGGTCTGTTAATACAGGACTAGTAAAGGTCTATTAATGCAGGACTAGTAAAGGTCTGTTAATACAGGACTAGTAAAGGTCTGTTAATACAGGACTAGTAAAGACCCAGTGTTACAGACGTCTATATAGGTCTGTTAATACAGGACTAGTAAAGGTCTGTTAATACAGGATAGAAAAGGTCTGTTAATAGAGGACTAGTAAAGACCCAGTGTTACAGACGTCTATATAGGTCTGTTAATACAGGACTAGAAAAGGTCTGTTAATACAGGACTAGTAAAGGCCCAGTGTTACAGACGTCTATACAGGTCTGTTAATACAGGACTAGTAAAGGTCTGTTAATACAGGACTAGTAATGGTCTGTTAATACAGGACTAGTAATGGTCTGTTAATACAGGACTAGTAATGGTCTGTTAATACAGGACTAGTAATGGTCTGTTAATACAGGACTAGTAAAGGTCTGTTAATGCAGGACTAGTAAAGGTCTGTTAATACAGGACTAGTAAAGGTCTGTTAATACAGGACTAGTAAAGGTCTGTTAGTACAGGACTAGTAAAGGTCTGTTAGTACAGGACTAGTAAAGGTCTGTTAGTACAGGACTAGTAAAGGTCTGTTAATACAGGACTAGTAAATGTCTGTTAATACAGGACTAGTAAAGGTCTGTTAATGCAGGACTAGTAAAGACCCAGTGTTACAGACGTCTATATAGGTCTGTTAATACAGGACTAGTAAAGGTCTGTTAATGCAGGACTAGTAAAGGTCTGTTAATACAGGACTAGTAAAGGTCTGTTAATGCAGGACTAGTAAAGACCCAGTGTTACAGACGTCTATATAGGTCTGTTAATACAGGACTAGTAAAGGTCTATTAATGCAGGACTAGTAAAGGTCTGTTAATACAGGACTAGTAAAGGTCTGTTAATACAGGACTAGTAAAGGTCTGTTAATACAGGACTAGTAAAGGTCTGTTAATACAGGACTAGTAAAGGTCTGTTAATGCAGGACTAGTAAAGGTCTGTTAATGCAGGACTAGTAATGGTCTGTTAATGCAGGACTAGTAAAGGTCTGTTAATACAGGACTAGTAAAGGTCTGTTAATGCAGGACTAGTAAAGACCCAGTGTTACAGACGTCTATATAGGTCTGTTAATACAGGACTAGTAAAGGTCTATTAATGCAGGACTAGTAAAGGTCTGTTAATACAGGACTAGTAAAGGTCTGTTAATACAGGACTAGTAAAGGTCTGTTAATACAGGACTAGTAAAGGTCTGTTAATACAGGACTAGTAAAGACCCAGTGTTACAGACGTCTATATAGGTCTGTTAATGCAGTACTAGTAAAGGTCTGTTAATACAGGACTAGAAAAGGTCTGTTAATACAGGACTAGTAAAGGCCCAGTGTTACAGACATCTATATAGGTCTGTTAATACAGGACTAGTAAAGGTCTGTTAATGCAGGACTAGTAAAGGTCTGTTAATGCAGGACTAGTAAAGGTCTGTTAATGCAGGACTAGAAAATACCCAGTGTTACAGACGTCTATATAGGTCTGTTAATACAGGACTAGTAAAGGCCCAGTGTTAGACGTCTATATAGGTCTGTTAATGCAGGACTAGTAAAGGTCTGTTAATGCAGGACTAGTAAAGACCCAGTGTTACAGACGTCTATATAGGTCTGTTAATACAGGACTAGTAAAGGTCTGTTAATACAGGACTAGTAAAGGTCTGTTAGTACAGGACTAGTAAAGGTCTGTTAGTACAGGACTAGTAAAGGTCTGTTAGTACAGGACTAGTAAAGGTCTGTTAATACAGGACTAGTAAAGGTCTGTTAATACAGGACTAGTAAAGGTCTGTTAATACAGGACTAGTAAAGGTCTGTTAATACAGGACTAGTAAAGGTCTGTTAATACAGGACTAGTAAAGGTCTGTTAATACAGGACTAGTAAAGGCCCAGTGTTACAGAGGTCTATATAGGTCTGTTAATACAGGACTAGTAAAGGTCTGTTAATACAGGACTAGTAAAGGTCTGTTAATACAGGACTAGTAAAGGTCCAGTGTTACAGAAGTCTATATAGGTCTGTTAATACAGGACTAGTAAAGTCTGTTAATACAGGACTAGTAAAGGTCTGTTAATACAGGACTAGTAAAGGCCCAGTGTTACAGACGTCTATAGAGGTCTGTTAATACAGGACTAGTAAAGGTCTGTTAATACAGGACTAGTAAAGGTCTGTTAGTACAGGACTAGTAAAGGTCTGTTAGTACAGGACTAGTAAAGGTCTGTTAATACAGGACTAGTAAAGGTCTGTTAATACAGGACTAGTAAAGGTCTGTTAATGCAGGACTAGTAAAGACCCAGTGTTACAGACGTCTATATAGGTCTGTTAATACAGGACTAGTAAAGGTCTATTAATGCAGGACTAGTAAAGGTCTGTTAATACAGGACTAGTAAAGGTCTGTTAATGCAGGACTAGTAAAGACCCAGTGTTACAGACGTCTATATAGGTCTGTTAATACAGGACTAGTAAAGGTCTATTAATGCAGGACTAGTAAAGGTCTGTTAATACAGGACTAGTAAAGGTCTGTTAATACAGGACTAGTAAAGACCCAGTGTTACAGACGTCTATATAGGTCTGTTAATACAGGACTAGTAAAGGTCTGTTAATACAGGATAGAAAAGGTCTGTTAATACAGGACTAGTAAAGACCCAGTGTTAGAGACGTCTATATAGGTCTGTTAATGCAGGACTAGTAAAGGTCTGTTAATACAGGACTAGTAAAGGCCCCAGTGTTACAGACGTCTATACAGGTCTGTTAATACAGGACTAGTAAAGGTCTGTTAATACAGGACTAGTAATGGTCTGTTAATACAGGACTAGTAATGGTCTGTTAATACAGGAATAGTAATGGTCTGTTAATACAGGACTAGTAATGGTCTGTTAATACAGGACTAGTAATGGTCTGTTAATACAGGACTAGTAATGGTCTGTTAATACAGGACTAGTAATGGTCTGTTAATACAGGACTAGTAATGGTCTGTTAATGCAGGACTAGTAAAGGTCTGTTAATACAGGACTAGTAAAGGTCTGTTAGTACAGGACTAGTAAAGGTCTGTTAGTACAGGACTAGTAAAGGTCTGTTAATACAGGACTAGTAAATGTCTGTTAATACAGGACTAGTAAAGGTCTGTTAATGCAGGACTAGTAAAGACCCAGTGTTACAGACGTCTATATAGGTCTGTTAATACAGGACTAGTAAAGGTCTATTAATGCAGGACTAGTAAAGGTCTGTTAATACAGGACTAGTAAAGGTCTGTTAATGCAGGACTAGTAAAGACCCAGTGTTACAGACGTCTATATAGGTCTGTTAATACAGGACTAGTAAAGGTCTATTAATGCAGGACTAGTAAAGGTCTGTTAATACAGGACTAGTAAAGGTCTGTTAATACAGGACTAGTAAAGGTCTGTTAATACAGGACTAGTAAAGGTCTGTTAATACAGGACTAGTAAAGGTCTGTTAATACAGGACTAGTAAAGGTCTGTTAATACAGGACTAGTAAAGGTCTGTTAATACAGGACTAGTAAAGGTCTGTTAATACAGGACTAGTAAAGGCCCAGTGTTACAGACGTCTAGTATAGGTCTGTTAATGCAGGACTAGTAAAGGTCTGTTAATGCAGGACTAGTAAAGACCCAGTGTTACAGACGTCTATATAGGTCTGTTAATACAGGACTAGTAAAGGTCTGTTAATACAGGACTAGTAAAGGTCTGTTAATACAGGACTAGTAAAGGTCTGTTAATACAGGACTAGTAAAGGTCCAGTGTTACAGACGTCTATATAGGTCTGTTAATACAGGACTAGTAAAGTCTGTTAATACAGGACTAGTAAAGGTCTGTTAATACAGGACTAGTAAAGGCCCAGTGTTACAGACGTCTATAGAGGTCTGTTAATACAGGACTAGTAAAGGTCTGTTAATACAGGACTAGTAAAGGTCTGTTAGTACAGGACTAGTAAAGGTCTGTTAGTACAGGACTAGTAAAGGTCTGTTAATACAGGACTAGTAAATGTCTGTTAATACAGGACTAGTAAAGGTCTGTTAACGCAGGACTAGTAAAGACCCAGTGTTACAGACGTCTATATAGGTCTGTTAATACAGGACTAGTAAAGGTCTATTAATGCAGGACTAGTAAAGGTCTGTTAATACAGGACTAGTAAAGGTCTGTTAATACAGGACTAGTAAAGACCCAGTGTTACAGACGTCTATATAGGTCTGTTAATACAGGACTAGTAAAGGTCTGTTAATACAGGACTAGTAAAGACCCAGTGTTACAGACGTCTATATAGGTCTGTTAATGCAGGACTAGTAAAGGTCTGTTAATACAGGACTAGAAAAGGTCTGTTAATACAGGACTAGTAAAGGCCCAGTGTTACAGACGTCTATACAGGTCTGTTAATACAGGACTAGTAAAGGTCTGTTAATACAGGACTAGTAATGGTCTGTTAATACAGGAATAGTAATGGTCTGTTAATACAGGACTAGTAATGGTCTGTTAATACAGGACTAGTAATGGTCTGTTAATACAGGACTAGTAATGGTCTGTTAATACAGGACTAGTAATGGTCTGTTAATGCAGGACTAGTAAAGGTCTGTTAATACAGGACTAGTAAAGGTCTGTTAGTACAGGACTAGTAAAGGTCTGTTAGTACAGGACTAGTAAAGGTCTGTTAGTACAGGACTAGTAAAGGTCTGTTAATACAGGACTAGTAAAGGTCTGTTAATGCAGGACTAGTAAAGGTCTGTTAATGCAGGACTAGTAAAGACCCAGTGTTACAGACGTCTATATAGGTCTGTTAATACAGGACTAGTAAAGGTCTATTAATGCAGGACTAGTAAAGGTCTGTTAATACAGGACTAGTAAAGGTCTGTTAATGCAGGACTAGTAAAGACCCAGTGTTACAGACGTCTATATAGGTCTGTTAATACAGGACTAGTAAAGGTCTATTAATGCAGGACTAGTAAAGGTCTGTTAATACAGGACTAGTAAAGGTCTGTTAATACAGGACTAGTAAAGGTCTGTTAATACAGGACTAGTAAAGGTCTGTTAATACAGGACTAGTAAAGGTCTGTTAATACAGGACTAGTAATGGTCTGTTAATGCAGGACTAGTAAAGGTCTGTTAATACAGGACTAGTAAAGGTCTGTTAATACAGGACTAGTAAAGGTCTGTTAATACAGGACTAGTAAAGGTCTGTTAATACAGGACTAGTAAAGGTCTGTTAATACAGGACTAGAAAAGGCCTGTTAATACAGGACTAGTAAAGGCCTGTTAATACAGGACTAGTAAAGGTCTGTTAATACAGGACTAGTAAAGGTCTGTTAATACAGGACTAGTAAAGGTCTGTTAATACAGGACTAGTAATGGTCTGTTAATGCAGGACTAGTAAAGGTCTGTTAATACAGGACTAGTAAAGGTCTGTTAATACAGGACTAGTAAAGGTCTGTTAATACAGGACTAGTAAAGGTCTGTTAATACAGGACTAGTAAAGGTCTGTTAATACAGGACTAGTAAAGGTCTGTTAATACAGGACTAGTAAAGGTCTGTTAATGCAGGACTAGTAAAGACCCAGTGTTACAGACGTCTATATAGGTCTGTTAATACAGGACTAGTAAAGGTCTATTAATGCAGGACTAGTAAAGGTCTGTTAATACAGGACTAGTAAAGGTCTGTTAATGCAGGACTAGTAAAGACCCAGTGTTACAGACGTCTATATAGGTCTGTTAATACAGGACTAGTAAAGGTCTGTTAATACAGGACTAGTAAAGGTCTGTTAATACAGGACTAGTAAAGGTCTGTTAATACAGGACTAGTAAAGGCCCAGTGTTACAGACGTCTATATAGGTCTGTTAATACAGGACTAGTAAAGGTCTGTTAATACAGGACTAGAAAAGGTCTGTTAATACAGGACTAGTAAAGACCCAGTGTTACAGACGTCTATATAGGTCTGTTAATGCAGGACTAGTAAAGGTCTGTTAATACAGGACTAGTAAAGGTCTGTTAATACAGGACTAGTAAAGGCCCAGTGTTACAGACGTCTATACAGGTCTGTTAATACAGGACTAGTAAAGGTCTGTTAATACAGGACTAGTAATGGTCTGTTAATACAGGAATAGTAATGGTCTGTTAATACAGGACTAGTAATGGTCTGTTAATACAGGACTAGTAATGGTCTGTTAATACAGGACTAGTAAAGGTCTGTTAATACAGGACTAGTAATGGTCTGTTAATACAGGACTAGTAATGGTCTGTTAATGCAGGACTAGTAAAGGTCTGTTAATACAGGACTAGTAAAGGTCTGTTAGTACAGGACTAGTAAAGGTCTGTTAGTACAGGACTAGTAAAGGTCTGTTAGTACAGGACTAGTAAAGGTCTGTTAATACAGGACTAGTAAATGTCTGTTAATACAGGACTAGTAAAGGTCTGTTAATGCAGGACTAGTAAAGACCCAGTGTTACAGACGTCTATATAGGTCTGTTAATACAGGACTAGTAAAGGTCTATTAATGCAGGACTAGTAAAGGTCTGTTAATACAGGACTAGTAAAGGTCTGTTAATGCAGGACTAGTAAAGACCCAGTGTTACAGACGTCTATATAGGTCTGTTAATACAGGACTAGTAAAGGTCTATTAATGCAGGACTAGTAAAGGTCTGTTAATACAGGACTAGTAAAGGTCTGTTAATACAGGACTAGTAAAGGTCTGTTAATACAGGACTAGTAAAGGTCTGTTAATACAGGACTAGTAAAGGTCTGTTAATACAGGACTAGTAATGGTCTGTTAATGCAGGACTAGTAAAGGTCTGTTAATACAGGACTAGTAAAGGTCTGTTAATACAGGACTAGTAAAGGTCTGTTAATACAGGACTAGTAAAGGTCTGTTAATACAGGACTAGTAAAGGTCTGTTAATACAGGACTAGTAAAGGCCTGTTAATACAGGACTAGTAAAGGCCTGTTAATACAGGACTAGTAAAGGTCTGTTAATACAGGACTAGTAAAGGTCTGTTAATACAGGACTAGTAAAGGCCCAGTGTTACAGACGTCTATATAGGTCTGTTAATACAGGACTAGTAAAGGTCTGTTAATACAGGACTAGTAAAGGTCTGTTAATACAGGACTAGTAAAGGTCTGTTAATACAGGACTAGTAAAGGTCCAGTGTTACAGACGTCTATATAGGTCTGTTAATACAGGACTAGTAAAGTCTGTTAATACAGGACTAGTAAAGGTCTGTTAATACAGGACTAGTAAAGGCCCAGTGTTACAGACGTCTATAGAGGTCTGTTAATACAGGACTAGTAAAGGTCTGTTAATACAGGACTAGTAAAGGTCTGTTAGTACAGGACTAGTAAAGGTCTGTTAGTACAGGACTAGTAAAGGTCTGTTAGTACAGGACTAGTAAAGGTCTGTTAATACAGGACTAGTAAATGTCTGTTAATACAGGACTAGTAAAGGTCTGTTAATGCAGGACTAGTAAAGACCCAGTGTTACAGACGTCTATATAGGTCTGTTAATACAGGACTAGTAAAGGTCTATTAATGCAGGACTAGTAAAGGTCTGTTAATACAGGACTAGTAAAGGTCTGTTAATGCAGGACTAGTAAAGACCCAGTGTTACAGACGTCTATATAGGTCTGTTAATACAGGACTAGTAAAGGTCTATTAATGCAGGACTAGTAAAGGTCTGTTAATACAGGACTAGTAAAGGTCTGTTAATACAGGACTAGTAAAGACCCAGTGTTACAGACGTCTATATAGGTCTGTTAATACAGGACTAGTAAAGGTCTGTTAATACAGGATAGAAAAGGTCTGTTAATACAGGACTAGTAAAGACCCAGTGTTACAGACGTCTATATAGGTCTGTTAATACAGGACTAGTAAAGGTCTGTTAATACAGGACTAGTAAAGGTCTGTTAATACAGGACTTAGTAAATGGTCTGTTAATACAGGACTAGTAAAGGTCTGTTAATACAGGACTAGTAATGGTCTGTTAATACAGGACTAGTAATGGTCTGTTAATACAGGACTAGTAATGGTCTGTTAATACAGGACTAGTAATGGTCTGTTAATACAGGACTAGTAATGGTCTGTTAATACAGGACTAGTAATGGTCTGTTAATGCAGGACTAGTAAAGGTCTGTTAATACAGGACTAGTAAAGGTCTGTTAGTACAGGACTAGTAAAGGTCTGTTAGTACAGGACTAGTAAAGGTCTGTTAATACAGGACTAGTAAATGTCTGTTAATACAGGACTAGTAAAGGTCTGTTAATGCAGGACTAGTAAAGACCCAGTGTTACAGACGTCTATATAGGTCTGTTAATACAGGACTAGTAAAGGTCTATTAATGCAGGACTAGTAAAGGTCTGTTAATACAGGACTAGTAAAGGTCTGTTAATGCAGGACTAGTAAAGACCCAGTGTTACAGACGTCTATATAGGTCTGTTAATACAGGACTAGTAAAGGTCTATTAATGCAGGACTAGTAAAGGTCTGTTAATACAGGACTAGTAAAGGTCTGTTAATACAGGACTAGTAAAGGTCTGTTAATACAGGACTAGTAAAGGTCTGTTAATACAGGACTAGTAAAGGTCTGTTAATACAGGACTAGTAAAGGTCTGTTAATACAGGACTAGTAAAGGTCTGTTAATACAGGACTAGTAAAGGTCTGTTAATGCAGGACTAGTAAAGACCCAGTGTTACAGACGTCTATATAGGTCTGTTAATACAGGACTAGTAAAGGTCTATTAATGCAGGACTAGTAAAGGTCTGTTAATACAGGACTAGTAAAGGTCTGTTAATACAGGACTAGTAAAGGTCTGTTAATACAGGACTAGTAAAGGTCTGTTAATACAGGACTAGTAAAGGTCTGTTAATACAGGACTAGTAATGGTCTGTTAATACAGGACTAGTAATGGTCTGTTAATGCAGGACTAGTAAAGGTCTGTTAATACAGGACTAGTAAAGGTCTGTTAATACAGGACTAGTAAAGACCCAGTGTTACAGACCTCTATATAGGTCTGTTAATACAGGACTAGTTAAGGTCTGTTAATACAGGACTAGTAAAGACCCAGTGTTACAGACGTCTATATAGGTCTGTTAATGCAGTACTAGTAAAGGTCTGTTAATACAGGACTAGAAAAGGTCTGTTAATACAGGACTAGTAAAGGCCCAGTGTTACAGACGTCTATATAGGTCTGTTAATACAGGACTAGTAAAGGTCTGTTAATGCAGGACTAGTAAAGGTCTGTTAATGCAGGACTAGTAAAGGTCTGTTAATGCAGGACTAGAAAATACCCAGTGTTACAGACGTCTATATAGGTCTGTTAATACAGGACTAGTAAAGGCCCAGTGTTACAGACGTCTATATAGGTCTGTTAATACAGGACTAGTAAAGGTCTGTTAATACAGGACTAGTAAAGGTCTGTTAATACAGGACTCGTAAAGGTCTGTTAATACAGGACTCGTAAAGGTCCAGTGTTACAGACGTCTATACAGGTCTGTTAATACAGGACTAGTAAAGGTCTGTTAATACAGGACTAGTAAAGGTCTGTTGATACAGGACTAGTAAAGGTCTGTTAGTACAGGACTAGTAAAGGTCTGTTAGTACAGGACTAGTAAAGGTCTGTTAGTACAGGACTAGTAAAGGTCTGTTAGTACAGGACTAGTAAAGGTCTGTTAGTACAGGACTAGTAAAGGTCTGTTAGTACAGGACTAGTAAAGGTCTGTTAGTACAGGACTAGTAAAGGTCTGTTAGTACAGGACTAGTAAAGGTCTGTTAGTACAGGACTAGTAAAGGTCTGTTAGTACAGGACTAGTAAAGGTCTGTTAATACAGGACTAGTAAAGGTCTGTTAATACAGGACTAGTAAAGGTCTGTTAATGCAGGGCTAGTAAAGACCCAGTGTTACAGACGTCTATATAGGTCTGTTAATACAAGACTAGTAAAGGTCTATTAATGCAGGACTAGTAAAGGTCTGTTAATACAGGACTAGTAAAGGCCCAGTGTTACAGACGTCTATATAGGTCTGTTAATGCAGGACTAGTAAAGGTCTGTTAATGCAGGACTAGTAAAGGTCTGTTAATACAGGACTAGTAAAGGTCTGTTAATACAGGACTAGTAAAGGTCTGTTAATACAGGACTAGTAAAGGTCTGTTAATGCAGGACTAGTAAAGACCCAGTGTTACAGACGTCTATATAGGTCTGTTAATACAGGACTAGTAATGGCCCAGTGTTACAGACGTCTATATAGCTCTGTTAATACAGGACTAGTAAAGGTCTGTTAATACAGGACTAGTAAAGGTCTGTTAATACAGGACTAGTAAAGGTCCAGTGTTACAGACGTCTATATAGGTCTGTTAATACAGGACTAGTAAAGGTCTGTTAATACAGGACTCGTAAAGGTCCAGTGTTACAGACGTTTATACAGGTCTGTTAATACAGGACTAGTAAATGTCTGTTAATACAGGACTAGTAAAGGTCTGTTAATACAGGACTAGTAAAGGTCTGTTAATACAGGACTAGTAAAGGTCTGTTAATACAGGACTAGTAAAGGTCTGTTAGTACAGGACTAGTAAAGGTCTGTTAGCACAGGACTAGTAAAGGTCTGTTAGTACAGGACTAGTAAAGGTCTGTTAGTACAGGACTAGTAAAGGTCTGTTAGTACAGGACTAGTAAAGGTCTGTTAGTACAGGACTAGTAAAGGTCTGTTAGTACAGGACTAGTAAAGGTCTGTTAATACAGGACTAGTAAAGGTCTGTTAATGCAGGACTAGTAAAGACCCAGTGTTACAGACGTCTATATAGTTCTGTTAATACAGGACTAGTAAAGGTCTGTTAATACAGGACTAGTAAAGGTCTGTTAATGCAGGGCTAGTAAAGACCCAGTGTTACAGACGTCTATATAGGTCTGTTAATACAAGACTAGTAAAGGTCTATTAATGCAGGACTAGTAAAGGTCTGTTAATACAGGACTAGTAAAGGCCCAGTGTTACAGACGTCTATATAGGTCTGTTAATGCAGGACTAGTAAAGGTCTGTTAATGCAGGACTAGTAAAGGTCTGTTAATACAGGACTAGTAAAGGTCTGTTAATACAGGACTAGTAAAGGTCTGTTAATACAGGACTAGTAAAGGTCTGTTAATGCAGGACTAGTAAAGACCCAGTGTTACAGACGTCTATATAGGTCTGTTAATACAGGACTAGTAAAGGTCTGTTAGTACAGGACTA
Source organism: Salmo salar (assembly GCF_965601325.2). Taxonomy (NCBI): domain Eukaryota; kingdom Metazoa; phylum Chordata; class Actinopteri; order Salmoniformes; family Salmonidae; genus Salmo; species Salmo salar. Next base: position 74,804,464 of record NC_138307.1, on the reverse strand, counting down.
GTAAAGGTCTGTTAGTACAGGACTAGTAAAGGCCCAGTGTTACAGACGTCTATATAGGTCTGTTAATACAGGACTAGTAAAGGTCTGTTAATACAGGACTAGTAAAGGTCTGTTAATACAGGACTAGTAAAGGTCTGTTAATACAGGACTAGTAAAGGTCTGTTAATACAGGACTAGTAAAGGTCTGTTAATACAGGACTAGTAAAGGTCTGTTAATACAGGACTAGTAAAGGTCTGTTAATACAGGACTAGTAAAGGTCTGTTAATACAGGACTAGTAAAGGCCCAGTGTTACAGACGTCTATATAGGTCTGTTAATACAGGACTAGTAAAGGTCTGTTAATACAGGACTAGTAAAGGTCTGTTAATACAGGACTAGTAAAGGTCTGTTAATACAGGACTAGTAAAGGTCTGTTAATACAGGACTAGTAAAGGTCTGTTAATACAGGACTAGTAAAGGTCTGTTAATACAGGACTAGTAAAGGCCCAGTGTTACAGACGTCTATATAGGTCTGTTAATACAGGACTAGTAAAGGTCTGTTAATACAGGACTAGTAAAGGTCTGTTAATACAGGACTAGTAAAGGTCTGTTAATACAGGACTAGTAAAGGTCTGTTAATACAGGACTAGTAAAGGCCCAGTGTTACAGACGTCTATATAGGTCTGTTAATACAGGACTAGTAAAGGTCTGTTAATACAGGACTAGTAAAGGTCTGTTAATACAGGACTAGTAAAGGTCTGTTAGTACAGGACTAGTAAAGGTCTGTTAGTACAGGACTAGTAAAGGTCTGTTAGTACAGGACTAGTAAAGGTCTGTTAATACAGGACTAGTAAAGGTCTGTTAATACAGGACTAGTAAAGGTCTGTTAATGCAGGACTAGTAAAGACCCAGTGTTACAGACGTCTATATAGGTCTGTTAATACAGGACTAGTAAAGGTCTATTAATGCAGGACTAGTAAAGGTCTGTTAATACAGGACTAGTAAAGGTCTGTTAATGCAGGACTAGTAAAGACCCAGTGTTACAGACGTCTATATAGGTCTGTTAATACAGGACTAGTAAAGGTCTATTAATGCAGGACTAGTAAAGGTCTGTTAATACAGGACTAGTAAAGGTCTGTTAATACAGGACTAGTAAAGACCCAGTGTTACAGACGTCTATATAGGTCTGTTAATACAGGACTAGTAAAGGTCTGTTAATACAGGATAGAAAAGGTCTGTTAATACAGGACTAGTAAAGACCCAGTGTTACAGACGTCTATATAGGTCTGTTAATGCAGGACTAGTAAAGGTCTGTTAATACAGGACTAGTAAAGACCCAGTGTTACAGACGTCTATATAGGTCTGTTAATACAGGACTAGTAAAGGTCTGTTAATACAGGACTAGTAAAGGTCTGTTAATACAGGACTAGTAAAGGTCTGTTAATACAGGACTAGTAATGGTCTGTTAATACAGGACTAGTAATGGTCTGTTAATACAGGACTAGTAATGGTCTGTTAATACAGGACTAGTAATGGTCTGTTAATACAGGACTAGTAATGGTCTGTTAATACAGGACTAGTAATGGTCTGTTAATGCAGGACTAGTAAAGGTCTGTTAATACAGGACTAGTAAAGGTCTGTTAGTACAGGACTAGTAAAGGTCTGTTAGTACAGGACTAGTAAAGGTCTGTTAATACAGGACTAGTAAATGTCTGTTAATACAGGACTAGTAAAGGTCTGTTAATGCAGGACTAGTAAAGACCCAGTGTTACAGACGTCTATATAGGTCTGTTAATACAGGACTAGTAAAGGTCTATTAATGCAGGACTAGTAAAGGTCTGTTAATACAGGACTAGTAAAGGTCTGTTAATGCAGGACTAGTAAAGACCCAGTGTTACAGACGTCTATATAGGTCTGTTAATACAGGACTAGTAAAGGTCTATTAATGCAGGACTAGTAAAGGTCTGTTAATACAGGACTAGTAAAGGTCTGTTAATACAGGACTAGTAAAGGTCTGTTAATACAGGACTAGTAAAGGTCTGTTAATACAGGACTAGTAAAGGTCTGTTAATACAGGACTAGTAATGGTCTGTTAATGCAGGACTAGTAAAGGTCTGTTAATACAGGACTAGTAAAGGTCTGTTAATGCAGGACTAGTAAAGACCCAGTGTTACAGACGTCTATATAGGTCTGTTAATACAGGACTAGTAAAGGTCTATTAATGCAGGACTAGTAAAGGTCTGTTAATACAGGACTAGTAAAGGTCTGTTAATACAGGACTAGTAAAGGTCTGTTAATACAGGACTAGTAAAGGTCTGTTAATACAGGACTAGTAAAGGTCTGTTAATACAGGACTAGTAATGGTCTGTTAATACAGGACTAGTAATGGTCTGTTAATGCAGGACTAGTAAAGGTCTGTTAATACAGGACTAGTAAAGGTCTGTTAATACAGGACTAGTAAAGACCCAGTGTTACAGACGTCTATATAGGTCTGTTAATACAGGACTAGTTAAGGTCTGTTAATACAGGACTAGTAAAGACCCAGTGTTACAGACGTCTATATAGGTCTGTTAATGCAGTACTAGTAAAGGTCTGTTAATACAGGACTAGAAAAGGTCTGTTAATACAGGACTAGTAAAGGCCCAGTGTTACAGACGTCTATATAGGTCTGTTAATACAGGACTAGTAAAGGTCTGTTAATGCAGGACTAGTAAAGGTCTGTTAATGCAGGACTAGTAAAGGTCTGTTAATGCAGGACTAGAAAATACCCAGTGTTACAGACGTCTATATAGGTCTGTTAATACAGGACTAGTAAAGGCCCAGTGTTACAGACGTCTATATAGGTCTGTTAATACAGGACTAGTAAAGGTCTGTTAATACAGGACTAGTAAAGGTCTGTTAATACAGGACTAGTAAAGGTCTGTTAATACAGGACTCGTAAAGGTCCAGTGTTACAGACGTCTATACAGGTCTGTTAATACAGGACTAGTAAAGGTCTGTTAATACAGGACTAGTAAAGGTCTGTTAATACAGGACTAGTAAAGGTCTGTTAATACAGGACTAGTAAAGGTCTGTTAATACAGGACTAGTAAAGGTCTGTTAATACAGGACTAGTAAAGGTCTGTTAGTACAGGACTAGTAAAGGTCTGTTAGTACAGGACTAGTAAAGGTCTGTTAGTACAGGACTAGTAAAGGTCTGTTAGTACAGGACTAGTAAAGGTCTGTTAGTACAGGACTAGTAAAGGTCTGTTAGTACAGGACTAGTAAAGGTCTGTTAGTACAGGACTAGTAAAGGTCTGTTAGTACAGGACTAGTAAAGGTCTGTTAATACAGGACTAGTAAAGGTCTGTTAATGCAGGACTAGTAAAGACCCAGTGTTACAGACGTCTATATAGTTCTGTTAATACAGGACTAGTAAAGGTCTGTTAATACAGGACTAGTAAAGGTCTGTTAATGCAGGGCTAGTAAAGACCCAGTGTTACAGACGTCTATATAGGTCTGTTAATACAAGACTAGTAAAGGTCTATTAATGCAGGACTAGTAAAGGTCTGTTAATACAGGACTAGTAAAGGCCCAGTGTTACAGACGTCTATATAGGTCTGTTAATGCAGGACTAGTAAAGGTCTGTTAATGCAGGACTAGTAAAGGTCTGTTAATACAGGACTAGTAAAGGTCTGTTAATACAGGACTAGTAAAGGTCTGTTAATACAGGACTAGTAAAGGTCTGTTAATGCAGGACTAGTAAAGACCCAGTGTTACAGACGTCTATATGGGTCTGTTAATACAGGACTAGTAATGGCCCAGTGTTACAGACGTCTATATAGCTCTGTTAATACAGGACTAGTAAAGGTCTGTTAATACAGGACTAGTAAAGGTCTGTTAATACAGGACTAGTAAAGGTCCAGTGTTACAGACGTCTATATAGGTCTGTTAATACAGGACTAGTAAAGGTCTGTTAATACAGGACTCGTAAAGGTCCAGTGTTACAGACGTTTATACAGGTCTGTTAATACAGGACTAGTAAATGTCTGTTAATACAGGACTAGTAAAGGTCTGTTAATACAGGACTAGTAAAGGTCTGTTAATACAGGACTAGTAAAGGTCTGTTAATACAGGACTAGTAAAGGTCTGTTAGTACAGGACTAGTAAAGGTCTGTTAGCACAGGACTAGTAAAGGTCTGTTAGTACAGGACTAGTAAAGGTCTGTTAGTACAGGACTAGTAAAGGTCTGTTAGTACAGGACTAGTAAAGGTCTGTTAGTACAGGACTAGTAAAGGTCTGTTAGTACAGGACTAGTAAAGGTCTGTTAATACAGGACTAGTAAAGGTCTGTTAATGCAGGACTAGTAAAGACCCAGTGTTACAGACGTCTATATAGTTCTGTTAATACAGGACTAGTAAAGGTCTGTTAATACAGGACTAGTAAAGGTCTGTTAATGCAGGGCTAGTAAAGACCCAGTGTTACAGACGTCTATATAGGTCTGTTAATACAAGACTAGTAAAGGTCTATTAATGCAGGACTAGTAAAGGTCTGTTAATACAGGACTAGTAAAGGCCCAGTGTTACAGACGTCTATATAGGTCTGTTAATGCAGGACTAGTAAAGGTCTGTTAATGCAGGACTAGTAAAGGTCTGTTAATACAGGACTAGTAAAGGTCTGTTAATACAGGACTAGTAAAGGTCTGTTAATACAGGACTAGTAAAGGTCTGTTAATGCAGGACTAGTAAAGACCCAGTGTTACAGATGTCTATATAGGTCTGTTAATACAGGACTAGTAAAGGTCTGTTAGTACAGGACTAGTAAAGGTCTGTTAATACAGGACTAGTAAAGGCCCAGTGTTACAGACGTCTATATAGGTCTGTTAATACAGGACTAGTATAGGTCTGTTAATACAGGACTAGTATAGGTCTGTTAATACAGGACTAGTAAAGGTCTGTTAATACAGGACTAGTAAAGGTCTGTTAATACAGGACTAGTAAAGGTCTGTTAATACAGGACTAGTAAAGGTCTGTTAATACAGGACTAGTAAAGGTCTGTTAATACAGGACTAGTAAAGGTCTGTTAATACAGGACTAGTAAAGGCCCAGTTTTACAGACGTCTATATAGGTCTGTTAGTACAGGACTAGTAAAGGTCTGTTAGTACAGGACTAGTAAAGGTCTGTTAGTACAGGACTAGTAAAAGTCTGTTAATACAGGACTAGTAAAGGTCTGTTAATACAGGACTAGTAAAGGTCTGTTAATACAGGACTAGTAAAGGTCTGTTAATACAGGACTAGTAAAGACCCAGTGTTACAGACATCTATATAGGTCTGTTAATACAGGACTAGTAAAGGTCTGTCAATACAGGACTAGTAAAGGTCTGTTAATACTGGACTAGTAAATTTCTGTTAATACAGGACTAGTAAAGGTCTGTTAATACAGGACTAGTAAAGGCCCAGTGTTACAGACGTCTATAGAGGTCTGTTAATACAGGACTAGTAAAGGTCTGTTAATACAGGACTAGTAAAAGTCTGTTAATACAGTACGAGTAAAGATCTGTTAATACAGGACTAGTAAAGACCCAGTGTTACAGACGTCTATATAGGTCTGTTAATACAGGACTAGTAAAGGTTTGTTAATGCAGGACTAGTAAAGACCCAGTGTTACAGACGTCTATATAGGTCTGTTAATACAGGACTAGTAAAGGTCTGTTAATACAGGACTAGTAAAGGCCCAGTGTTACAGACGTCTATATAGGTCTGTTAATGCAGGACTAGTAAAGGTCTGTTAATGCAGGACTAGTAAAGACCCAGTGTTACAGACGTCTATATAGGTCTGTTAATACAGGACTAGTAAAGGTCTGTTAATACAGGACTAGTAAAGGTCTGTTAATACAGGACTAGTAAAGGTCTGTTAATACAGGACTAGTAAAGGTCCAGTGTTACAGACGTCTATATAGGTCTGTTAATACAGGACTAGTAAAGGTCTGTTAATACAGGACTAGTAAAGGTCTGTTAATACAGGACTAGTAAAGGCCCAGTGTTACAGACGTCTATAGAGGTCTGTTAATACAGGACTAGTAAAGGTCTGTTAATACAGGACTAGTAAAGACCCAGTGTTACAGACGTCTATATAGGTCTATTAATACAGGACTAGTAAAGGTCTGTTAATACAGGACTAGTAAAGGTCTGTTAATACTGGACTAGTAAATTTCTGTTAATACAGGACTAGTAAAGGTCTGTTAATACAGGACTAGTAAAGGCCCAGTGTTACAGACGTCTATAGAGGTCTGTTAATACAGGACTAGTAAAGGTCTGTTAATACAGGACTAGTAAAGGTCTGTTAATACAGTACGAGTAAAGATCTGTTAATACAGGACTAGTAAAGACCCAGTGTTACAGACGTCTATATAGGTCTGTTAATACAGGACTAGTAAAGGTTTGTTAATGCAGGACTAGTAAAGACCCAGTGTTACAGACGTCTATATAGGTCTGTTAATACAGGACTAGTAAAGGTCTGTTAATACAGGACTAGTAAAGGCCCAGTGTTACAGACGTCTATATAGGTCTGTTAATGCAGGACTAGTAAAGGTCTGTTAATGCAGGACTAGTAAAGACCCAGTGTTACAGACGTCTATATAGGTCTGTTAATACAGGACTAGTAAAGGTCTGTTAATACAGGACTAGTAAAGGTCTGTTAATACAGGACTAGTAAAGGTCTGTTAATACAGGACTAGTAAAGGTCCAGTGTTACAGACGTCTATATAGGTCTGTTAATACAGGACTAGTAAAGTCTGTTAATACAGGACTAGTAAAGGTCTGTTAATACAGGACTAGTAAAGGCCCAGTGTTACAGACGTCTATAGAGGTCTGTTAATACAGGACTAGTAAAGGTCTGTTAATACAGGACTAGTAAAGACCCAGTGTTACAGACGTCTATATAGGTCTGTTAATACAGGACTAGTAAAGGTCTGTTAATACAGGACTAGTAAAGGCCCAGTGTTACAGACGTCTATATAGGTCTGTTAATACAGGACTAGTAAAGGTCTGTTAATACAGGACTAGTAAAGACCCAGTGTTACAGACGTCTATATAGGTCTGTTAGTACAGGACTAGTAAAGGTCTGTTAATACAGGACTAGTAAAGGTCTGTTAATACAGGACTAGTAAAGACCCAGTGTTACAGATTTCTATATAGGTCTGTTAGTACAGGACTAGTAAAGGTCTGTTAATACAGGACTAGTAAAGGTCTGTTAATACAGGACTAGTAAAGGCCCAGTGTTACAGACGTCTATATAGGTCTGTTAATACAGGACGAGTAAAGGTCTGTTAATACAGGACTAGTAAAGGTCTGTTAATACAGGACTAGTAAAGGTCTGTTAATACAGGACTAGTAAAAGTCTGTTAATACAGGACTAGTAAAAGTCTGTTAATACAGGACTAGTAAAGGTCTGTTAATACAGGACTAGTAAAGGTCTGTTAATACAGGACTAGTAAAAATCTGTTAATACAGGACTAGTAAAAGTCTGTTAATACAGGACTAGTAAAGGTCTGTTAGTACAGGACTAGTAAAGGTCTGTTAATACAGGACTAGTAAAGGTCTGTTAATACAGGACTAGTAAAGGTCTGTTAATACAGTACTAGTAAAGGCCCAGTGTTACAGACGTCTATATAGGTCTGTTAATACAGGACTAGTAAAGGTCTGTTAATACAGGACTAGTAAAGACCCAGTGTTACAGACGTCTATATAGGTCTGTTAATACAGGACTAGTAAAGGTCTGTTAATACAGGACTAGTAAAGGCCCAGTGTTACAGACGTCTATATAGGTCTGTTAATACAGGACTAGTAAAGGTCTGTTAATACAGGACTAGTAAAGACCCAGTGTTACAGACGTCTATATAGGTCTGTTAGTACAGGACTAGTAAAGGTCTGTTAATACAGGACTAGTAAAGGTCTGTTAATACAGGACTAGTAAAGGCCCAGTGTTACAGACGTCTATATAGGTCTGTTAATACAGGACGAGTAAAGTTCTGTTAATACAGGACTAGTAAAGACCCAGTGTTACAGACGTCTATATAGGTCTGTTAATACAGGACTAGTAAAGGTCTGTTAATACAGGACTAGTAAAGGTCTGTTAATACAGGACTAGTAAAGACCCAGTGTTACAGACGTCTATATAGGTCTGTTAGTACAGGACTAGTAAAGGTCTGTTAATACAGGACTAGTAAAGGTCTGTTAATACAGGACTAGTAAAGGTCTGTTAATACAGGACTAGTAAAGGTCTGTTAATACAGGACTAGTAAAGGTCTGTTAATACAGGACTAGTAAAAGTCTGTTAATACAGGACTAGTAAAAGTCTGTTAATACAGGACTAGTAAAGGTCTGTTAATACAGGACTAGTAAAGGTCTGTTAATACAGGACTAGTAAAGGTCTGTTAATACAGGACTAGTAAAGGTCTGTTAATACAGGACTAGTAAAGGCCCAGTGTTACAGACGTCTATATAGGTCTGTTAATACAGGACTAGTAAAGGTCTGTTAATACAGGACTAGTAAAGGCCCAGTGTTACAGACGTCTATATAGGTCTGTTAATACAGGACTAGTAAAGGTCTGTTAATACAGGACTAGTAAAGACCCAGTGTTACAGACGTCTATATAGGTCTGTTAATACAGGACTAGTAAAGGTCTGTTAATACAGGACTAGTAAAGGCCCAGTGTTACAGACGTCTATATAGGTCTGTTAATACAGGACTAGTAAAGGTCTGTTAATACAGGACTAGTAAAGGTCTGTTAATACAGGACTAGTAAAGGCCCAGTGTTACAGACGTCTATATAGGTCTGTTAATACAGGACTAGTAAAGGTCTGTTAATACAGGACTAGTAAAGGTAGGTTAATACAGGACTAGTAAAGGTCTGTTAATACAGGACTAGTAAAGGCCTGTTAATACAGGACTAGTAAAGGTCTGTTAATACAGGACTAGTAAAGGCCCAGTGTTACAGACGTCTATAGAGGTCTGTTAATACAGGACTAGTAAAGGTCTGTTAATACAGGACTAGTAAAGGTCTGTTAATACAGGACTAGTAAAGACCCAGTGTTACAGACGTCTATATAGGTCTGTTAATACAGGACTAGTAAAGGTCTGTTAATACAGGACTAGTAAAGGTCTGTTAATACAGGACTAGTAAAGACCCAGTGTTACAGACGTCTATATAGGTCTGTTAATACAGGACTAGTAAAGGTCTGTTAATACAGGACTAGTAAAGACCCAGTGTTACAGACGTCTATATAGGTCTGTTAATACAGGACTAGTAAAGGTCTGTTAATACAGGACTAGTAAAGGCCCAGTGTTACAGACGTCTATATAGGTCTGTTAATACAGGACTAGTAAAGGTCTGTTAATACAGGACTAGTAAAGACCCAGTGTTACAGACGTCTATATAGGTCTGTTAATACAGGACTAGTAAAGGTCTGTTAATACAGGACTAGTAAAGGCCCAGTGTTACAGACGTCTATATAGTTCTGTTAATACAGGACTAGTAAAGGTCTGTTAATACAGGACTAGTAAAGGACCCAGTGTTACAGACGTCTATATAGGTCTGTTAATGACAGGACTAGTAAAGGTCTGTTAATACAGGACTAGTAAAGGCCCAGTGTTACAGACGTCTATATAGGTCTGTTAATACAGGACTAGTAAAGGTCTGTTAATGCAGGACTAGTAAAGGTCTGTTAATACAGGACTAGTAAAGGTCTGTTAATACAGGACTAGTAAAGGTCTGTTAATGCAGGACTAGTAAAGACCCAGTGTTACAGACGTCTATATAGGTCTGTTAATACAGGACTAGTAAAGGTCTGTTAATACAGGACTAGTAAAGGTCTGTTAATACAGGACTAGTAAAGGCCCAGTGTTACAGACGTCTATATAGGTCTGTTAATACAGGACTAGTAAAGGTCTGTTAATACAGGACTAGTAAAGGTCTGTTAATACAGGACTAGTAAAGGTCTGTTAATACAGGACTAGTAAAGGTCTGTTAATACAGGACTAGTAAAGGCCCAGTGTTACAGACGTCTATATAGGTCTGTTAGTACAGGACTAGTAAAGGTCTGTTAGTACAGGACTAGTAAAGGTCTGTTAGTACAGGACTAGTAAAAGTCTGTTAATACAGGACTAGTAAAGGTCTGTTAATACAGGACTAGTAAAGGTCTGTTAATACAGGACTAGTAAAGGTCTGTTAATACAGGACTAGTAAAGACCCAGTGTTACAGACGTCTATATAGGTCTGTTAATACAGGACTAGTAAAGGTCTGTTAATACAGGACTAGTAAAGGTCTGTTAATACTGGACTAGTAAATTTCTGTTAATACAGGACTAGTAAAGGTCTGTTAATACAGGACTAGTAAAGGCCCAGTGTTACAGACGTCTATAGAGGTCTGTTAATACAGGACTAGTAAAGGTCTGTTAATACAGGACTAGTAAAGGTCTGTTAATACAGTACGAGTAAAGATCTGTTAATACAGGACTAGTAAAGACCCAGTGTTACAGACGTCTATATAGGTCTGTTAATACAGGACTAGTAAAGGTTTGTTAATGCAGGACTAGTAAAGACCCAGTGTTACAGACGTCTATATAGGTCTGTTAATACAGGACTAGTAAAGGTCTGTTAATACAGGACTAGTAAAGGCCCAGTGTTACAGACGTCTATATAGGTCTGTTAATGCAGGACTAGTAAAGGTCTGTTAATGCAGGACTAGTAAAGACCCAGTGTTACAGACGTCTATATAGGTCTGTTAATACAGGACTAGTAAAGGTCTGTTAATACAGGACTAGTAAAGGTCTGTTAATACAGGACTAGTAAAGGTCTGTTAATACAGGACTAGTAAAGGTCCAGTGTTACAGACGTCTATATAGGTCTGTTAATACAGGACTAGTAAAGGTCTGTTAATACAGGACTAGTAAAGGTCTGTTAATACAGGACTAGTAAAGGCCCAGTGTTACAGACGTCTATAGAGGTCTGTTAATACAGGACTAGTAAAGGTCTGTTAATACAGGACTAGTAAAGGTCTGTTAATACAGGACTAGTAAATTTCTGTTAATACAGGACTAGTAAAGGTCTGTTAATACAGGACTAGTAAAGGCCCAGTGTTACAGACGTCTATAGAGGTCTGTTAATACAGGACTAGTAAAGGTCTGTTAATACAGGACTAGTAAAGGTCTGTTAATACAGGACTAGTAAAGGTCTGTTAATACAGGACTAGTAAAGACCCAGTGTTACAGACGTCTATATAGGTCTGTTAATACAGGACTAGTAAAGGTTTGTTAATGCAGGACTAGTAAAGACCCAGTGTTACAGACGTCTATATAGGTCTGTTAATACAGGACTAGTAAAGGTCTGTTAATACAGGACTAGTAAAGGCCCAGTGTTACAGACGTCTATATAGGTCTGTTAATGCAGGACTAGTAAAGGTCTGTTAATGCAGGACTAGTAAAGACCCAGTGTTACAGACGTCTATATAGGTCTGTTAATACAGGACTAGTAAAGGTCTGTTAATACAGGACTAGTAAAGGTCTGTTAATACAGGACTAGTAAAGGTCTGTTAATACAGGACTAGTAAAGGTCCAGTGTTACAGACGTCTATATAGGTCTGTTAATACAGGACTAGTAAAGTCTGTTAATACAGGACTAGTAAAGGTCTGTTAATACAGGACTAGTAAAGGCCCAGTGTTACAGACGTCTATATAGGTCTGTTAATACAGGACTAGTAAAGGTCTGTTAATACAGGACTAGTAAAGACCCAGTGTTACAGACGTCTATATAGGTCTGTTAATACAGGACTAGTAAAGGTCTGTTAATACAGGACTAGTAAAGGCCCAGTGTTACAGACGTCTATATAGGTCTGTTAATACAGGACTAGTAAAGGTCTGTTAATACAGGACTAGTAAAGACCCAGTGTTACAGACTTCTATATAGGTCTGTTAGTACAGGACTAGTAAAGGTCTGTTAATACAGGACTAGTAAAGGTCTGTTAATACAGGACTAGTAAAGGCCCAGTGTTACAGACGTCTATATAGGTCTGTTAATACAGGACGAGTAAAGGTCTGTTAATACAGGACTAGTAAAGGTCTGTTAATACAGGACTAGTAAAGGTCTGTTAATACAGGACTAGTAAAGGTCTGTTAATACAGGACTAGTAAAAGTCTGTTAATACAGGACTAGTAAAGGTCTGTTAATACAGGACTAGTAAAAGTCTGTTAATACAGGACTAGTAAAAGTCTGTTAATACAGGACTAGTAAAGGTCTGTTAATACAGGACTAGTAAAGGTCTGTTAATACAGGACTAGTAAAAATCTGTTAATACAGGACTAGTAAAAGTCTGTTAATACAGGACTAGTAAAGGTCTGTTAATACAGGACTAGTAAAGGTCTGTTAATACAGGACTAGTAAAGGTCTGTTAATACAGGACTAGTAAAGGTCTGTTAATACAGTACTAGTAAAGGCCCAGTGTTACAGACGTCTATATAGGTCTGTTAATACAGGACTAGTAAAGGTCTGTTAATACAGGACTAGTAAAGACCCAGTGTTACAGACGTCTATATAGGTCTGTTAATACAGGACTAGTAAAGGTCTGTTAATACAGGACTAGTAAAGGCCCAGTGTTACAGACGTCTATATAGGTCTGTTAATACAGGACTAGTAAAGGTCTGTTAATACAGGACTAGTAAAGACCCAGTGTTACAGACGTCTATATAGGTCTGTTAGTACAGGACTAGTAAAGGTCTGTTAATACAGGACTAGTAAAGGTCTGTTAATACAGGACTAGTAAAGGCCCAGTGTTACAGACGTCTATATAGGTCTGTTAATACAGGACGAGTAAAGTTCTGTTAATACAGGACTAGTAAAGACCCAGTGTTACAGACGTCTATATAGGTCTGTTAATACAGGACTAGTAAAGGTCTGTTAATACAGGACTAGTAAAGGTCTGTTAATACAGGACTAGTAAAGACCCAGTGTTACAGACGTCTATATAGGTCTGTTAGTACAGGACTAGTAAAGGTCTGTTAATACAGGACGAGTAAAGGTCTGTTAATACAGGACTAGTAAAGGTCTGTTAATACAGGACTAGTAAAGGTCTGTTAATACAGGACTAGTAAAGGTCTGTTAATACAGGACTAGTAAAAGTCTGTTAATACAGGACTAGTAAAAGTCTGTTAATACAGGACTAGTAAAAGTCTGTTAATACAGGACTAGTAAAGGTCTGTTAATACAGGACTAGTAAAGGTCTGTTAATACAGGACTAGTAAAAGTCTGTTAATACAGGACTAGTAAAGGTCCAGTGTTACAGACGTCTATATAGGTCTGTTAATACAGGACTAGTAAAGTTCTGTTAATACAGGACTAGTAAAGGTCCAGTGTTACAGACGTCTATACAGGTCTGTTAATACAGGACTAGTAAAGGTCTGTTAATACAGGACTAGTAAAGACCCAGTGTTACAGACGTCTATATAGGTCTGTTAATACAGGACTAGTAAAGGTCTGTTAATACAGGACTAGTAAAGGCCCAGTGTTACAGACGTCTATATAGGTCTGTTAATACAGGACTAGTAAAGTCTGTTAATACAGGACTAGTAAAGGTCTGTTAATACAGGACTAGTAAAGGCCCAGTGTTACAGACGTCTATATAGGTCTGTTAATACAGGACTAGTAAAGGTCTGTTAATACAGGACTAGTAAAGGTAGGTTAATACAGGACTAGTAAAGGTCTGTTAATACAGGACTAGTAAAGGTCTGTTAATACAGGACTAGTAAAGGTCTGTTAATACAGGACTAGTAAAGGCCCAGTGTTACAGACGTCTATAGAGGTCTGTTAATACAGGACTAGTAAAGGTCTGTTAATACAGGACTAGTAAAGTTCTGTTAATACAGGACTAGTAAAGACCCAGTGTTACAGACATCTATATAGGTCTGTTAATACAGGACGAGTAAAGGTCTGTTAATACAGGACTAGTAAAGGTCTGTTAATACAGGACTAGTAAAGACCCAGTGTTACAGACGTCTATATAGGTCTGTTAATACAGGACTAGTAAAGGTCTGTTAATACAGGACTAGTAAAGACCCAGTGTTACAGACGTCTATATAGGTCTGTTAATACAGGACTAGTAAAGGTCTGTTAATACAGGACTAGTAAAGGCCCAGTGTTACAGACGTCTATATAGGTCTGTTAATACAGGACTAGTAAAGGTCTGTTAATACAGGACTAGTAAAGACCCAGTGTTACAGACGTCTATATAGGTCTGGTAGTACAGGACTAGTAAAGGTCTGTTAATACAGGACTAGTAAAGGTCTGTTAATACAGGACTAGTAAAGGCCCAGTGTTACAGACGTCTATATAGGTCTGTTAATACAGGACGAGTAAAGTTCTGTTAATACAGGACTAGTAAAGACCCAGTGTTACAGACGTCTATATAGGTCTGTTAATACAGGACTAGTAAAGGTCTGTTAATACAGGACTAGTAAAGGTCGGTTAATACAGGACTAGTAAAGACCCAGTGTTACATACGTCTATATAGGTCTGTTAGTACAGGACTAGTAAAGGTCTGTTAATACAGGACTAGTAAAGGTCTGTTAATACAGGACTAGTAAAGGCCCAGTGTTACAGACGTCTATAGAGTTCTGTTAATACAGGACTAGTAAAGGTCTGTTAATACAGGATTAGTAAAGTTCTGTTAATACAGGACTAGTAAAGACCCAGTGTTACAGACATCTATATAGGTCTGTTAATACAGGACGAGTAAAGGTCTGTTAATACAGGACTAGTAAAGGTCTGTTAATACAGGACTAGTAAAGACCCAGTGTTACAGACGTCTATATAGGTCTGTTAATACAGGACTAGTAAAGGTCTGTTAATACAGGACTAGTAAAGGTCTGTTAATACAGGACTAGTAAAGGCCCAGTGTTACAGACGTCTATATAGGTCTGTTAATACAGGACTAGTAAAGGTCTGTTAATACAGGACTAGTAAAGACCCAGTGTTACAGACGTCTATATAGGTCTGTTAATACAGGACTAGTAAAGGTCTGTTAATACAGGACTAGTAAAGGCCCAGTGTTACAGACGTCTATATAGGTCTGTTAATACAGGACTAGTAAAGGTCTGTTAATACAGGACTAGTAAAGACCCAGTGTTACAGACGTCTATATAGGTCTGTTAGTACAGGACTAGTAAAGGTCTGTTAATACAGGACTAGTAAAGGTCTGTTAATACAGGACTAGTAAAGGCCCAGTGTTACAGACGTCTATATAGGTCTGTTAATACAGGACGAGTAAAGTTCTGTTAATACAGGACTAGTAAAGGCCCAGTGTTACAGACGTCTATATAGGTCTGTTAATACAGGACTAGTAAAGGTCTGTTAATACAGGACTAGTAAAGACCCAGTGTTACAGACGTCTATATAGGTCTGTTAGTACAGGACTAGTAAAGGTCTGTTAATACAGGACTAGTAAAGGTCTGTTAATACAGGACTAGTAAAGGCCCAGTGTTACAGACGTCTATATAGGTCTGTTAATACAGGACGAGTAAAGTTCTGTTAATACAGGACTAGTAAAGACCCAGTGTTACAGACGTCTATATAGGTCTGTTAATACAGGACTAGTAAAGGTCTGTTAATACAGGACTAGTAAAGGTCTGTTAATACAGGACTAGTAAAGACCCAGTGTTACATACGTCTATATAGGTCTGTTAGTACAGGACTAGTAAAGGTCTGTTAATACAGGACTAGTAAAGGTCTGTTAATACAGGACTAGTAAAGGCCCAGTGTTACAGACGTCTATATAGGTCTGTTAATACAGGACGAGTAAAGTTCTGTTAATACAGGACTAGTAAAGACCCAGTGTTACAGACGTCTATATAGGTCTGTTAATACAGGACTAGTAAAGGTCTGTTAATACAGGACTAGTAAAGGTCTGTTAATACAGGACTAGTAAAAGTCTGTTAATACAGGACTAGTAAAGGTCTGTTAATACAGGACTAGTAAAGGTCTGTTAATACAGGACTAGTAAAGGTCTGTTAATACAGGACTAGTAAAGGTCTGTTAATACAGGACTAGTAAAAGTCTGTTAATACAGGACTAGTAAAGGTCTGTTAATACAGGACTAGTAAAGGTCTGTTAATACAGGACTAGTAAAAGTCTGTTAATACAGGACTAGTAAAAGTCTGTTAATACAGGACTAGTAAAGGTCTGTTAATACAGGACTAGTAAAGGCCCAGTGTTACAGACGTCTATAGAGGTCTGTTAATACAGGACGAGTAAAGGTCTGTTAATACAGGACTAGTAAAGGTCTGTTAATACAGGACTAGTAAAAGTCTGTTAATACAGGACTAGTAAAGGTCTGTTAATACAGGACTAGTAAAGGTCTGTTAATACAGGACTAGTAAAGGTCTGTTAATACAGGACTAGTAAAGGTCTGTTAATACAGGACTAGTAAAAGTCTGTTAATACAGGACTAGTAAAGGTCTGTTAATACAGGACTAGTAAAGGTCTGTTAATACAGGACTAGTAAAAGTCTGTTAATACAGGACTAGTAAAAGTCTGTTAATACAGGACTAGTAAAGGTCTGTTAATACAGGACTAGTAAAGGCCCAGTGTTACAGACGTCTATAGAGGTCTGTTAATACAGGACGAGTAAAGGTCTGTTAATACAGGACTAGTAAAGGTCTGTTAATACAGGACTAGTAAAGACCCAGTGTTACAGACGTCTATATAGGTCTGTTAATACAGGACTAGTAAAGGTCTGTTAATACAGGACTAGTAAAGGTCTGTTAATACAGGACTAGTAAAGGCCCAGTGTTACAGACGTCTATATAGGTCTGTTAATACAGGACTAGTAAAGGTCTATTAATACAGGACTAGTAAAGACCCAGTGTTACAGACGTCTATATAGGTCTGTTAATACAGGACTAGTAAAGGTCTGTTAATACAGGACTAGTAAAGGCCCAGTGTTACAGACGTCTATATAGGTCTGTTAATACAGGACTAGTAAAGGTCTGTTAATACAGGACTAGTAAAGACCCAGTGTTACAGACGTCTATATAGGTCTGTTAGTACAGGACTAGTAAAGGTCTGTTAATACAGGACTAGTAAAGGTCTGTTAATACAGGACTAGTAAAGGCCCAGTGTTACAGACGTCTATATAGGTCTGTTAATACAGGACGAGTAAAGTTCTGTTAATACAGGACTAGTAAAGACCCAGTGTTACAGACGTCTATATAGGTCTGTTAATACAGGACTAGTAAAGGTCTGTTAATACAGGACTAGTAAAGGTCTGTTAATACAGGACTAGTAAAGACCCAGTGTTACATACGTCTATATAGGTCTGTTAGTACAGGACTAGTAAAGGTCTGTTAATACAGGACTAGTAAAGGTCTGTTAATACAGGACTAGTAAAGGCCCAGTGTTACAGACGTCTATAGAGTTCTGTTAATACAGGACTAGTAAAGGTCTGTTAATACAGGACTAGTAAAGTTCTGTTAATACAGGACTAGTAAAGACCCAGTGATACAGACATCTATATAGGTCTGTTAATACAGGACGAGTAAAGGTCTGTTAATACAGGACTAGTAAAGGTCTGTTAATACAGGACTAGTAAAGACCCAGTGTTACAGACGTCTATATAGGTCTGTTAATACAGGACTAGTAAAGGGCTGTTAATACAGGACTAGTAAAGGTCTGTTAATACAGGACTAGTAAAGGCCCAGTGTTACAGACGTCTATATAGGTCTGTTAATACAGGACTAGTAAAGGTCTGTTAATACAGGACTAGTAAAGACCCAGTGTTACAGACGTCTATATAGGTCTGTTAATACAGGACTAGGAAAGGTCTGTTAATACAGGACTAGTAAAGGCCCAGTGTTACAGACGTCTATATAGGTCTGTTAATACAGGACTAGTAAAGGTCTGTTAATACAGGACTAGTAAAGACCCAGTGTTACAGACGTCTATATAGGTCTGTTAGTACAGGACTTGTAAAGGTCTGTTAATACAGGACTAGTAAAGGTCTGTTAATACAGGACTAGTAAAGGCCCAGTGTTACAGACGTCTATATAGGTCTGTTAATACAGGACGAGTAAAGTTCTGTTAATACAGGACTAGTAAAGACCCAGTGTTACAGACGTCTATATAGGTCTGTTAATACAGGACTAGTAAAGGTCTGTTAATACAGGACTAGTAAAGGTCTGTTAATACAGGACTAGTAAAGACCCAGTGTTACATACGTCTATATAGGTCTGTTAGTACAGGACTAGTAAAGGTCTGTTAATACAGGACTAGTAAAGGTCTGTTAATACAGGACTAGTAAAGGCCCAGTGTTACAGACGTCTATATAGGTCTGTTAATACAGGACGAGTAAAGTTCTGTTAATACAGGACTAGTAAAGACCCAGTGTTACAGACGTCTATATAGGTCTGTTAATACAGGACTAGTAAAGGTCTGTTAATACAGGACTAGTAAAGGTCTGTTAATACAGGACTAGTAAAAGTCTGTTAATACAGGACTAGTAAAGGTCTGTTAATACAGGACTAGTAAAAGTCTGTTAATACAGGACTAGTAAAGGTCTGTTAATACAGGACTAGTAAAGGTCTGTTAATACAGGACTAGTAAAAGTCTGTTAATACAGGACTAGTAAAAGTCTGTTAATACAGGACTAGTAAAGGTCTGTTAATACAGGACTAGTAAAGGTCTGTTAATACAGGACTAGTAAAGGTCTGTTAATACAGGACTAGTAAAGGTCTGTTAATACAGGACTAGTAAAGGTCTGTTAATACAGGACTAGTAAAGGTCTGTTAATACAGGACTAGTAAAGGCCCAGTGCAATACTTCGTGATTTTTTTTACTAAATGTATTTGAGTGTTTACCTACATTTGTAACTTGAGTCTGATAATTATTTGTACAAAACAATTAATCTGATAATGCTTGCGGAATATAAAAATACTTGCTTGTTATATGTTTCCAGTTTTTTGAAATACTTTGCAAATTCAACTTATTTCTATGTGAAAACTGAAATGGTCTATTCATTCAATTTCCGTAGACACTCTTATCCAGAGTAACTTACAGTAGTGAGTGCATACATTTTCATACTTTTTCGTACTGGTCCCCCGTGGGAAATGAACCCACAACTCTACTAACTGAGCCAAATCATCACAGGGGGTGCTGCAGCACACTCAGCACCCCTACTTCCCAAGGCTATGCCTACCTCTACCTACCTACAGTGCCTTCAGAATGTATTCACACCCCTTAACTTTTTTTCCCACATTTTGTTGTGTTACAGCCTGAATGTAAAATTGATTAAATTAAGATTTTTTTGTCACTGGCCTTCAAGGTGTTATGTTTAGGACCAATGCAATACAACACATTGCTGAGTACCACTCTCCATATTTTCAAGCATAGTGGTGGCTGCATCATGTTATGTGTATGCTTGTAATCGTTAAGGACGAGGGAGTTTTTCAGGATAAAAAATAAAAGGAATGGGCCTCCTGAGTGGCTCAGCGGTGTAAGGCACTTCATCACAGTGCTTGAGGCGTCACTACAGACCCGGCTTTGATCCCAGGCTGTGTCACAACCGGCCATGACAGGGAGTCTCATAGGGCGCGCACAATTGGCCCAGCGTCGTCCGGGTTAGGGGAGGGTTTGGCCGGGGGGCTTTACTTGGCTCATCGCTCTCTAGTGACTCCTTGTGGCGGGCCGGGCACCTGCAGGCTGACCCCAGTCATCAGTTGAACAGTGTTTCCTCCGACACATTGGTGCGGCTGGCTTCTGGGTCAAGCAGGTGGGCGTTAAGAAGCGTGGTTTGGCGGGTCATGTTTTGGAGGACTCATGACTTGACCTTCGCCTCTGCTGAGCCCGTTGGGGAGTTGCAGCTATGAGAGAAAATCGCAATTGGATATTGCAGCACGCGTGCGTGTGTGTGTGTGTGCGTGTGTGCGTGTGTGTGTGTGTGTGTCTGAAATCTCTCCCATCCACTGCCTTTTCTTTTAAAAAAACAGAGCAACAGAGAAGCCTTGACTGCTTTCAGCGTTCATGAGCTTGGCCATTGTGAGTGCTGTTGAAAGCATCTTGTCCCTGAGTCACCCATCTATTCTGTACTCAGGCTGTCATTAGAGCACCACTCTCCCCAGTCATAACAGATATATCTGGTCAGGTAGTCATCAGAGCACCACTCTCCCCAGTCATAACAGATATATCTGGTCAGGTAGTCATCAGAGCACCACTCTCCCCAGTCATAACAGATATATCTGGTCAGGTAGTCATCAGAGCACCACTCTCCCCAGTCATAACAGATATATCTGGAGACTAACAAATGCTGTGATAGATCAAATCAGATCACGAGCGCACACACACACACACACACACACACACACACACACACACACACACACACACACACACACACACACACACACACACACACACACACACACACACACACACACACACACACACACACACACAAAAGGAGGAAACAGCTGAAACTAGTGGTCTACTGTTAGTCAAGGTAAACAAGTCATATCCTCAACCTCAGCTATACTAGTGGTCTACTGTTAGTGAAGGTAAACAAGTCATATCCTCAGCTATACTAGTGGTCTACTGTTAGTCAAGGTAAACAAGTCATATCCTCAGCTATACTAGTGGTCTACTGTTAGTCCAGGTAAACAAGTCATATCCTCAACCTCAGCTATACTAGTGGTCTATTGTTAGTCCAGGTAAACAAGTCATCTCCTCAGCTATACTAGTGGTCTACTGTTAGTCAAGGTAAACAAGTCATATCCTCAACCTCAGCTATACTAGTGGTCTACTGTTAGTCAAGGTAAACAAGTCATATCCTCAACCTCAGCTATACTAGTGGTCTACTGTTAGTCAAGGTAAACAAGTCATATCCTCAGCTATACTAGTGGTCTACTGTTAGTCAAGGTAAACAAGTCATATCCTCAGCTATACTAGTGGTCTACTGTTAGTCCAGGTAAACAAGCCATATCCTCAGCTATACTAGTGGTCTACTGTTAGTCAAGGTAAACAAGTCATATCCTCAACCTCAGCTATACTAGTGGTCTACTGTTAGTCAAGGTAAACAAGTCATATCCTCAGCTATACTAGTGGTTTACTGTTAGTCAAGGTAAACAAGTCATATCCTCAGCTATACTAGTGGTTTACTGTTAGTCAAGGTAAACAAGTCGTATCCTCAGCTATACTAGTGGTCTACTGTTAGTCAAGGTAAACAAGTCATATCCTCAGCTATACTAGTGGTCTACTGTTAGTCAAGGTAAACAAGCCGTATCCTCAACCTCAGCTATACTAGTGGTCTACTGTTAGTCAAGGTAAACAAGCCGTATCCTCAGCTATACTAGTGGTCTACTGTTAGTCAAGGTAAACAAGTCATATCCTCAGCTATACTAGTGGTCTACTGTTAGTCAAGGTAAACAAGTCATATCCTCAGCTATACTAGCGGTCTACTGTTAGTCAAGGTAAACAAGTCATATCCTCAGCTATACTAGTGGTCTACTGTTAGTCAAGGTAAACAAGTCATATCCTCAGCTATACTAGTGGTCTACTGTTAGTCCAGGTAAACACGCCGTATCCTCAGCTATACTAGTGGTCTACTGTTAGTCCAGGTAAACAAGTCATATCCTCAACCTCAGCTATACTAGTGGTCTACTGTTAGTCAAGGTAAACAAGTCATATCCTCAGCTATACTAGTGGTCTACTGTTAGTCCAGGTAAACAAGCCATATCCTCAGCTATACTAGTGGTCTACTGTTAGTCAAGGTAAACAAGTCATATCCTCAACTGTACTAGTGGTCTACTGTTAGTCAAGGTAAACAAGTCATATCCTCAGCTATACTAGTGGTCTACTGTTAGTCCAGGTAAACAAGCCATATCCTCAGCTATACTAGTGGTCTACTGTTAGTCAAGGTAAACAAGTCATATCCTCAACTGTACTAGTGGTCTACTGTTAGTCAAGGTAAACAAGTCATATCCTCAGCTATACTAGTGGTCTACTGTTAGTCAAGGTAAACAAGCCGTATCCTCAGCTATACTAGTGGTCGACTGTTAGTCAAGGTAAACAAGTCATATCCTCAGCTATACTAGTGGTCTACTGTTAGTCAAGGTAAACAAGTCATATCCTCAACTATACTAGTGGTCTACTGTTAGTCAAGGTAAACAAGCCGTATCCTCAGCTATACTAGTGGTCTACTGTTAGTCAAGGTAAACAAGTCATATCCTCAGCTATACTAGTGGTCTACTGTTAGTCAAGGTAAACAAGTCATATCCTCAGCTATACTAGTGGTCTACTGTTAGTCCAGGTAAACAAGTCATATCCTCAGCTATACTAGTGGTCTACTGTTAGTCAAGGTAAACAAGTCATATCCTCAACTATACTAGTGGTCTACTGTTAGTCAAAGTAAACAAGCCGTATCCTCAGCTATACTAGTGGTCTACTGTTAGTCCAGGTAAACAAGCCGTATCCTCAGCTATACTAGTGGTCTACTGTTAGTCCAGGTAAACAAGCCATATCCTCAGCTATACTAGTGGTCTACTGTTAGTCAAGGTAAACAAGCCGTATCCTCAGCTATACTAGTGGTCTACTGTTAGTCCAGGTAAACAAGTCATATCCTCAGCTATACTAGTGGTCTACTGTTAGTCAAGGTAAACAAGTCATATCCTCAACCTCAGCTATACTAGTGGTCTACTGTTAGTCAAGGTAAACAAGTCATATCCTCAGCTATACTAGTGGTCTACTGTTAGTCAAGGTAAACAAGTCATATCCTCAACCTCAGCTATACTAGTGGTCTACTGTTAGTCAAGGTAAACAAGTCATATCCTCAGCTGTACTAGTGGTCTACTGTTAGTCAAGGTAAACAAGTCATATCCTCAGCTGTACTAGTGGTCGACTGTTAGTCAAGGTAAACAAGTCATATCCTCAGCTGTACTAGTGGTCTACTGTTAGTCAAGGTAAACAAGTCATATCCTCAGCTATACTAGTGGTCTACTGTTAGTCAAGGTAAACAAGTCATATCCTCAGCTATACTAGTGGTCTACTGTTAGTCAAGGTAAACAAGCCGTATCCTCAGCTATACTAGTGGTCTACTGTTAGTCCAGGTAAACAAGTCATATCCTCAGCTATACTAGTGGTCTACTGTTAGTCAAGGTAAACAAGTCGTATCCTCAGCTATACTAGTGGTCTACTGTTAGTCAAGGTAAACAAGTCGTATCCTCAGCTATACTAGTGGTCTACTGTTAGTCCAGGTAAACAAGTCATATCCTCAGCTGTACTAGTGGTCGACTGTTAGTCAAGGTAAACAAGTCATATCCTCAGCTGTACTAGTGGTCTACTGTTAGTCAAGGTAAACAAGTCATATCCTCAGCTATACTAGTGGTCTACTGTTAGTCAAGGTAAACAAGTCATATCCTCAGCTATACTAGTGGTCTACTGTTAGTCCAGGTAAACAAGTCATATCCTCAGCTATACTAGTGGTCTACTGTTAGTCAAGGTAAACAAGTCATATCCTCAGCTGTACTAGTGGTCTACTGTTAGTCAAGGTAAACAAGTCATATCCTAAACCTCAGCTATACTAGTGGTCTACTGTTAGTCTAGGTAAACAAGTCATATCCTCAGCTATACTAGTGGTCTACTGTTAGTCAAGGTAAACAAGTCGTATCCTCAGCTATACTAGTGGTCTACTGTTAGTCAAGGTAAACAAGCCGTATCCTCAACCTCAGCTATACTAGTGGTCTACTGTTAGTCCAGGTAAACAAGCCGTATCCTCAGCTATACTAGTGGTCTAATGTTAGTCCAGGTAAACATGTCATATCCTCAGCTATACTAGTGGTCTACTGTTAGTCCAGGTAAACATGTCATATCCTCAGCTATACTAGTGGTCTACTGTTAGTCAAGGTAAACAAGTCATATCCTCAGCTATACTAGTGGTCTACTGTTAGTCAAGGTCAACAAGTCATATCCTCAGCTATACTAGTGGTCTACTGTTAGTCCAGGTAAACAAGTCATATCCTCAACCTCAGCTATACTAGTGGTCTATTGTTAGTCAAGGTAAACAAGTCATATCCTCAGCTATACTAGTGGTCTACTGTTAGTCCAGGTAAACACGCCGTATCCTCAGCTATACTAGTGGTCTACTGTTAGTCCAGGTAAACAAGTCATATCCTCAACCTCAGCTATACTAGTGGTCTACTGTTAGTCAAGGTAAACAAGTCATATCCTCAGCTATACTAGTGGTCTACTGTTAGTCCAGGTAAACAAGCCATATCCTCAGCTATACTAGTGGTCTACTGTTAGTCAAGGTAAACAAGTCATATCCTCAACTGTACTAGTGGTCTACTGTTAGTCAAGGTAAACAAGTCATATCCTCAGCTATACTAGTGGTCTACTGTTAGTCAAGGTAAACAAGCCGTATCCTCAGCTATACTAGTGGTCGACTGTTAGTCAAGGTAAACAAGTCATATCCTCAGCTATACTAGTGGTCTACTGTTAGTCAAGGTAAACAAGTCATATCCTCAGCTATACTAGTGGTCTACTGTTAGTCAAGGTAAACAAGCCGTATCCTCAGCTATACTAGTGGTCTACTGTTAGTCAAGGTAAACAAGTCATATCCTCAGCTATACTAGTGGTCTACTGTTAGTCACGGTAAACAAGTCATATCCTCAGCTATACTAGTGGTCTACTGTTAGTCCAGGTAAACAAGTCATATCCTCAGCTATACTAGTGGTCTACTGTTAGTCAAGGTAAACAAGTCATATCCTCAACTATACTAGTGGTCTACTGTTAGTCAAAGTAAACAAGCCGTATCCTCAGCTATACTAGTGGTCTACTGTTAGTCCAGGTAAACAAGCCGTATCCTCAGCTATACTAGTGGTCTACTGTTAGTCCAGGTAAACAAGCCATATCCTCAGCTATACTAGTGGTCTACTGTTAGTCAAGGTAAACAAGCCGTATCCTCAGCTATACTAGTGGTCTACTGTTAGTCCAGGTAAACAAGTCATATCCTCAGCTATACTAGTGGTCTACTGTTAGTCAAGGTAAACAAGTCATATCCTCAACCTCAGCTATACTAGTGGTCTACTGTTAGTCAAGGTAAACAAGTCATATCCTCAGCTATACTAGTGGTCTACTGTTAGTCAAGGTAAACAAGTCATATCCTCAACCTCAGCTATACTAGTGGTCTACTGTTAGTCAAGGTAAACAAGTCATATCCTCAGCTGTACTAGTGGTCTACTGTTAGTCAAGGTAAACAAGTCATATCCTCAGCTGTACTAGTGGTCGACTGTTAGTCAAGGTAAACAAGTCATATCCTCAGCTGTACTAGTGGTCTACTGTTAGTCAAGGTAAACAAGTCATATCCTCAGCTATACTAGTGGTCTACTGTTAGTCAAGGTAAACAAGTCATATCCTCAGCTATACTAGTGGTCTACTGTTAGTCAAGGTAAACAAGCCGTATCCTCAGCTATACTAGTGGTCTACTGTTAGTCCAGGTAAACAAGTCATATCCTCAGCTATACTAGTGGTCTACTGTTAGTCAAGGTAAACAAGTCGTATCCTCAGCTATACTAGTGGTCTACTGTTAGTCAAGGTAAACAAGTCGTATCCTCAGCTATACTAGTGGTCTACTGTTAGTCCAGGTAAACAAGTCATATCCTCAGCTGTACTAGTGGTCGACTGTTAGTCAAGGTAAACAAGTCATATCCTCAGCTGTACTAGTGGTCTACTGTTAGTCAAGGTAAACAAGTCATATCCTCAGCTATACTAGTGGTCTACTGTTAGTCAAGGTAAACAAGTCATATCCTCAGCTATACTAGTGGTCTACTGTTAGTCCAGGTAAACAAGTCATATCCTCAGCTATACTAGTGGTCTACTGTTAGTCAAGGTAAACAAGTCATATCCTCAGCTGTACTAGTGGTCTACTGTTAGTCAAGGTAAACAAGTCATATCCTAAACCTCAGCTATACTAGTGGTCTACTGTTAGTCTAGGTAAACAAGTCATATCCTCAGCTATACTAGTGGTCTACTGTTAGTCAAGGTAAACAAGTCGTATCCTCAGCTATACTAGTGGTCTACTGTTAGTCAAGGTAAACAAGCCGTATCCTCAACCTCAGCTATACTAGTGGTCTACTGTTAGTCCAGGTAAACAAGCCGTATCCTCAGCTATACTAGTGGTCTAATGTTAGTCCAGGTAAACATGTCATATCCTCAGCTATACTAGTGGTCTACTGTTAGTCCAGGTAAACATGTCATATCCTCAGCTATACTAGTGGTCTACTGTTAGTCAAGGTAAACAAGTCATATCCTCAGCTATACTAGTGGTCTACTGTTAGTCAAGGTCAACAAGTCATATCCTCAGCTATACTAGTGGTCTACTGTTAGTCCAGGTAAACAAGTCATATCCTCAACCTCAGCTATACTAGTGGTCTATTGTTAGTCAAGGTAAACAAGTCATATCCTCAACCTCAGCTATACTAGTGGTCTACTGTTAGTCAAGGTAAACAAGTCATATCCTCAGCTATACTAGTGGTCTACTGTTAGTCAAGGTAAACAAGTCATATCCTCAGCTATACTAGTGGTCTACTGTTAGTCAAGGTAAACACGCCGTATCCTCAGCTATACTAGTGGTCTACTGTTAGTCAAGGTAAACAAGTCATATCCTCAACCTCAGCTATACTAGTGGTCTACTGTTAGTCAAGGTAAACAAGTCATATCCTCAGCTATACTAGTGGTCTACTGTTAGTCCAGGTAAACAAGCCATATCCTCAGCTATACTAGTGGTCTACTGTTAGTCAAGGTAAACAAGTCATATCCTCAGCTATACTAGTGGTCTACTGTTAGTCCAGGTAAACAAGTCATATCCTCAGCTATACTAGTGGTCTACTGTTAGTCAAGGTAAACAAGTCATATCCTCAACTATACTAGTGGTCTACTGTTAGTCAAGGTAAACAAGCCGTATCCTCAGCTATACTAGTGGTCTACTGTTAGTCAAGGTAAACAAGTCGTATCCTCAGCTATACTAGTGGTCTACTGTTAGTCCAGGTAAACAAGCCATATCCTCAGCTATACTAGTGGTCTACTGTTAGTCAAGGTAAACAAGCCGTATCCTCAGCTATACTAGTGGTCTACTGTTAGTCCAGGTAAACAAGTCATATCCTCAGCTATACTAGTGGTCTACTGTTAGTCAAGGTAAACAAGTCATATCCTCAACCTCAGCTATACTAGTGGTTTACTGTTAGTCAAGGTAAACAAGTCATATCCTCAGCTATACTAGTGGTCTACTGTTAGTCAAGGTAAACAAGCCATATCCTCAACCTCAGCTATACTAGTGGTCTACTGTTAGTCAAGGTAAACAAGTCATATCCT
The DNA here is from genome assembly GCF_965601325.2 of Salmo salar. Taxonomy (NCBI): domain Eukaryota; kingdom Metazoa; phylum Chordata; class Actinopteri; order Salmoniformes; family Salmonidae; genus Salmo; species Salmo salar. The sequence continues at coordinate 74,777,105 of NC_138307.1, read as the reverse complement.
CAGCTGTACTAGTGGTCTACTGTTAGTCAAGGTAAACAAGTCATATCCTCAGCTATACTAGTGGTCGACTGTTAGTCAAGGTAAACAAGTCGTATCCTCAGCTATACTAGTGGTCTACTGTTAGTCAAGGTAAACAAGTCATATCCTCAGCTATACTAGTGGTCTACTGTTAGTCAAGGTAAACAAGTCATATCCTCAGCTATACTAGTGGTCTACTGTTAGTCCAGGTAAACACGCCGTATCCTCAGCTATACTAGTGGTCTACTGTTAGTCCAGGTAAACAAGTCATATCCTCAACCTCAGCTATACTAGTGGTCTACTGTTAGTCAAGGTAAACAAGTCATATCCTCAGCTATACTAGTGGTCTACTGTTAGTCCAGGTAAACAAGCCATATCCTCAGCTATACTAGTGGTCTACTGTTAGTCAAGGTAAACAAGTCATATCCTCAACTGTACTAGTGGTCTACTGTTAGTCAAGGTAAACAAGTCATATCCTCAGCTATACTAGTGGTCTACTGTTAGTCAAGGTAAACAAGCCGTATCCTCAGCTATACTAGTGGTCGACTGTTAGTCAAGGTAAACAAGTCATATCCTCAGCTATACTAGTGGTCTACTGTTAGTCAAGGTAAACAAGTCATATCCTCAACTATACTAGTGGTCTACTGTTAGTCAAGGTAAACAAGCCGTATCCTCAGCTATACTAGTGGTCTACTGTTAGTCAAGGTAAACAAGTCATATCCTCAGCTATACTAGTGGTCTACTTTTAGTCAAGGTAAACAAGTCATATCCTCAGCTATACTAGTGGTCTACTGTTAGTCCAGGTAAACAAGTCATATCCTCAGCTATACTAGTGGTCTACTGTTAGTCAAGGTAAACAAGTCATATCCTCAACTATACTAGTGGTCTACTGTTAGTCAAAGTAAACAAGCCGTATCCTCAGCTATACTAGTGGTCTACTGTTAGTCCAGGTAAACAAGCCGTATCCTCAGCTATACTAGTGGTCTACTGTTAGTCCAGGTAAACAAGCCATATCCTCAGCTATACTAGTGGTCTACTGTTAGTCAAGGTAAACAAGCCGTATCCTCAGCTATACTAGTGGTCTACTGTTAGTCCAGGTAAACAAGTCATATCCTCAGCTATACTAGTGGTCTACTGTTAGTCAAGGTAAACAAGTCATATCCTCAACCTCAGCTATACTAGTGGTCTACTGTTAGTCAAGGTAAACAAGTCATATCCTCAGCTATACTAGTGGTCTACTGTTAGTCAAGGTAAACAAGTCATATCCTCAACCTCAGCTATACTAGTGGTCTACTGTTAGTCAAGGTAAACAAGTCATATCCTCAGCTGTACTAGTGGTCTACTGTTAGTCAAGGTAAACAAGTCATATCCTCAGCTATACTAGTGGTCTACTGTTAGTCAAGGTAAACAAGTCATATCCTCAGCTATACTAGTGGTCTACTGTTAGTCAAGGTAAACAAGCCGTATCCTCAGCTATACTAGTGGTCTACTGTTAGTCCAGGTAAACAAGTCATATCCTCAGCTATACTAGTGGTCTACTGTTAGTCAAGGTAAACAAGTCGTATCCTCAGCTATACTAGTGGTCTACTGTTAGTCAAGGTAAACAAGTCGTATCCTCAGCTATACTAGTGGTCTACTGTTAGTCCAGGTAAACAAGTCATATCCTCAGCTGTACTAGTGGTCGACTGTTAGTCAAGGTAAACAAGTCATATCCTCAGCTGTACTAGTGGTCTACTGTTAGTCAAGGTAAACAAGTCATATCCTCAGCTATACTAGTGGTCTACTGTTAGTCAAGGTAAACAAGTCATATCCTCAGCTATACTAGTGGTCTACTGTTAGTCCAGGTAAACAAGTCATATCCTCAGCTATACTAGTGGTCTACTGTTAGTCAAGGTAAACAAGTCATATCCTCAGCTGTACTAGTGGTCTACTGTTAGTCAAGGTAAACAAGTCATATCCTAAACCTCAGCTATACTAGTGGTCTACTGTTAGTCCAGGTAAACAAGTCATATCCTCAGCTATACTAGTGGTCTACTGTTAGTCAAGGTAAACAAGTCATATCCTCAGCTATACTAGTGGTCTACTGTTAGTCAAGGTAAACAAGCCGTATCCTCAACCTCAGCTATACTAGTGGTCTACTGTTAGTCCAGGTAAACAAGCCGTATCCTCAGCTATACTAGTGGTCTAATGTTAGTCCAGGTAAACATGTCATATCCTCAGCTATACTAGTGGTCTACTGTTAGTCCAGGTAAACATGTCATATCCTCAGCTATACTAGTGGTCTACTGTTAGTCAAGGTAAACAAGTCATATCCTCAGCTATACTAGTGGTCTACTGTTAGTCAAGGTAAACAAGTCATATCCTCAGCTATACTAGTGGTCTACTGTTAGTCCAGGTAAACAAGTCATATCCTCAACCTCAGCTATACTAGTGGTCTATTGTTAGTCAAGGTAAACAAGTCATATCCTCAACCTCAGCTATACTAGTGGTCTACTGTTAGTCAAGGTAAACAAGTCATATCCTCAGCTATACTAGTGGTCTACTGTTAGTCAAGGTAAACAAGTCATATCCTCAGCTATACTAGTGGTCTACTGTTAGTCCAGGTAAACACGCCGTATCCTCAGCTATACTAGTGGTCTACTGTTAGTCCAGGTAAACAAGTCATATCCTCAACCTCAGCTATACTAGTGGTCTACTGTTAGTCAAGGTAAACAAGTCATATCCTCAGCTATACTAGTGGTCTACTGTTAGTCCAGGTAAACAAGCCATATCCTCAGCTATACTAGTGGTCTACTGTTAGTCAAGGTAAACAAGTCATATCCTCAGCTATACTAGTGGTCTACTGTTAGTCAAGGTAAACAAGTCATATCCTCAGCTATACTAGTGGTCTACTGTTAGTCAAGGTAAACAAGCCGTATCCTCAGCTATACTAGTGGTCGACTGTTAGTCAAGGTAAACAAGTCATATCCTCAGCTATACTAGTGGTCTACTGTTAGTCAAGGTAAACAAGTCATATCCTCAACTATACTAGTGGTCTACTGTTAGTCAAGGTAAACAAGCCGTATCCTCAGCTATACTAGTGGTCTACTGTTAGTCAAGGTAAACAAGTCATATCCTCAGCTATACTAGTGGTCTACTGTTAGTCAAGGTAAACAAGTCATATCCTCAGCTGTACTAGTGGTCTACTGTTAGTCAAGGTAAACAAGTCATATCCTCAGCTGTACTAGTGGTCTACTGTTAGTCAAGGTAAACAAGTCATATCCTCAGCTATACTAGTGGTCTACTGTTAGTCAAGGTAAACAAGCCGTATCCTCAGCTATACTAGTGGTCTACTGTTAGTCCAGGTAAACAAGCCGTATCCTCAGCTATACTAGTGGTCTACTGTTAGTCAAGGTAAACAAGTCATATCCTCAGCTATACTAGTGGTCTACTGTTAGTCAAGGTAAACAAGCCGTATCCTCAGCTATACTAGTGGTCTACTGTTAGTCCAGGTAAACAAGTCATATCCTCAGCTATACTAGTGGTCTACTGTTAGTCAAGGTAAACAAGTCATATCCTCAACCTCAGCTATACTAGTGGTCTACTGTTAGTCAAGGTAAACAAGTCATATCCTCAGCTATACTAGTGGTCTACTGTTAGTCAAGGTAAACAAGTCATATCCTCACCTCAGCTATACTAGTGGTCTACTGTTAGTCAAGGTAAACAAGTCATATCCTCAGCTGTACTAGTGGTCTACTGTTAGTCAAGGTAAACAAGTCATATCCTCAGCTGTACTAGTGGTCTACTGTTAGTCAAGGTAAACAAGTCATATCCTCAGCTGTACTAGTGGTCTACTGTTAGTCAAGGTAAACAAGTCATATCCTCAGCTATACTAGTGGTCTACTGTTAGTCAAGGTAAACAAGTCATATCCTCAGCTATACTAGTGGTCTACTGTTAGTCAAGGTAAACAAGTCATATCCTCAGCTATACTAGTGGTCTACTGTTAGTCAAGGTAAACAAGTCATATCCTCAGCTATACTAGTGGTCTACTGTTAGTCAAGGTAAACAAGTCATATCCTCAGCTATACTAGTGGTCTACTGTTAGTCAAGGTAAACAAGTCATATCCTCAGCTATACTAGTGGTCTACTGTTAGTCAAGGTAAACAAGTCATATCCTCAGCTATACTAGTGGTCTACTGTTAGTCAAGGTAAACAAGTCATATCCTCAGCTGTACTAGTGGTCTACTGTTAGTCAAGGTAAACAAGTCATATCCTCAGCTATACTAGTGGTCTACTGTTAGTCAAGGTAAACAAGTCATATCCTCAGCTATACTAGTGGTCTACTGTTAGTCCAGGTAAACAAGTCATATCCTCAGCTATACTAGTGGTCTACTGTTAGTCAAGGTAAACAAGTCATATCCTCAGCTATACTAGTGGTCTACTGTTAGTCAAGGTAAACAAGTCATATCCTCAGCTATACTAGTGGTCTACTGTTAGTCAAGGTAAACAAGTCATATCCTCAGCTATACTAGTGGTCTACTGTTAGTCAAGGTAAACAAGTCGTATCCTCAGCTATACTAGTGGTCTACTGTTAGTCAAGGTAAACAAGCCGTATCCTCAACCTCAGCTATACTAGTGGTCTACTGTTAGTCAAGGTAAACAAGCCGTATCCTCAGCTATACTAGTGGTCTACTGTTAGTCAAGGTAAACAAGTCATATCCTCAGCTATACTAGTGGTCTACTGTTAGTCAAGGTAAACAAGTCATATCCTCAGCTATACTAGTGGTCTACTGTTAGTCAAGGTAAACAAGTCATATCCTCAGCTATACTAGTGGTCTACTGTTAGTCAAGGTAAACAAGTCATATCCTCAGCTATACTAGTGGTCTACTGTTAGTCAAGGTAAACAAGTCATATCCTCAGCTATACTAGTGGTCTACTGTTAGTCCAGGTAAACAAGCCATATCCTCAGCTATACTAGTGGTCTACTGTTAGTCAAGGTAAACAAGTCATATCCTCAGCTGTACTAGTGGTCTACTGTTAGTCAAGGTAAACAAGTCATATCCTCAGCTATACTAGTGGTCTACTGTTAGTCAAGGTAAACAAGTCATATCCTCAGCTATACTAGTGGTCTACTGTTAGTCAAGGTAAACAAGCCATATCCTCAGCTGTACTAGTGGTCTACTGTTAGTCAAGGTAAACAAGTCATATCCTCAGCTATACTAGTGGTCTACTGTTAGTCAAGGTAAACAAGTCATATCCTCAGCTATACTAGTGGTCTACTGTTAGTCCAGGTAAACAAGTCATATCCTCAGCTATACTAGTGGTCTACTGTTAGTCAAGGTAAACAAGTCATATCCTCAACCTCAGCTATACTAGTGGTCTACTGTTAGTCAAGGTAAACAAGTCATATCCTCAGCTATACTAGTGGTCTACTGTTAGTCCAGGTAAACAAGCCATATCCTCAGCTATACTAGTGGTCTACTGTTAGTCAAGGTAAACAAGCCGTATCCTCAGCTATACTAGTGGTCTACTGTTAGTCAAGGTAAACAAGTCATATCCTCAGCTATACTAGTGGTCTACTGTTAGTCAAGGTAAACAAGTCATATCCTCAGCTATACTAGTGGTCTACTGTTAGTCAAGGTAAACAAGTCGTATCCTCAGCTATACTAGTGGTCTACTGTTAGTCAAGGTAAACAAGTCATATCCTCAGCTATACTAGTGGTCTACTGTTAGTCAAGGTAAACAAGCCGTATCCTCAGCTATACTAGTGGTCTACTGTTAGTCAAGGTAAACAAGTCATATCCTCAGCTATACTAGTGGTCTACTGTTAGTCAAGGTAAACAAGTCGTATCCTCAGCTGTACTAGTGGTCTACTGTTAGTCAAGGTAAACAAGTCATATCCTCAGCTATACTAGTGGTCTACTGTTAGTCCAGGTAAACAAGTCATATCCTCAGCTATACTAGTGGTCTACTGTTAGTCAAGGTAAACAAGTCGTATCCTCAGCTATACTAGTGGTCTACTGTTAGTCAAGGTAAACAAGTCATATCCTCAACCTCAGCTATACTAGTGGTCTACTGTTAGTCCAGGTAAACAAGCCGTATCCTCAGCTATACTAGTGGTCTAATGTTAGTCCAGGTAAACATGTCATATCCTCAGCTATACTAGTGGTCTACTGTTAGTCCAGGTAAACATGTCATATCCTCAGCTATACTAGTGGTCTACTGTTAGTCAAGGTAAACAAGTCATATCCTCAGCTATACTAGTGGTCTACTGTTAGTCAAGGTAAACATGTCATATCCTCAGCTATACTAGTGGTCTACTGTTAGTCAAGGTAAACAAGTCATATCCTCAGCTATACTAGTGGTCTACTGTTAGTCCAGGTAAACAAGCCATATCCTCAGCTATACTAGTGGTCTACTGTTAGTCAAGGTAAACAAGCCGTATCCTCAGCTATACTAGTGGTCTACTGTTAGTCAAGGTAAACAAGTCATATCCTCAGCTATACTAGTGGTCTACTGTTAGTCAAGGTAAACAAGTCATATCCTCAGCTATACTAGTGGTCTACTGTTAGTCAAGGTAAACAAGCGATATCCTCAGCTGTACTAGTGGTCGACTGTTAGTCCAGGTAAACAAGCCATATCCTCAGCTATACTAGTGGTCTACTGTTAGTCAAGGTAAACAAGTCATATCCTCAGCTATACTAGTGGTCTACTGTTAGTCCAGGTAAACACGCCGTATCCTCAGCTATACTAGTGGTCTACTGTTAGTCCAGGTAAACAAGTCATATCCTCAACCTCAGCTATACTAGTGGTCTACTGTTAGTCAAGGTAAACAAGTCATATCCTCAGCTATACTAGTGGTCTACTGTTAGTCCAGGTAAACAAGCCATATCCTCAGCTATACTAGTGGTCTACTGTTAGTCACAGGTAAACAAGTCCGATATCCTCAGCTATACTAGTGGTCTACTGTTAGTCAAGGTAAACAAGTCATATCCTCAACTATACTAGTGGTCTACTGTTAGTCCAGGTAAACAAGCCGTATCCTCAGCTATACTAGTGGTCTACTGTTAGTCAAGGTAAACAAGTCATATCCTCAACCTCAGCTATACTATTGGTCTACTGTTAGTCAAGGTAAACAAGTCATATCCTCAGCTGTACTAGTGGTCTACTGTTAGTCAAGGTAAACAAGTCATATCCTCAGCTGTACTAGTGGTCTACTGTTAGTCAAGGTAAACAAGTCATATCCTCAGCTATACTAGTGGTCTACTGTTAGTCAAGGTAAACAAGTCATATCCTCAGCTGTACTAGTGGTCGACTGTTAGTCAAGGTAAACAAGTCATATCCTCAGCTGTACTAGTGGTCTACTGTTAGTCAAGGTAAACAAGTCATATCCTCAGCTATACTAGTGGTCTACTGTTAGTCAAGGTAAACAAGCCGTATCCTCAGCTATACTAGTGGTCTACTGTTAGTCCAGGTAAACAAGCCGTATCCTCAGCTATACTAGTGGTCTACTGTTAGTCAAGGTAAACAAGTCATATCCTCAACCTCAGCTATACTAGTGGTCTACTGTTAGTCAAGGTAAACAAGTCATATCCTCAGCTGTACTAGTGGTCTACTGTTAGTCAAGGTAAACAAGTCATATCCTCAGCTGTACTAGTGGTCTACTGTTAGTCAAGGTAAACAAGTCATATCCTCAGCTGTACTAGTGGTCTACTGTTAGTCCAGGTAAACAAGTCATATCCTCAGCTATACTAGTGGTCTACTGTTAGTCAAGGTAAACAAGTCATATCCTCAGCTATACTAGTGGTCTACTGTTAGTCCAGGTAAACAAGTCATATCCTCAGCTATACTAGTGGTCTACTGTTAGTCAAGGTAAACAAGTCATATCCTCAGCTGTACTAGTGGTCTACTGTTAGTCAAGGTAAACAAGTCATATCCTCAGCTATACTAGTGGTCTACTGTTAGTCAAGGTAAACAAGTCATATCCTCAGCTATACTAGTGGTCTACTGTTAGTCAAGGTAAACAAGTCATATCCTCAGCTATACTAGTGGTCTACTGTTAGTCAAGGTAAACAAGTCATATCCTCAGCTATACTAGTGGTCTACTGTTAGTCAAGGTAAACAAGTCATATCCTCAGCTATACTAGTGGTCTACTGTTAGTCAAGGTAAACAAGTCATATCCTCAGCTATACTAGTGGTCTACTGTTAGTCAAGGTAAACAAGTCATATCCTCAGCTATACTAGTGGTCTACTGTTAGTCAAGGTAAACAAGTCATATCCTCAGCTATACTAGTGGTCTACTGTTAGTCAAGGTAAACAAGTCATATCCTCAGCTATACTAGTGGTCTACTGTTAGTCAAGGTAAACAAGTCATATCCTCAGCTATACTAGTGGTCTACTGTTAGTCAAGGTAAACAAGTCATATCCTCAGCTATACTAGTGGTCTACTGTTAGTCAAGGTAAACAAGTCATATCCTCAGCTATACTAGTGGTCTACTGTTAGTCAAGGTAAACAAGTCATATCCTCAGCTATACTAGTGGTCTACTGTTAGTCAAGGTAAACAAGTCATATCCTCAGCTATACTAGTGGTCTACTGTTAGTCAAGGTAAACAAGCCGTATCCTCAGCTATACTAGTGGTCTACTGTTAGTCAAGGTAAACAAGTCATATCCTCAACCTCAGCTATACTAGTGGTCTACTGTTAGTCCAGGTAAACAAGTCATATCCTCAACCTCAGCTATACTAGTGGTCTACTGTTAGTCCAGGTAAACAAGTCATATCCTCACCTCAGCTATACTAGTGGTCTACTGTTAGTCAAGGTAAACAAGTCATATCCTCAGCTATACTAGTGGTCTACTGTTAGTCAAGGTAAACAAGTCGTATCCTCAGCTATACTAGTGGTCTACTGTTAGTCCAGGTAAACAAGTCATATCCTCAGCTGTACTAGTGGTCTACTGTTAGTCAAGGTAAACAAGTCATATCCTCAGCTATACTAGTGGTCTACTGTTAGTCAAGGTAAACAAGTCATATCCTCAGCTATACTAGTGGTCTACTGTTAGTCAAGGTAAACAAGTCATATCCTCAGCTATACTAGTGGTCTACTGTTAGTCAAGGTAAACAAGTCATATCCTCAGCTATACTAGTGGTCTACTGTTAGTCAAGGTAAACAAGTCATATCCTCAGCTATACTAGTGGTCTACTGTTAGTCAAGGTAAACAAGTCATATCCTCAGCTATACTAGTGGTCTACTGTTAGTCAAGGTAAACAAGTCATATCCTCAGCTATACTAGTGGTCTACTGTTAGTCAAGGTAAACAAGTCATATCCTCAGCTGATACTAGTGGTCTACTGTTAGTCAAGGTAAACAAGTCATATCCTCAGCTATACTAGTGGTCTACTGTTAGTCCAGGTAAACAAGCCATATCCTCAGCTATACTAGTGGTCTACTGTTAGTCAAGGTAAACAAGTCATATCCTCAACCTCAGCTTACTAGTGGTCTACTGTTAGTCAAGGTAAACAAGTCATATCCTCAGCTATACTAGTGGTCTACTGTTAGTCAAGGTAAACAAGTCATATCCTCAGCTATACTAGTGGTCTACTGTTAGTCAAGGTAAACAAGTCATATCCTCAGCTATACTAGTGGTCTACTGTTAGTCAAGGTAAACAAGTCATATCCTCAGCTATACTAGTGGTCTACTGTTAGTCAAGGTAAACAAGTCATATCCTCAGCTATACTAGTGGTCTACTGTTAGTCAAGGTAAACAAGTCATATCCTCAGCTATACTAGTGGTCTACTGTTAGTCAAGGTAAACAAGTCATATCCTCAGCTATACTAGTGGTCTACTGTTAGTCAAGGTAAACAAGTCATATCCTCAGCTATACTAGTGGTCTACTGTTAGTCAAGGTAAACAAGTCATATCCTCAGCTATACTAGTGGTCTACTGTTAGTCAAGGTAAACAAGTCATATCCTCAGCTATACTAGTGGTCTACTGTTAGTCCAGGTAAACAAGTCATATCCTCAGCTATACTAGTGGTCTACTGTTAGTCCAGGTAAACAGGCTGTATGATGGTGTTGTTCATGTGACAGTTGATAATATGTTAACTGTAGTAGCTATACTAGTGGTCTACTGTTAGTCCAGGTAAACAAGTCATATCCTCAGCTATACTAGTGGTCTACTGTTAGTCAAGGTAAACAAGTCGTATCCTCAACCTCAGCTATACTAGTGGTCTACTGTTAGTCCAGGTAAACAAGTCATATCCTCAGCTATACTAGTGGTCTACTGTTAGTCAAGGTAAACAAGCCGTATCCTCAGCTATACTAGTGGTCTACTGTTAGTCAAGGTAAACAAGTCATATCCTCAGCTATACTAGTGGTCTACTGTTAGTCAAGGTAAACAAGTCATATCCTCAGCTATACTAGTGGTCTACTGTTAGTCAAGGTAAACAAGCCGTATCCTCAGCTATACTAGTGGTCTACTGTTAGTCAAGGTAAACAAGTCGTATCCTCAGCTATACTAGTGGTCTACTGTTAGTCCAGGTGAACAGGCTGTATGATGGTGTTGTTCATGTGACAGTTGATAATATGTTAACTGTAGTAGACGTTAACCAGTACATCAGTAGGACATGGTGTCTGTCTACATACTCTCGTTACCTGTTGATTTTCACTAGTATCCATTTTCCATACACAGCATTACATGTTGAATTACAGGTTGAAAATGCCTTGTATTGAACATCAAACCAAAGACACATCGGCCAAACATATTGAATATGACTGACTAACATAGAACATCTCCTTTCATTCCTCCCAGGGTTTCTCTTTTCATAATGATCATGTCAGGGGAAAGCATTTCAAGGGTAATGTCTATTGGCTTTGATTTCTGAAACTCTCTCTATCCCTCCCTCCCTCCCTCCCTCCCTCAGAGTGTTGACGTATCAATGACATCAAAACTGCTGCTTTGATTCAAACTGACAGTGTCTGATTCAACTAGTTTAGCTTCAGATCAACACACACACACTCACACACGCCAGGCAAGCAGGCACACACACCGTTGCACTTGAATGAGAGAGCGAGCGACCGCACACTCTCTATTGTAAACCCCTGGTTCCACATCTCTATTGTAATGCCCTGTTTCTATAACTTTCTATTGTAAATCCCTGTTTCCACAACGCTCTATTGTAATGCCCTGTTTCTATAACTTTCTATTGTAAATCCCTGTTTCCACAACGCTCTATTGTAATGCCCTGTTTCTATAACTTTCTATTGTAAATCCCTGTTTCCACAACTCTCTATTGTAAAGCCCTGTTTCCATAACTTTCTATTGTAAAACCCTGTTTCCATAACTTTCTATTGTAAAACCCTGTTTCCATAACTTTCTATTGTAAAACCCTGTTTCCATAACTTTCTATTGTAAAGCCCTGTTTCCATAACTTTCTATTGTAAAGCCCTGTTTCCATAACTTTCTATTGTAAAGCCCTGTTTCCATAACTTTCTATTGTAAAGCCCAGTTTCCATAACTTTCTATTGTAAAGCCCACTCATTCATTGTTGCTGTGACAGTTAGCTCAGTATGAGAGGCTAGAATGAGAGTTTGGCAGAAAAACTAAATATAATTCCTTATGCCCTCAGAAAGACAAATACATCAACATAAATAACTCACATGTAAAGAATACACACATACACATGCAAACACACACATAAAGTTTACACACACATATACACTCACACTAGAATACACACTGTTCACATACACATATACACACACTGTACACACACATTCACCACCTTTTAGCAGCGCTAGGTCTATGGCACACTCACCTCCTCCAGCCATGCTGGTCGTCGAGGAATATCCACAACCCATCTCACATCCACACTGACCTGACAAGGTGAACAAGGGAGACACAGAGAGAGAAGAAGTAGAGAAGAGGTGGAGAGGAGGACAGTAGTAGTGGAGAGGAGGTGGAGAGGGGGATAGTAGTAGTGGAGAGAAGAGGTGGAGAGGGGGATAGTAGTAGTGGAGAGAAGAGGTGGAGAGAGGGATAGTAGTAGTGCTGTCTGTGGTTTGCTGCTGCTGTCCCTCTCTGTGGTGCTCTCTGAGTGTCTCCACTGTGAGACTGAAGCAGCATGTTAAGTCAAGGAATGGGGGAGGAAACTTAAAGAGAGGGGAGGAGGAGAGAGTGAGGAAGAGAGAGGGCGACAGTTGTAACACTGTGTGTGTGTGTGTGTGTGTGTGTGTGTGTGTGTGTGTGTGTGTGAGAGAGAGAGAGAGAGGTGGCGATGGAGAAGAGGGGAGAGTGGGTATATTCCTCTCCTGGTGGGGTTGCCCAGGTAACAAGGAGTGGGCATGTCAGGGAGGGGGCTCAGCCAATGAGAGGGCTGTCTGTGTGTGTGTGTGTGTGTGTGTGTGTGTGTGACGTGTTTCCTTGTTCTCTACTTCCGTCTTGAGACAACCAGCCCGTTGAAGCAACTTAATCTATTTCAACCAAAAAGCTCAACACAACAAAAGCTCCGTTGCAGAATAACTCTCTTCAAAGGACTACATCCCCATCTGTACAGGTCTGATGGCCATATAATCTGACTGAACCGTGCTACATCATCAATATAATCTTACTGAACCATGCTACGTCGTCAATATAATCTTACTGAACCATGCTACGTCGTCAATATAATCTTACTGAACCGTGCTACGTCGTCAATATAATCTTACTGAACCGTGCTACGTCGTCAATATAATCTTACTGAACCGTGCTACGTCGTCAATATAATCTTACTGAACCTTGCTACATCGTCAATATAATCTTACTGAACCGTGCTACATCGTCAATATAATCTTACTGAACCGTGCTACGTCGTCAATATAATCTTACTGAACCGTGGTACGTCGTCAATATAATCTTACTGAACCGTGGTACGTCGTCAATATAATCTTACTGAACCGTGGTACGTCGTCAATATAATCTTACTGAACCGTGCTACGTCGTCAATATAATCTTACTGAACCGTGCTACGTCGTCAATATAATCTTACTGAACCGTGGTACGTCGTCAATATAATCTTACTGAACCGTGCTACATCGTCAATATAATCTTACTGAACCGTGCTACATCGTCAATATAATCTTACTGAACCGTGCTACGTCATCAATATAATCTTCCTGAATCGTGCTACATCACCAATATAATCTTACTGAACTGTGCTACATCACCAATATAATCTTACTGAACTGTGCTACATCACCAATATAATCTTACTGAACCGTGCTACATCATCAATATAATCTTACTGAACCATGCTACATCGTCAATATAATCTTACTGAACCGTGCTACATCATCAATATAATCTTACTGAATCTTACTGAACCATGCTATATCATCAATATAATCTTACTGAACCATGCTACGTCGTCAATATAATCTCAAATCAAATCAAATCTTATTTGTCGCATGCGCTGAATACAACAGGTGTAAACCTTACCGTGAAATGCTTACTTACAAGTCCTTTACAAACAATGCAGTTTTATGAAAAATACCACAAAAAAAGAAATAAAAGTTATAAATAATTAAAAAGCAGCAGTAAAATAACAATAACGAGGCTATATACAGGGGTACCGGTACAGAGTCAATGTGCGGGGTAACCGGTTAGTCGAGGTAATTGATGTAATATGTACATGTAGGTAGAGTTATTAAAGTGACTATGCATAGATAATATCAGAGAGTAGCAGCAGTGTAAAAGAAAGGGGGGAGGGCAATGCAAATGGTCTGGGTAGCCATTTGATTAGATGTTCAGGAGTCTTATGGCTTGGCGGTAGAAGCTGTTTAGAAGCCTCTTGGACCTAGACTTGGCACTCCGGTACCGCTTGCCCTGCAGTAGCACAGAAAACAGTCTACTAGGGTGGCTGGAGTCTGACAATTTTTACATCCTTCCTCTGGCCTGGTATAGAGGTCCTGGATGGCAGGAAGCTTGGCCCCAATGATGTATTGGGCCGTACGCATTACACTCTGTAGTGCCTTGCGGTCGGAGGCCGAGCAGTTGCCATACCAGGCAGTGATGCAACCCGTCAGGATGCTCTCGATGGTGCAGCTGTAGAACCTTTTGAGGATCTGAGGGCCCATGCTAAATCTTTTTAGTCTCCTGAGGGGGAATAGGTTTTGTCGTGCCCTCTCATGATGGTCTTGGTGTGCTTGGACCATGTTAGTGTGTTGGTGATGTGGACACCAAGGAACTTGAAGCTCTCAACCTGCTCCACTACAGCCCTGTCCATGAGAATGGGGGCGAACTCGGTCCTCCTTTTCTTGTAGTCCACAATCATCTCCTTTGTCTTGATCATGTTGAGGGAGAGGTTGTTGTCCTTACACCACACGGCCAGGTCTCAGACCTCCTCCCCATTGGCTGTCTCATTGTTGTCGGTGATCAGGCCTACCACTGTTGTGTTATTGGCAAACTTAATGATGGTATTGGAGTCGTGCCTGGCCGTGCAGTCATGGGTGAACAGGGAGTACAGGAGGGGACTGAGCACTTACCTCTGAGGGGCCCCGGTGTTGAGGATCAGCGTGGCGGATGTGTTGTTACCTACCCTTACCACCTGGGGGCGGCCCGTCAGAAAGTCCAGGATCCAGTTGCAGAGGGAGGTGTTCAGTCCCAGGGTCCTTAGCTTACTGATGAGCTTTGAGGGCACTATGATGTTGAACGCTGAGCTGTAGTCAACGAATAGCATTCTCACATAGGTGTTCCTTTTGTTCTGGTGGGAAAGGGCAGTGTGGAATGCAATAGAGATTGCATCATCAGCGGCCTCCCGAGTAGCGCAGTGGTCTAAGGCAATGCATCGCAGTGCTAGCTGTGCCACTAGAGATTCTGGGTTGGAGTCCAGGCTCTGTCGCAGCTGGCCGCGACCGGGAGACCCATGGGGCGGCGCACAATTGGCCCAGCATCGTCCAGGTTAGGGGAGGGTTTGGGCAGGCAGGGATGTCCTTGTCCCATCGCGCACTGGTGACTCCTGTGGCTGGCCGGGCACAGTGCACGCTGACACGGTCGCCAGGTGTATGGTGTTTCCTCCGACACATTGGTGTCCGTACGGGAGTTGCAGCGATGAGACATGACTGTAACTACCAACTGGATACAAAAAAAAAAAATAATAATGGGGTAAAAAAAAAAAATTATAAGAAAAGATTGCATCATCTGTGGGGCGGTATGCAAATTGAGTGGGTCTGTGGTTTCTGGGATAATGGTGTTGATGTGAGCCATGACCAGCCTTTCAAGGCACTTCATGGCTACAGACATGAGTGCTACTTGTCAGTAGTCATTTAGGCAGGTTACCTTTGTGTTCTTGGGCACAGGGACTAATCTTAAACATAATGTGCTTTAAATGTTTGGGTCTCCAGCCCTCCCTGAGCATACCTTTCTGACACAGTTCACTGTTTATGAAGCACGTGCTGCTGATTGCGTCAGGGGAAGGTTGCGGGAAAGTTGAAGGAGGGTTGAGGGAAGGTTACTAGGGCATTAGCTACTGGATGCAGCCGTGGATGGGCCCTGAGTGTCGTCAAGATCGAAAGTTTAAAATGAAGTCCAGACATAATTGGAGAAAACATGTCAAGCACGAGCACGCACACACAACTGCTGTATTGTCTTCAATTAAGAGTCTTTCAGAAGATTCAAAGAAAAAAGTTCATTTCTAAGAAATCAGAAAGACGGATCTTCAGAAAACGTCATGCGTGTGACTAGATTCTGCATAACTAGATTCTGAATATCCGGTTGTCTATCATTAGTCTATTTCAGGAGCACATGGTAGTCATGCAGTCACGGCTGTTTGGTTGTTCATGTTATCCATTCTAACCAGTAATGGCTATGACTCAGAAACATCCTGTGTATGTGCTTTCACAGTACCCTGTCATCGAGGTTTTAGTACTTAATCTGACCAGGATGAAGACGTCCTACTGGCACCGGAACAACCATGATGACAACAATTGGAGCTATTTGCCTCAGTTCATTAATTGCATATATATTTAACGGACCGGAACTCCATACTTTCAGACAATAACACTGTTATTTTCCACATTTTCTACAAAGACCAAGACTAGCAGCAGGACAGCGATTATGACTTGTGTGTCCTTGCTTTAGCTCTTATAGTGCTATATATATATATATATATATATATATATATATATATATATATATATATATATATATATATATCTGACCATAACTCTACAATTTCACAAAACAAACAAAAAACACTTGGAGGAATGAGTCATTCTTTGCAGTAAAATTGTGTACCATACTCCAAGCAGGGACAGAGACAGAGACATAAGCCCAATGTCCCCCCCTCACATTGGTCCTGTTAAAAAAAAAAAAGAAAAAAAAAAAATATATATATATATATATATAAAATATAAAATTGTGCAATTTTTTTTATAATAGTACCATTAGCCACTTAGCAATGTTACAAAGTTAGATTTAGCTAGCCCAGACAGGTTACCAATCTCCCAACCTCATAACTAGAAACCAAGAAGCCATTTCAGGCTATTAATCAAGTTAGAGTAGCTAGCTTGTCTAACTATCTTAGCTGGCATGCCTGCTGGCAAGGTTGGTAGACATTAGAATTTTTTTTTGCTGAATAAGACTCAAAGCCTTTCAATCTTTTACACAGATTTTAGCAGATGTGCAGAGAAGCATATTTAGTTTCTTTAAAAAAAGAACCAAGATGAATGCTTAGATATGTCGAAAAATACATTTTTTACATAGAATTAAGCATAATGATTATGGCTCCAGATTGCAGGAATAAGTGTTTGAGTTTCAGGTGTTTGAAAAAGGCAAAATTATAACATTTACAACAGGGGGCCTAGCCCCCATATGGACCACCCCCCAACCATCATGTACTTTATGACCTGTCAGATTTTTAAGGTGCGTGACGCCCCTGGTTGGGACTGCTTCCAGTCAAAGCTCGCATCCACTTTAAGACCCTGGGAAACTGCCTTTCTCTACCTACAGGCTATACTCAAACACTACATCCCAACTCGAGCACTCCATTCTGCCATCTCTGGTCTACTGGCCCTTCCTACCCTACAGGGGTTTAACTCCCAGACAGCCCAGTCAAAGCTCTTCTCTGTCCTGGCACCCCAATGGTGGAACAAGGTTCCCCTTACGTCAGGACAGCGGAGTCCCTGCCCATCTTCCGTAACCCTACCTCTTTGAAGAGTATCTTAAATAAATTCCACGGCGCCCCCTGCAGTTGTACTTAACCACATCACAGTTGTATTGTCTCAACTAGCTATCTTAAAGCGCCAATCAGCAGTTGAAACAATAACAAAGTGAACTCCCTGCCACTGTTTTGCTAAAAAGCTGAGGCATAGGGCTAGAGAAATGTAACCCCTCTCAAATTCATAGACAGAGCCATGTCAAAAATGTATTTAGCTACCGCAGATTGCCCCTTTAAGATGAATGCACTAACTGTAGGGGAGAGTGGGGTACGTTTTTACATACAGCATCACTCCGTCAAAGGAAATATACTATTCTTTCTAACAAGGGTATCTACATATATTTCACAATGTTGTGTGTCTCTGGAAATAATCAGAATTCATGTAAACATTACAGTTTAGAAAATTGCCCAAAAAAAGAGTGGTCTCTTGGCACAACTTACCCCGGGTATGGGGTTGAGCCCGTGAGACCGGGTAAGTTGTGAGCCCGTGAGACCGGGTAAGTTGTGAGCCCGTGAGACCGGGTAAGTTGTGAGCCCGTGAGACCGGGTAAGTTGTGAGCCGTGAGACAGGGTAAGTTGAGCCGTGAGACAGGGTAAGTTGAGCCGTGAGACAGGGTAAGTTGAGCCGTGAGACAGGGTAAGTTGAGCCGTGAGACAGGGTAAGTTGAGCCGTGAGACAGGGTAAGTTGTGAGCCGTGAGACAGGGTAAGTTGTGAGCCGTGAGACAGGGTAAGTTGTGAGCCGTGAGACAGGGTAAGTTGTGAGCCGTGAGACAGGGTAAGTTGTGAGCCGTGAGACAGGGTAAGTTGTGAGCCGTGAGACAGGGTAAGTTGTGAGCCGTGAGACAGGGTAAGTTGAGCCGTGAGACAGGGTAAGTTGAGCCGTGAGACAGGGTAAGTTGTGAGCCGTGAGACAGGGTAAGTTGTGAGCCGTGAGACAGGGTAAGTTGTGAGCCGTGAGACAGGGTAAGTTGTGAGCCGTGAGACAGGGTAAGTTGAGCCGTGAGACAGGGTAAGTTGAGCCGTGAGACAGGGTAAGTTGAGCCGTGAGACAGGGTAAGTTGAGCCGTGAGACAGGGTAAGTTGAGCCGTGAGACAGGGTAAGTTGAGCCGTGAGACAGGGTAAGTTAAGCTGCCTACACATTTCTGTACTTAAGGAAATATTACCACTACCTTTTTAAAACCAGGTCTCTCTTTATTTCCCAAAGACAATTCAACACAATCGTTTTCTTGTATTTTAATCATTTAAAACACTTAACATAGGCCAGGCCTTGTTGTTACCTCATATCCCAGAGCCTGGGAAGAAAACCCTTTCATTTGCTCATGTAAAATGGTCTTGGAGTATGTATGTCCATGGCAGTGATTGTTGGTGGAGTTGTTATTCTACTTTTGACCATGTGAGGGCAGCATTGTCAAGCAACTACATCTACACCCACACCAGCCCTACTGAGAGAGACCCACACACAATCACCTCTATGTCCTCCTGACCACCTGACATAAACCCCTCAGCTAAAATCAAATCACATTTAATTTGTCACGTCTCATAAAAAACAGGTAACTAACAGTGAAATACTTATTAACGAGACCTTTTCAACAATGCAGTTAAATAGATTAAAAATAATAATAGAAATAGCAACACAAGGAAAAGATACACAGTAATAACATGGCTATATACAGGGAGTACCAGGTAATAACATGGCTATATACAGAGAGTACCAGGTAATAACATGGCTATATATACAGGGAGTACCAGGTAATAACATGGCTATATACAGGGAGTACCAGGTAATAACATGGCTATATACAGAGAGTACCAGGTAATAACATGGCTATATATATAGGGAGTACCAGGTAATAACATGGCTATATACAGGGAGTACCAGGTAATAACATGGCTATATATACAGGGAGTACCAGGTAATAACATGGCTATATATATATAGGGAGTACCAGGTAATAACATGGCTATATATATATACAGGGAGTACCAGGTAATAACATGGCTATATACAGGGAGTACCAGGTAATAACATGGCTATATACAGGGAGTACCAGGTAATAACATGGCTATATGCAGGGAGTACCAGGTAATAACATGGCTATATATACAGGGAGTACCAGGTAATAACATGGCTATATATATATAGGGAGTACCAGGTAATAACATGGCTATATATATATACAGGGAGTACCAGGTAATAACATGGCTATATACAGGGAGTACCAGGTAATAACATGGCTATATACAGGGAGTACCAGGTAATAACATGGCTATATGCAGGGAGTACCAGGTAATAACATGGCTATATATACAGGGAGTACCAGGTAATAACATGGCTACATATACAGGGAGTACCAGGTAATAACATGGCTATATATATAGGGAGTACCAGGTAATAACATGGCTATATACAGGGAGTACCAGGTAATAACATGGCTATATACAGGGAGTACCAGGTAATAACATGGCTATATATACAGGGAGTACCAGGTAATAACATGGCTATATATATAGGGAGTACCAGGTAATAACATGGCTATATACAGGGAGTACCAGGTAATAACATGGCTATATACAGGGAGTACCAGGTAATAACATGGCTATATATACAGGGAGTACCAGGTAATAACATGGCTATATACAGGGAGTACCAGGTAATAACATGGCTATATACAGGGAGTACCAGGTAATAACATGGCTATATGCAGGGAGTACCAGGTAATAACATGGCTATATACAGGGAGTACCAGGTAATAACATGGCTATATACAGGGAGTACCAGGTAATAACATGGCTATATATATAGGGAGTACCAGGTAATAACATGGCTATATATATAGGGAGTACCAGGTAATAACATGGCTATATGCAGGAAGTACCAGGTAATAACATGGCTATATATATAGGGAGTACCAGGTAATAACATGGCTATATATATATATAGGGAGTACCAGGTAATAATAACATGACTATATATATAGAGAGAGTACTAGGTAATAACATGGCTATATACAGGGAGTACCAGGTAATAACATGGCTATATGCAGGGAGTACCAGGTAATAACATGGCTATATATATATATATAGAGAGAGAGAGTACCAGGTAATAACATGGCTATATATATATATATATAGAGAGAGAGAGTACCAGGTAATAACATGGCTATATGCAGGGAGTACCAGGTGTCGTGGACGAATCAGAATTAGTTGGGTAACATAGATAATTAAGATGTTTTATTAGTATAATATGCTTATTTGAGGTACTTGTCATTAGAAAGTGTCCATTGGACTCTGGTGTCTTTTCAGTTGCATGTCTACCTTAGCTGGGGCTCAGACACTTGGGGCCCAGAGAGGGGAGAGGTCAGACTTGTCGTCATGGGAATGTGTCTTTACCTATGCTTAAACCATGTGAAGGGATGGTGTGATTACTGGGGAACCAATGACTTGTCTCCACAATGTCTGTGAGCAAGTCACACCCTCCTTTTCCTTATTGTGGGGAGGTTTATGGCAGTGTCTGGGACCATGGTCTCTTAGATCTCACACTTATCCTGTGATAATATATGGCCTAGAGGCTCACTCCCTCCAGTGAGCCTGTCCAGGAGTGGGGTCAAGAGGGGGTTTGCTTGAGATGGGAGTATCTAGAGTTGACAATTGATATATGCCATTGGATGAAATAGTTCTGTTCAATACCGTACCAGGGAGGGACGGTTCTAAGGAGACCAGATACTGGGCTATACCATTAATCCTGTTGACATAGCAGTTACTGTCTGATGTGTTTTATTGATATCTGTCATACAAAACGTAACCTTTGTGAACTGTTACTAAGCATCTGTGGTTTGTCAATGTACGTTGAAGGGGCTGTATCGTTGCTATAAAAGATCCCTGTAGCCATTCTGTAATCACCTCATTAAATGATTCATTCGAGAGAGTGCATTATTGGGGGTCAAGAACTTTTGCAAAAGTATCTTAAGTATTAAAGATGTAGTTTTAACTCAGACTGGTGTGTTTGTAAATCCTCATTTGGTAATGCGGAAATTAGCCACCACACAGGTAATAACATGGCTATATGCAGGGAGTACCAGGTAATAACATGGCTATATACAGGGAGTACCAGGTAATAACATGGCTATATATACAGGGAGTACCAGGTAATAACATGGCTATATATATATAGGGAGTACCAGGTAAAAACATGGCTATATATATAGGGAGTACCAGGTAATAACATGGTATATATATAGGGAGTACCAGGTAATAACATGGTATATATATAGGGAGTACCAGGTAATAACATGGCTATATATATAGGGAGTACCAGGTAATAACATGGCTATATATACAGGGAGTACCAGGTAATAACATGGCTATATATACAGGGAGTACCAGGTAATAACATGGCTATATGCAGGGAGTACCAGGTAATAACATGGCTATATATACAGGGAGTACCAGGTAATAACATGGCTATATATACAGGGAGTACCAGGTAATAACATGGCTATATATACAGGGAGTACCAGGTAATAACATGGCTATATATACAGGGAGTACCAGGTAATAACATGGCTATATATACAGGGAGTACCAGGTAATAACATGGCTATATATACAGGGAGTACCAGGTAATAACATGGCTATATATACAGTGAGTACCAGGTAATAACATGGCTATATATACAGGGAGTACCAGGTAATAACATGGCTATATATACAGGGAGTACCAGGTAATAACATGGCTATATGCAGGGAGTACCAGGTAATAACATGGCTATATACAGGGAGTACCAGGTAATAACATGGCTATATATATATATATATAGGGAGTACCAGGTAATAACATGGCTATATATATAGGGAGTACCAGGTAATAACATGGCTATATATACAGGGAGTACCAGGTAATAACATGGCTATATGCAGGAAGTACCAGGTAAAAACATGGCTATATATAGGGAGTACCAGGTAATAACATGGCTATATACAGGGAGTACCAGGTAATAACATGGCTATATATACAGGGAGTACCAGGTAATAACATGGCTATATATACAGGGAGTACCAGGTAATAACATGGCTATATACAGGGAGTACCAGGTAATAACATGGCTATATACAGGGAGTACCAGGTAATAACATGGCTATATACAGGAAGTACCAGGTAAAAACATGGCTATATACAGGGAGTACCAGGTAATAACATGGCTATATACAGGGAGTACCAGGTAATAACATGGCTATATATATAGGGAGTACCAGGTAATAACATGGCTATATATATAGGGAGTACCAGGTAATAACATGGCTATATATATAGGGAGTACCAGGTAATAACATGGCTATATATATATATAGGGAGTACCAGGTAATAACATGGCTATATATATAGGGAGTACCATATGGCTTGGCTTCATCATAACAGCAGCACTGTGTGCGTGGACACCTAGAGTCACGTGGACAGGACAAGTCATAAGACTGATAAGTAGCTAATCAAATGGCTACCCACTGCTGCTTATTATCTGTTACCTATTCACTTTACCCCTACCTATATGTCCATACTGTAGCTACCTTAATTACCTCGTACCCCTGCACATCACCTCGCTACTGGTACTATATAGCCATGTTATTACCTGGTACTCTCTCTGGCCATCTCCCATCAGATCAGTGTCCACCCCTCTCTCTGGCCATCTCCCATCAGATCAGTGTCCACCCCTCCCTCTGGCCATCTCCCATCAGATCAGTGTCCACCCCTCCCTCTGGCCATCTCCCATTAGATCAGTGTCCACCCCTCTCTCTGGCCATCTCCCATCAGATCAGTGTCCACCCCTCCCTCTGGCCATCTCCCATCAGATCAGTGTCCACCCCTCCCTCTGGCCATCTCCCATTAGATCAGTGTCCACACGTCTCTCTGGTCATCTCCCATTAGATCAGTGTCCACCCCTCCCTCTGGCCATCTCCCATCAGATCAGTGTCCACCCCTCCCTCTGGCCATCTCCCATTAGATCAGTGTCCACACGTCTCTCTGGTCATCTCCCATTAGATCAGTGTCCACCCCTCCCTCTGGCCATCTCCCATCAGATCAGTGTCCACCCCTCCCTCTGGCCATCTCCCATTAGATCAGTGTCCACCCCTCTCTCTGGCCATCTCCCATCAGATCAGTGTCCACCCCTCCCTCTGGCCATCTCCCATCAGATCAGTGTCCACCCCTCCCTCTGGCCATCTCCCATTAGATCAGTGTCCACACGTCTCTCTGGTCATCTCCCATCAGATCAGTGTCCACCCCTCTCTCTGGCCATCTCCCATCAGATCAGTGTCCACCCCTCCCTCTGGCCATCTCCCATTAGATCAGTGTCCACCCCTCCCTCTGGCCATCTCCCATCAGATCAGTGTCCACCCCTCTCTCTGGCCATCTCCCATCAGATCAGTGTCCACCCCTCTCTCTGGCCATCTCCCATCAGATCAGTGTCCACCCCTCCCTCTGGCCATCTCCCATCAGATCAGTGTCCACCCCTCTCTCTGGCCATCTCCCATTAGATCAGTGTCCACACGTCTCTCTGGTCATCTCCCATTAGATCAGTGTCCACCCCTCTCTCTGGCCATCTCCCATTAGATCAGTGTCCACACGTCTCTCTGGTCATCTCCCATTAGATCAGTGTCCACCCCTCTCTCTGGCCATCTCCCATCAGATCAGTGTCCACCCCTCTCTCTGGCCATCTCCCATTAGATCAGTGTCCACACGTCTCTGGCAGGATAGAGTTTGGGAAACCTACTATAGTGTACTGTCATGACGTTGGCCTTTTTGAGTACAGGGAGGACAGTTGACCCCCTCCCCCTTTGCACCATCCCCCAACCTACCTTCCCCCACCCAGGCCCTGTGTGAAAGGGTTGTAAAAACTCTAAGAGGAGAATCTCTTGCCACATGGCCCATAGAGAGAGACAGGAAATTCTTCCAACTCACAGAATTGGGGAGCCAAGCGACATTTGTGTTCTCGAGAAGGTATGAAAGATTGGTGAAGAATCCAGCTACGAACTGGTCCGCTTGGTACAATTTTGTGATACTCAGAAGAGACAATATAGCCATTTTACCATAAAACGGTTTATATAATAGCCTCAGCCTTGAGAATTGCATCCACATGGTTGTATAGAATGTATTAATAAGGATAAAGCTTTTGTAATACATTGAGATGCTATGTACTGATGTTAATGTGATAGACTTGGTACAGAAATACAATTCTAACTCAGTCATCGGCACGCCCCCAGGGACACAGACAGGACCAGGCGTCATTTGACAAGTCTGTTCTATGTTCACTATAAAAAAAACCCTGACTTTACTTTCTTCAGACCCGGCCTCCACTCCATTGCGAGTTGGCCAATAGGTTTGACTATCCAAGTACTCTACTGAAAGTGAACTATACCACGTGGTTAACTTTTAGACTATTGATACTGACAGAATAAGAACAAGTCTTTGATGTTAATTATTAGTCTGCAGCTAAGTAAATTATATCATTGAACGCGAAGACCAACGAAACATCCATTCTATGACGACATTAATGAATGTCGCTTTGAAAGATCCATTCTAACCGAGAGAGAGAGAGAGAGAGAACGCGGACAAAACTCTCCAACCGAACGACGCTCCAACAAGGATCCCGACGACACACTGAGCGTAAATATATATTGATTGCAATTGTTCCCGAATGAGTGAGCGTTCAATTGTCAATGGTTAATATTAATGAACTCTGTAGGGTCTTCTCAGCTGCCCTTTATGACCCATTGTTTAACAAGACACCAGCCATGCCTGTTTAGACCACTAGGGCACATTACTCTACCAATTCTTTGTGATGATAATTACTGTTTGTATACTTTCTGTGAATTAATTAGTTTAGTAAATAAATTATTTTAAGACAATTGATGTATGGATGACTCTTAGTAAAGACTGGGTTCGTGCAGATACAACAATTTGCGACGTTTGGAATGAGACTGGACGTGAGGTAAAATACACCATTTAAATCAGAAGATAATCGGCCTATACTATAATAGAATAGAATATATAATGTTATAATATAGGAAAGTTATATTAGGAAAATTATAACTTTGTAATCTGACTATTTTCCTTGGTGCCCCGATCTCCTAGTTAATTACAATTAAACGATGAATCAGTTTGATCGCGTGATAATAATTACAGGGAGTTAATTGATAAACATGTCTTCAGTTTAATGGTACCCCAAAGACACGACAGTACTCTACTATACTGTACAGCAGGGGTCACCAACCTTTTTGAAACACAGCTACTTCATGGGTACTGAGTCATACGAAGGGCTACCAGTTTGATACGCTCTTCTGAAATAACACATTTGCTCAGTTTGCCTTTAGTTATACGTTATTAATAATGATTAATGATACTCATCTATGTGAAGACACTGATCACGTTAATCATTTCTCACAATAATTATCAACAATGACAATAAGGTGGGAAACAGATATCAATATTCAGCACTTTAATCTCAGTAATTGTTAAATTTTCAGATGACATCACTACATTTCGTAGGAAAAATGTCCCATTTTCACTAGCCACTGACAAACTCTTTTAACAAATCATGAACTATGTTTCAAAAAGTTATCAATTATGTAATGTTAGAAAAATCAACTTATTTTAAAATAAATCTTGTCACATTTTGAACTAATGACCAAATCTGCTGCATTTTTTAACAACACTTTTAAATTGAACACAAAACTTCAATATTTTAATTCAACTTCGCCATGGCACGGCCATGTTGCCACTGACAATATCTGGTATCTGTTTCTTTGTTAGTGGGAAGACTGGCATTGCATGCTGTTCACCAGTGTATTGTAATCTGGTGTGTAACTTGACACTGCAAGTGTTCCGTGTTTGTTCTTGATGAAGTTCATGTCAGAAAACGCTGATTCACAGAGATTGGTTGAACCAAACAGGCTAGCAACCTTCATAGCTGCTGTGCATACTCCACTGTACTTCTCTGTGTCAACAAGGCACCAAAAGTTTGGTGCAGCCTGGTAGGCTTTGAGGTGGAGGTCATTTTGCAATGTTATGATTTCAATCTCCACCTGTCCAGCATCCAAGTTGAAAGTTGCACTTAGTTGCTCAGCAAAGAATGTTGTGTCCACATTCATGAAAGGATTGGAAATGAACGACACACATGGCTCAAGCTGATGAAGGTCACAAAACCTATTCTCAAACTCTTGCCCAAGTCTGTTTATGACTTCAAAGTACTTTTCTGCAACTTTGTCAAATGTCTCAGATGCAGAAGCATTGTCTTTCAGCACAGACTGCACAGAGGGAAAGTGCAGCACCTTTTTTTTCTGTAAATCCACAGAGAAAATGTTCATCTTGGCTTTAAATGCATTTAAAGCACTTATCAGATCAACAACAGTCTTACCTTTGCCTTGCAGCTTGCAGTTCAAGTCGTTTAGTTTCCCAGTAATGTCCGTCAAAAATGCAAGGTCAAGTGTCCACTCTGTGTCCTCTAGCAGTGAGACGTCTTCGCCTTTGGACTGCTTGAACTCTTTGATTTCACCCAAAAGTGACAAAAAACGAAGTAAAACTCGTCCTCTGCTGAGCCATCGGATTTCTGTGTGTAGCAGCAGGTCACCATATTCAGCTGACATCTCCTCCAATAGCACCTTGAAAATCCTGTGCTGTTTTGCTTTGGAGTGGATGTTGTTTATGATTTTTACAACGGGAGTCATCACGTGCTCAAAGCCTATCACTTGTGCACATAACGCCTGCTGGTGAATGATGCAGTGGTAATGCAGGGATTTTGGGAAGTCTGGGTCACCTTTACAGCGTCTGGGTTACTTTTACAGTGTCTGGGTCACTTTTACAGTGAGCGATGAAACCTGTATGTCGGCCGATCATAGCAGGAGCCCCTTCTGTAGTCACCGCTACCAGCTTTTCCAATGGTACCTTTTTCTGCATGAAAAACTCCTTCACCGTGTTATAAATGTCAACTCCCCTCGTAGTTGTCTTTAAGGGCAGTAGTGCCAGGAGTTCTTCTCTTGTGGAGAAATCTTCAAACACCATCCGGATAAAAACTAACAGCTGCGCTATACTGCTGCTGTCCACGGACTCGTCGCACTGGATGTTAAACCAGCTGCACTTCGCCAGATCCCGGTCCAGCTGATCGGCCAAGTTACCAGACATAGCTGACACTCGTCTAACCATCGTAGATGCACCCAGTTGGACGTCGGAGAGAGTGGAGATTAGATCGGTTCCATTTTTCTCGTCTTTAAGTACAGTGTTAGCAATTATCATCATTGCTTCTTTGACAACTTCTCCGTCTGAAAATGCCTTCTTCTTCTTGATCAGAAAATGTGTAGCTCTAAACGAGGCTTCGGTTGCTTTTTGTGACTTTTTCGCCATCCTCGTGAAAAAAAGACTGTTGCTTACCCAAAGCTGCCTTTAGCTCACGGGCTTTTTCTGCCCGTAGTGCACTCCCCGGTGGGTAGTTAGCATGGTAGCTTTTGTGACACGAAGTGAAGTGTCTCTCCACATTGTGCTGTTTTGACGTCGCCACAGTCGCCCCGCAAATGAGACACACGCAGGTTTCTTTCACAGTCGTAAAAAATAATTCCTCCTCCCAATCGTTGTGAAAGTGATACGTTTTCTTCCTTTTTTCTGCCTGTTTTTGGGGCAAGAAACTGCATTCAGCTTCCATCTTCGCTGCGCCCGCTAGCTTACTCTCCACGAGCACTGGTTTTTTCACGCGCACAATACTGACCTTTAAACTAGAGTAGGTCAGAGTTCACCTAAACTTATCTAAACTCATGTATAATGAAAATATTTTTAAGATAGTCATTTTTAAATATATATAAATGTAAGTGTGATTAAAAAGAATAGCAACAGAATACAATTCAATTTCAGAAGCAGCTCACTAGTGAGTTGTGCCATTTTTAGACCAGGCCTGAGGGCGACTCATGTGGTCCCTGGGGGCGACCTGGTGCCCGCGGGCACCGTGTTGGTGACCCCTGCTGTACAGTAACATTGATGCAGTGTGTGTGGGCTTCGATACACCCTCTGCTACGAGGGGCTTGTTAACGAGACAAGAACCCAAACGCTTTCATAGTTTTTTATTTCATTTTAGCAGAGCCGTTAGTGCTCTGGGCTAACGAGGATGTCTTTACAGAGCTCTTGCCCCAACTGTTTGGAGGTTCTCTCAACAGAATACCAGTGTTTACACTCAAATATACAGAACAGACTGGAATACATTCAGGACAATGTCTTCTGAACAGACTGTATTGTATAGCAAAGGGTTCTGTATGTGGTGTTGAACAGACTGTATTGTATAGCAAAGGGTTCTGTATGTGGTGTTGAACAGAGTGGATTGTATAGCAAAGGGTTCTGTATGGTGTTGAACAGAGTGGATTGTATAGCAAAGGGTTCTGTATGTGGTGTTGAACAGACTGTATTGTATAGCAAAGGGTTCTGTATGGTGTTGAACAGAGTGGATTGTATAGCAAAGGGTTCTGTATGTGGTGTTGAACAGACTGTATTGTATAGCAAAGGGTTCTGTATGTGGTGTTGAACAGACTGGATTGAATACCAAAGGGTTATGTATGTTGGGGCTTTAAGAGATGTAGAGGAATGGAAGAATGGCCTGGCTGTTGGACCAGTGTTGGCCAGAGTTCAGTCAGTCATGACTGAGATTGCAGAGGAGAGGAGCCCCAGACCAGACCTGAAAGGGGCTGGGGTATCTGGCTGGCATTCTCTAAATGTGTTGCCCACTTCTCCTCTGCTAGGCAGGCAAGGCAAGGCAGGGCAGGGCTGAGGCATTTGGTTAGAAGTCTAGTTTCCACACAGCCAGCAGATTCACTAACGTGGGCAGTCGGACATCTCACCACTCTTCATGCCAACCCAGTCCAGGCCACAGTCAGGACACCAACAGGCTTAACAGACAGAGGAGGAATCAGATCTGTCTCAGTCAGAAGAGTTTACATAGACCTGCTCAGCAGCATGGTGACAAACATTGCTCGGAACTACACATGGAAGGACGCACACACAGGCACACACAGACTAGCTTATCTGTTGAATAAAATGAGTCTGGATCAACATTCTCTGACTACAAAACACTCATGTTGAGTGTGGGTGGCTTCATAAAGCACTCCACCAACCTCTCCTTTCTGAACCATTAAGAAGTGCAGAGTATTGGGTTTGTCCTCATTGGAATTTATTAAACAGTTGTTGCTACAACCCATCTGCAGCCCAACAAAGCTTTCATCTGTAGTCCAAAACACACCGTTAGGGTGTAGGGAGGAAAACACTGGTGCGCTGTGTTCAGTCAGTCAACACACACATCACTTACCAATTACAGTGTTGACCGTGTCATGGTTTTACCCATTACAGTGCTGACAGGGTCATGGTTTTACCCATTACAGTGTTGACCGGGTCATGGTTTTACCCATTACAGTGTTGACAGGTTCATGGTTTTACCCATTACAGTGTTGACAGGGTCATGGTTTTACCCATTACAGTGCTGACCGGGTCATGGTTTTACCCATTACAGTGTTGACAGGGTCATGGTTTTACCCATTACAGTGCTGACAGGGTCATGGTTTTACCCATTACAGTGCTGACAGGGTCATGGTTTTACCCATTACAGTGTTGACCGGGTCATGGTTTTACCCATTACAGTGTTGACAGGGTCATGGTTTTACCCATTACAGTGCTGACCGGGTCATGGTTTTACCCATTAGTGTTGACCGTGTCATGGGTTTTCCCATTACAGTGCTGACCGTGTCATGGTTTTACCCATTAGTGTTGACCGTGTCATGGGTTTTCCCATTACAGTGCTGACAGGGTCATGGTTTTACCCATTACAGTGCTGACCGGGTCATGGTTTTACCCATTACAGTGTTGACCGTGTCATGGTTTTACCCATTACAGTGTTGACCGTGTCATGGTTTTACCCATTACAGTGCTGTCAGGGTCATGGTTTTACCCATTACAGTGCTGTCAGGGTCATGGTTTTACCCATTACAGTGCTGTCAGGGTCATGGTTTTACCCATTACAGTGCTGACCGGGTCATGGTTTTACCCATTACAGTGCTGACAGGGTCATGGTTTTATCCATTACAGTGTTGACCGGGTCATGGTTTTACCCATTACAGTGCTGTCAGGGTCATGGTTTTACCCATTACAGTGTTGACCGCGTCATGGTTTTACCCATTACAGTGTTGACCGGGTCATGGTTTTACCCATTACAGTGTTGACCGTGTCATGGTTTTACCCATTACAGTGTTGACCGGGTCATGGTTTTACCCATTACAGTGCTGACAGGGTCATGGTTTTACCCATTACAGTGTTGACCGTGTCATGGTTTTACCCATTACAGTGCTGACCGGGTCATGGTTTTACCCATTACAGTGTTGACCGTGTCATGGTTTTACCCATTACAGTGTTGACCGGGTCATGGTTTTACCCATTACAGTGCTGACCGTGTCATGGTTTTACCCATTACAGTGTTGACCGTGTCATGGTTTTACCCATTACAGTGTTGACAGGGTCATGGTTTTACCCATTACAGTGCTGACAGGTTCATGGTTTTACCCATTACAGTGTTGACAGGGTCATGGTTTTACCCATTACAGTGCTGACAGGGTCATGGTTTTACCCATTACAGTGTTGACCGGGTCATGGTTTTACCCATTACAGTGTTGACCGGGTCATGGTTTTACCCATTACAGTGCTGACCGTGTCATGGTTTTACCCATTACAGTGTTGACAGGGTCATGGTTTTACCCATTACAGTGCTGACCGTGTCATGGTTTTACCCATTACAGTGTTGACAGGGTCATGGTTTTACCCATTACAGTGTTGACCGCGTCATGGTTTTACCCATTACAGTGTTGACAGGGTCATGGTTTTACCCATTACAGTGTTGACAGGGTCATGGTTTTACCCATTACAGTGTTGACCGTGTCATGGTTTTACTATTAGGTTGTGTCCCAAATGACACCCTATTCCCTACATTGTACTCTACTTTTGACCATTTTGACAAATGTAGGGAACAGGGTACCATTTGAGGGACACCCTAATTCTCTGATAATAAATCAAATAAGCATATCTTCCCTTTTCTCCTCCCATCATCACTACCTTTTCATTATTACCTCCAATTCTCTATTCATTAAGAGAATTAAAGCTCTGCAATAGACTGTCAGCATGAGAGCGAGACAAAATGAGGAGAGAACGAGTGAGGAGAGAGAACGAGAGAGGAGAGAGAACGAGTGAGGAGAGAGAGAACGAGTGAGGAGAGAGAGAACGAGTGAGGAGAGAGAGTACGAGTGAGGAGAGAGAGAACGAGTGAGGAGAGAGAGAACGAGAGGAGAGAGAGAACGAGAGAGAGAGAACGAGAACCGAGAACGAGAGAGAGAACGAGAAGAGAGAACGAGAGAGGAGAGAACGAGAGAGGAGAGAGAGAACGAGAGAGAGAGAACGAGAGAGGAGCGAGAACGAGAGAGGAGCGAGAACGAGAGAGGAGAGAGAACGAGAGAGGAGAGAGAACGAGAGAGGAGAGAGAACGAGAGAGGAGAGAGAACGAGAGGGACATACATAAGAGAAGAGTGAGAAAGAACCATGGAGAACAAGAGAGAAAGTGACAAAGAAAATGAAAAAGAGAATGCATAAATGAGTCAGTCCGTGATGACTTGTGCAGTCTGGTTGTAATTACAGATCAAAGGAGTTCCCCTGCTGTGTCCGTCTGTCTGGCTGGTGTGGGTCCTCTAGAGTGGGCAGAGACTGGGTATGCGACTGGCAGCCATAGCAACACCAGACAGTCTGCTGATGCCATCTACCCCCTAGGCACACTATTCCCTATATAGGGCACTACTTTTACATTTTTTTACCAGGGCCCTATAGGGAATAGGGTGCCGTTTGAGATGTATTCTCAGTCATAGCCACCTGCTATGGTAACCGAGGGGTTCTGAGACTAATCACAACCTGAGGAAAGTCTCACAATTCCCTCTCAATTCCTGTTAATATTCATGACAGAGTTGTGCAAGTGTCTGAGTTAGGTGCTAAGTCATATCCCATATTAGGATTGGTCCTCATTCATCCAAGTGTCTGAGTTAGGTGCTAAGTCATATCCCATATTAGGATTAGTCCTCATTCATCCAAGTGTCTGAGTTAGGTGCTAAGTCATATCCCATATTAGGATTAGTCCTCATTCATCCAAGTGTCTGAGTTAGGTGCTAAGTCATATCCCATATTAGGATTAGTCCTCATTCACCCATATAGCTGGCAAGCAAGGAGAACCCAGCATCCTCAGATGAACTGAGACTAATCCTGTAGTTGAGGAAAGACTCGAATTTCAATTCAAAAGACGCATCAATATTTATCAGAGAGTTGCACAAGTGTCCCCATTTGACCCTATGAGTGGTGAACGCAGTAAGGAGCAACCTAACAATGCTCAGATGAACTCAGACACACTTAGGTAGCGCCCCAAATACCACTATTGCCTTTATAGTGCACTTTTTTGGGGGCCCCGCTTGCCCTGGTCAAAGGTAGCGCACATATAAGGAACATTTGGGATGCACATTAAATACATCACCAGGTCAGTATGTGAGGATATATGCAGCATCACATCATGTACCATAGAGAAATTCTATTCATCTACCCCCCTATGGCTTCGGGATGACAACACATCATGTACCATATATAAATTCTATTCATCTACCCCCTATAGCTTCAGGATGACAACACATCATGTACCATAGAGAAATTCTATTCATCTACCCCCCTATAGCTTCAGGATGACAACACATCATGTACCATAGTATGAAATTCTATTCATCTACCCCCCTATAGCTTCAGGATGACAACACATCATGTACCATAGAGAAATTCTATTCATCTACCCCCCTATAGCTTCAGGATGACAACACATCATGTACCATATATAAATTCTATTCATCTACCCCCCTATAGCTTCAGGATGACAACACATCATGTACCATATATAAATTATATTCATCTACCCCCCTATAGCTTCAGGATGACAACACATCATGTACCATATATAAATTATATTCATCTACCCCCCTATAGCTTCTGGATGACAACACATCATGTACCATATATAAATTCTATTCATCTACCCCCCTATAGCTTCAGGATGACAACACATCATGTACCATATATAAATTCTATTCATCTACCCCCCTATAGCTTCAGGATGACAACACATCATGTACCATATATAAATTCTATTCATCTACCCCCCTATAGCTTCAGGATGACAACACATCATGTACCATATATAAATTCTATTCATCTACCCCCTATAGCTTCAGGATGACAACACATCATGTACCATATATAAATTATATTCATCTACCCCCCTATAGCTTCTGGATGACAACACACCATGTACCATATATAAATTATATTCATCTACCCCCCTATAGCTTCAGGATGACAACACATCATGTACCATATATAAATTATATTCATCTACCCCCTATAGCTTCAGGATGACAACACATCATGTACCATATATAAATTCTATTCATCTACCCCCCTATAGCTTCAGGATGACAACACATCATGTACCATATATACATTCTATTCATCTACCCCCCTATAGCTTCAGGATGACAACACATCATGTACCATATATACATTCTATTCATCTACCCCCCTATAGCTTCAGGATGACAACACATCATGTACCATATATAAATTCTATTCATCTACCCCCCTATAGCTTCAGGATGACAACACATCATGTACCATATATACATTCTATTCATCTACCCCCCTATAGCTTCAGGATGACAACACATCAACACATTGGTTTAGTATTAAAATATATTTGAGGAGTGATTCAAAATGATGAAGCAGTTGCATAGCAGATAAAACAAACGAGCTGATGACGACGTGAAAACTATTTGGCAAATGATTTAAGGATGATGTTTGAAATCCATTGAAATGGTTTCAGAAGAATTGACAGTTGTGACAGGGATCACTAGATAAAGGCAGTACCAGTACTGTTGACAACTTCCACAAGTCATGGTGGTTCACAGCTCAATGATTTATAAAAGTACCATTCAATTATATACATATGTAATGATCATTTTAGCATTTCTCTTTTCAATATCTAGTCTCATGTTTCACACACAGGCAATGGTCTACAATGACAATAAGAGCCATTTTGAAATAAACTGTTTAAAAAAATTATACAGAAAAACAATTATGGCATAACACATACCAGCAAACATGATATACTATCAGCATTGAGCTAAAGTGGTTACATTTCAGATTAACAGAACCCTGATTCATCTATCCACATATGTACTATTTCTGGACTCACGATGGAAAAATGAAGGCAAATGGTTTATTTCTTGTATAAAAATGAGATGTTCAACTTCAGCTCTACTGTGTATTGGCACTTAGTCAAGCCAAAGCCTAACAGGTGACAGCTCTAACTTGGTCCACCAGTTAGTTTCAGTGAGACGTTGATATCAATGGTACAGTATGAATGTGCTTCATCTTTTAGTCTAATACAAATCATGACAAAAACAAAGTTCGGCCATTTTTAGAACAACATGATTAACCAGTCATAACTAGCCAATGGCAATGCAGATTACACAGTAAGCAACCAATCAATTAAACACAGGATATGACATCATGGAACACCCTGCTTCTTCGCTTCTAGAAATGTTTTAAAAACACAAATTAACAAACATATTGTGCCCATCCATCCTTTTAAAAAATAATTTCATCTTGGTATGTAAAGCGTCTTTTGCATAAAGCCTGTGCCATAAAAATATATTTACATACAACACTACTCTCCTAACTCTGGTCTACTCTGGAGCACATTAAACATCTGATTATCTGTACAAGCTGTAAGTCATCAACACCAGGTTGTATATCATGAGACTGACAGGTATAGTTGCTATGGTTGGTCAGTGGTGGTGTACCGTATATCCTCTGTAGGCTGGGTTTACAGTCTGCTAGCTCACTCAGGGACTATACTGTAGGCTGGGTTTACAGTCTGCTAGCTCACTCAGGGACTATACTGTAGGCTGGGTTTACAGTCTGCTAGCTCACTCAGGGACTATACTGTAGGCTGGGTTTACAGTCTGCTAGCTCACTCAGGGACTATACTGTAGGCTGGGTTTACAGTCTGCTAGCTCACTCAGGGACTATACTGTAGGCTGGGTTTACAGTCTGCTAGCTCACTCAGGGACTATAATATAGGCTGGGTTTACAGTCTGCTAGCTCACTCAGGGACTATACTATAGGCTGGGTTTACAGTCTGCTAGCTCACTCAGGGACTATACTATAGGCTGGGTTTACAGTTTGCTAGCTCACTCAGGGACTATACTGTAGGCCCTTGCTCATACAGTCTATATGATCCATAGAGTCAGAGAGAGAGAGGGAGACAGATAGATTAGGGATCATCCAGTCCCACTTTGGCCCAGTAGCTCTGCTCCTTCACAAGTATTTTCGCCAAAACACAATAGTTTCCCACAGTTTCTCATGTCTCTAAGGGGAAGAGATATGTGTAACTCTTCATGGTTGATGCTGTAATAGTCTGAAGTCTGCCTCAGTCTCTGGTCCCCCTCATCTTGGTCTACAGAGTGGTCCCATAGCTCCTCCCCCCTCTCTCTTGGGGTCAGAGGTTAAAGGTCGGTGACTTTGTTCTCGAGGGCGGCGGCTATCTGCTGCAGCCGCAGGGTCAGCTGTTTACTCTGGGCGGCTGGGTCCTCATCTAAAGACTGGATGATCTGGAGGGAGGGAGGGAGGGGAAAAATGAGAGAGGACACAGAAGAGACAGTGGTAAACAGATTTTCCTGCAACAGCAAGTGACATTAATTTGTCTAATTTCCTACAGGACATAGAGACAATGCAGAGGTAGTCAACCAAGAGGATAAGGCCTTCAAACCACCAAACAAGGAAGTGAGTCCTAAGGTTCTTAACCAAGTGGATAGGGCCTTCAAACCTCCAAACAAGGAAGTGAGTCCTAAGGTTCTTAACCAAGTGGATAGGGCCTTCAAACCTCCAAACAAGGAAGTGAGTCCTAAGGTTCTTAACCAAGTGGATAGGGCCTTCAAACCTCCAAACAAGGAAGTGAGTCCTAAGGTTCTTAACCAAGTGGATAGGGCCTTCAAACCTCCAAACAAGGAAGTGAGTCCTAAGGTTTTTACCCCGTCATAGTATTTGCTGGCATACTGGTAGAGCTGGTGCAAGGCTGCCTGGGTATTCAGCGTGTCTGTGTGTTCCTGGAGAGCACAAAGAAGGAAGGATGAACCTTATTGTTGTATTCTGATGATGCAATAGAAGACTGCCCACACACAAGCAGATGTGAGGTCACTTGGTACGTACCCTGGACACCTCAGCCAGGTGTGTGTTCATGTCCTGATCACTGACTGGGACCATCTGCTTGATTCCCTTGTAGTAACTGAGGAGAGACAGAATGATAGAGAGATGAGATGTCTGATTGGCTGCCAGGTCCTACAACCTATCCCCTGTGTTGTTTCTGATGCACTAGAAGAGACAGTAGTACTTCTGGTGTGTTCTGACTGCAACCTATTCTCTATATTGGCCAAGAGTACTGCAGTATCGGCTCATTTGATAGGCAGTCAATCATGAAAAGGGAAGAATATGAGAGAACTCACTCGTCCACCATCTTCTTATAGGTGGAGATCTCCTTTGCATAGAGCAGCTTGTTGCTGGGAGATTCCCGGCTCAGTTTGTGTTCCGTCTTGGTGCAGGCGTCCATGAAGGTCTGAGCGATGACGGACAGCGACGCGTCCACCACCTCCGTCACGTGCACGTCAAAGATGAAGTGAGGGTTCTTCAGGATGTTCACCCAGAAACGCATGGGCAGGCTGGGGATACAGAACACACACATTAGTATACACACCAACACACACACACACACACACCGAGCAACCCAGCATGAGAGCAAGGTGAAACAGTTGCAGGTTGTCCAAACTAAAAGCCAACTCCTTCCATTCTAATTTAACAAGATAACAGATCCCTTTTCCTTCTACCTCACAGACAAGCTGAGTCACTCAAACCCAGACATCTTAAGTCAACCCAGGAAAGCACAACTAACCAGGTGTGAGTAAGGCTGAATAAAGCCTAATAAAGCTGCCTCAGTCCTAAAAGAAATCCTGGTACAGTGATGTGATCCTAATCCTTTGAGAAGGACGAGAGCTGTGTTATTAAAACGCTGACTGGAGGAGCCTACAGGGGTCATCTGATCTCCATCTACCTCTGAATCAGCCTTGGTCCAGTGAATTCCTAATGACTCTACGGTCTGTCTGTGAGAGAGAGAGTGTCTTATCCTCCAGGTCACATCGAGCTATAGCCTCATTAACAATTTATATTTGTTCGCTGGATGCTCACTCTCCCGCTCAAGGTCTTACTTTCTCTCCCTCAAACCTCTTATTGAGAGAGAGAGAGAGAGAGAGAGAGAGAGAGAGAGAGAGAGAGAGAGAGAGAGAGAGAGAGAAGAGAGAGAGAAGAGAAACAGGGAGAAACAGGGGAAGAAAGAGTTAGTGAGTGAAAGAGGAGACGATGGATAGTGAGAGAGACGTCTCTAGAGTCTAATGAATTCAGTCTTTCATCTCCTCATCCTGACTACAGCTCTTACTCTGCCACTCGTCCCCACCTGTCAATCCAATATACATCACAAGCAGTATCTATATTTAATAGTTCCCATTAACAGGAGTTCAATAATTCACTCTGATAACTTCCAGGGGTTTCAGGGGAGGTAAGACAGTCAGACCCTAGGCCTAGACCTCTGTAAGAAGGAGTCAGACCCAAGGACTACAACACGGTAAGAAGGAGTCAGACCCAAGGACTACAACACGGTAAGGAGGAGTCAGACCCAAGGACTACAACACGGTAAGAAGGAGTCAGACCCTAGGACTACAACACGGTAAGAAGGAGTCAGACCCTAGGACTACAACACGGTAAGAAGGAGTCAGACCCTAGGACTACAACACGGTAAGAAGGAGTCAGACCCAAGGACTACAACACGGTAAGAAGGAGTCAGACCCAAGGACTACAACACGGTGAGGAGGAGACAGACCCTAGGACTACAACACAGTGAGGAGGAGACAGACCCTAGGACTACAACACGGTGAGGAGGAGACAGACCCTAGGACTACAACACGGTGAGGAGGAGACAGACCCTAGGACTACAACACGGTGAGAGGAGTCAGACCCTAGGACTACAACACGGTGAGGAGGAGACAGACCCTAGGACTACAACACAGTGAGGAGGAGACAGACCCTAGGACTACAACACGGTAAGAAGGAGTCAGACCCTAGGACTACAACACGGTGAGGAGGAGACAGACCCTAGGACTACAACACGGTAAGAAGGAGTCAGACCCTAGGACTACAACACGGTGAGGAGGAGACAGACCCTAGGACTACAACACAGTGAGGAGGAGACAGACCCTAGGACTACAACACGGTGAGGAGGAGACAGACCCTAGGACTACAACACGGTGAGGAGGAGACAGACCCTAGGACTACAACACGGTGAGGAGGAGACAGACCCTAGGACTACAACACGGTAAGGAGTCAGACCCTAGGACTACAACACGGTAAGGAGGAAAAGTCAGACCCTAGGACTACAACACGGTAAGAAGGAGTCAGACCCTAGGACTACAACACGGTAAGGAGGAGTCAGACCCTAGGACTACAACACAGTGAGGAGGAGACAGACCCTAGGACTACAACACAGTGAGGAGGAGACAGACCCTAGGACTACAACACGGTGAGGAGGAGACAGACCCTAGGACTACAACACGGTGAGGAGGAGACAGACCCTAGGACTACAACACGGTAAGGAGTCAGACCCTAGGACTACAACACGGTGAGGAGGAGACAGACCCTAGGACTACAACACGGTGAGGAGGAGTCAGACCCTAGGACTACAACACGGTGAGGAGGAGACAGACCCTAGGACTACAACACGGTGAGGAGGAGACAGACCCTAGGACTACAACACGGTAAGAAGGAGTCAGACCCTAGGACTACAACACGGTGAGGAGGAGACAGACCCTAGGACTACAACACAGTGAGGAGGAGACAGACCCTAGGACTACAACACGGTGAGGAGGAGACAGACCCTAGGACTACAACACGGTGAGGAGGAGACAGACCCTAGGACTACAACACGGTGAGGAGGAGACAGACCCTAGGACTACAACACGGTAAGGAGTCAGACCCTAGGACTACAACACGGTGAGGAGGAGTCAGACCCTAGGACTACAACACGGTAAGAAGGAGTCAGACCCTAGGACTACAACACGGTAAGAAGGAGTCAGACCCAAGGACTACAACACGGTAAGGAGTCAGACCCTAGGACTACAACACAGTAAGGAGTCAGACCCTAGGACTACAACACAGTAAGGAGTCAGACCCTAGGACTACAACACGGTAAGGAGTCAGACCCTAGGACTACAACACGGTAAGGAGTCAGACCCTAGGACTACAACACGGTAAGGAGTCAGACCCTAGGACTACAACACGGTAAGGAGGAAAAGTCAGACCCTAGGACTACAACACGGTAAGGAGTCAGACCCTAGGACTACAACACGGTAAGGAGTCAGACCATAGGACTACAACACGGTAAGGAGGAAAAGTCAGACCCTAGGACTACAACACGGTGAGGAGGAGACAGACCCTAGGACTACAACACGGTGAGGAGGAGACAGACCCTAGGACTACAACACGGTAAGGAGTCAGACCATAGGACTACAACACGGTAAGGAGTCAGACCATAGGACTACAACACGGTAAGGAGGAAAAGTCAGACCCTAGGACTTCAACACGGTGAGAAGCAGTCAAGTGTAGAAGAAGGTTGGAGGTAGCGAACTATTGTGTGTATACAGTGTGCACATCTGTGCGTGTGGTTACGTGCATGCATATGTGTGTGTGTGTAGTGTTCATATGCGTGTGTGTTTTTGTGTCCGTGTGTGTGTGTACCTGTTGGTCTTCCAGATATGGACGGTCTCCTCCTCAACGTTGTCGTGTTTAAGAGCCTGCTCATCCAGGAAGTCAAAGAAGTATTTAACAGCAGGAGGAACCACCGCTCCAGAACACAACACACTGCGGAAGAAATCATCCACAAACTGCTGCAGAGTACCCTGCAACACACCGAGGACACACACACATTAGGACACACACAGTATGACATATCCAGAGCGACTTCATCTTAAGATAGCTAGGTGGGACAACCACATATCATATGAGGTAGACAGTATCTGACAGACACGGATAAAACATCAGCTCACATTAAGTACACCCACCCACCCAATCAGTGTGTCTCCTGTCCCCCCACCCAATCAGTGTGTCTCCTGTCCCCCCACCCAATCAGTGTGTCTCCTGTCCACCCACCCAATCAGTGCTACATCTTCTACATGTTCCGGGTCAAATCAGTAATGTAGGAGTAATTCTGCACTGTGCTAAAGGTGTTATAACCCTATTATAACTGCTATATGTAGTACTATAACTGTTAGTAGTGCTATACGTAGTGCTATAACAGCTGTAGGTAGTGTAGTTATCAGACTGACCTTGACAGAGAGCAGGCGTGTCAGGTAGATCTCAGCGATGGCTTTAGTCGTGGCCTTGGCCTTCAAACTTCCTCTCTTAGATTTGACCTCATCCAGCTCGTCTGCTGGCCGCACCAGGTGGAACACCTTGTCATCTTCCAACAGGGCGTTTTCTACAGGGACACCATGGACATGTTCAGTGGGCATCAAACAGAAGATAACAGACTCAAACAGGGTGGGACTACCTCAACTCTTTTTTGTTTCCTCTTGCAAAATGTTTGGCCATAATGAACACGACCCAAAGTTGAGAAGTCAGTAGCGCATTACCCACCCTTATAAATAAGGTTAGGATTGGAGG
The DNA here is from genome assembly GCF_965601325.2 of Salmo salar. NCBI lineage: Eukaryota > Metazoa > Chordata > Actinopteri > Salmoniformes > Salmonidae > Salmo > Salmo salar. Next base: position 74,736,010 of record NC_138307.1, on the reverse strand, counting down.
ACAGGTAGGCTGATCCTAGATCTGTGCCTAGGGATAACATACTGAGGATATAATAAAATCGGACTCACTTTCTTCATGGCTGTCCTGGTTCTGGTAGAACTGGCGATGGGTGTAAAGCACTCTGGACAGCACCAGCGTGGCATTGTCTCTCACCTGAAACACACAGTACCACATATAGTTAACACCGTACCACATATAGTTAACACAGTACAGTACCACATATAGTTAACACAGTACCACATATAGTTAACACCGTACCACATATAGTTAACACCGTACCACATATAGTCAACACAGTACCACATATAGTCAACACAGTACCGTGCCACATATAGTTAACACAGTACCGTGCCACATATAGTTAACACAGTACCGTGCCACATATAGTTAACACAGTACCACATATAGTTAACACAGTACCACATATAGTTAATACAGTACCACATATAGTTAACACAGTACCACATATAGTTAACACAGTACCACATATAGTTAACACAGTACCACATATAGTTAACACAGTACCACATATAGTTAACACAGTACCGTGCCACATATAGTTAACACAGTACCACATATAGTTAACACAGTACCGTGCCACATATAAACTCAGCAAAAAAATAAACGTCCCTTTTTCAGGACCCTGTTTTTCAAAGATAATTCGTCAAAATCTAAATAACTTCACAGATCTTCATTGTAAAGGGTTTAAACACAGTTTCCCATGCTTGTTCAATGAACCATAAACAATTAATGAACATGCTCCTGTGGAACGGATGCTAAGACACTAACAGCTTACAGACGGTAGGCAATTAAGGTCACAGTTATGAAAACTAAGGACACTGACTACCGACTCTGAAAAACACCAAAATAAAGATGCCCAGGGTCCCTGCTCATCTGCGTGAACGTGCCTTAGGCATGCTGCAAGGAGGCATGAGGACTGCAGATGTGGCCCGGGCAATATATTGCAATGTTCGTACTGTGAGACGCCTAAGACAGTGCTACAGGGAGACAGGACGGAGTGCTGATCGTCCTCGCAGTGGCAGGCCACGTGTAACACCTGCACAGGATCGGTACATCCGAGCATCACACCTGCGGGACAGGTACATGATGGCAACAACAACTGCCCGAGTTACACCAGGAACGCACAATCCCTCCATCAGTGTTCAGACTGTCCTCAGTAGGGGGAGAGAGGCTGGACTGAGGGCTTGTAGGCCTGTTGTAAGGCAGGTCCTCACCAGGCATCACCGGCAACAACATCGCCTATGGGCACAAACCCAGCGTCGCTGGACCTGACAGGACTGGCGAAAAGTGCTCTTGGTCGGATTCGCGTTTATCGTTGAAGGAATGAGCGTTACACAGAGGCCTGTACTCGGTGCGGGATCGATTTGGAGGTGGAGGGTCCATCATGGTCTGGGGCGGTGTGTCACAACATCATCGGACTGAGCTTGATGTTTTGCAGGCAATCTCAACGCTGTGCGTTACAGGGAAGACATCCTCCTCCCTCATGTGGTACCCTTCCTGCAGGCTCATCCTGACATGACCCTCCAGCATGACAATGCCACCAGTCATACTGCTCGTTCTGTGCGTGATTTCCTACAAGACAGGAATGTCAGTGTTCTGCCATGGCCAGCAAAGAGAACAGATCTAAATCCCATTGAGCACATCTGGGACGTGTTGGATCGGAGGGTGAGGGCTAGGGCCATTCCCCCCAGAAATGTCCGGGAACTTGCAGGTGCCTTGGTGGAAGAGTGGGGTAACATCTCACAGCAAGAACTGGCAAATCTGGTGCAGTCCATGAGGAGGAAATGCACTGCAGTAATTAATGCAGCTGGTGGCCACACCAGATACTGACTGTTACTTTTGATTTTGACCCTACCTTTGTTCAGGGACACATTATTCCATTTCTGTTAGTCACATGTCTGTGGAACTTGTTCAGTTTATGTCTGTTGTTTAATCTTATGTTCATACAAATATTTACACATGTTAAGTTTACGGAAAATAAACACAGTTGACAGTGAGTACTTTTCTTTTTTTGCTGAGTTTAGTTAACACAGTACCACATATAGTTAACACTGTACCACAAATGTCTTTTTTATTTTACCTTTATTTAACTATATATATTTTACGGATTCTTGGACACCTCCCTGAACAAGGCCCTTCTCCCCCGACTGCTCAGTTTGGCTGGGCGGCCAGCTCTCGGAAGAGTCTTGGTGGTTCCAAACTTCTTGCATTTAAGAATTTTATTTTTACCTTTATTTAACTAGGCAAGTCAATTAAGAACAAATTCCTATTTTCAATGATGGCCTAGGAATAGTGGGTTAACTGCCTTGTTCAGGGGCAGAATGACAGATTTTTACCTTGTCAGCTCAGGGATTCGATCTAGCAACCTTTTGGTTACTAGCCCAATGCTCTAACCACTAGGTTACCTGCCGCCAGATATAGTGATCACCATACCACATATAGTCAACACCGTACCACACATAGTACCACATATAGTCAACACCATACCACATATAGTTAACACCATACATAGTACCACACATAGTCAACACCGTACCACACATAGTCAACACAGTACCACATATAGTTAACACAGTACCACATATAGTTAACACCGTACCACATATAGTTAACACCGTACCACATATAGTTAACACCGTACCACATATAGTTAACACCGTACCACATATAGTTAACACAGTACCACATATAGTTAACACCGTACCACATATAGTTACCGCCACGCCCGTACCACATATAGTTAGCACCGTACCACATATAGTTAACACCGTACCACATATAGTTAACACCGTACCACATATAGTCAACACCGTACCACATATAGTCAACACCGTACCACATATAGTCAACACCGTACCACATATAGTCAACACCGTACCACAAATAGTCAACACCGTACCACAAATAGTCAACACCGTACCACAAATAGTCAACACCGTAACACATATAGTCATCACCATACCACATATAGTCAACACAGTACCACATATATTTTCGGTTCTCTCCAGAGATGTTCGATCGGGTTCAAGTCCAGGCTCTGGCTAGGCCACTCAAGGACATTGAAACTTGTTCCGAAGCCACTCCTATGTTGTCTTGGCTGTGTGCTTAGGGTTGTTGTTGCCCTAGTTTGAGGTCCTGAGCGCTCTGGAGCAGGTTTTCATCCAGGATCTCTCTGTACTTTGCTCCATTCATCTTCCCCTCGATCCTGACTAGTCTCCCAGTCCATGCCGCTGAGAAACATCCCTGCAGCATGATGCTGCCACAATGCTTCACCGAAGGGATGGCACCCCGGTTTCCTCCAGACGTGACACTTTGAACTCTTTGGCATGAATGCTATCTTGGTTTCATCAGACCAGAGAATCTTGTTTCTCATGATCTGAGAGTCCTTTAGGTGTCTTTTGGCAAACTCCAAGTGGGCTGTCATGTGCCTTTTACGGAGGAGTGGTTCTGTCTGGCCAATCTACCATAAAGGCCTGATTGTCCTTCTGGAAGGTTCTCCCATCTCCACAGAGGAACTACGTAGCTCTGTCAGGCCCTTCTCCCCGATTGCTCAGTTTGGCCAATGTGTTCTTGGGGACCTTCAATGCTGCATATTTTTTTTTCCCTGGTACCCTTCCTCAGATCTGTGCCTCGACACAATCCTGTCTCGGAGCTCTATAGACAATTTCTTAGACCTCATGGCTTAGTTTTTGCTCTGACATGCACTGTCAACTGTGTGACCTTATATAAACAGGAGTGTGCCTTTCCAAATCGTGTCTAATCAATTGAACTTACCACAGGTGGACTCCAATCAAGTTGTAGAAACATCTCAAGGATGATCAATGGAAACAGGATGCACCTGAGCTCAATTTCGAGACTCATAGCAAAGGGTCTGAATACTTATGTAAATAAGGTATTCAAATAAATAAACTTTACACACACACACACACACACACACACACACACACACACACATACAAATGTTCAAAAATGTTTTTAAAAACTGTTTACGCTTTGTCATTACGGGATATTGTGTGTAGATTGTTTGGGGTATTTTAGCATTTTTTTATTATTTAAACCATTTTAGAATAAGTCAAGGGGTCTGAATACTTTCTGTATAGTTAACACAGTACATAAACATATAGTTGGCGTTTCACATAGTTTCATTAAAACTGTGAAATAGCAAAAGCCAACATTTCAATGGAATATCTGGCATGCTCAACTTTACACATCTGAAGCCCAGGAACAATTCAGCGTTAATGAATAAAGCCAGCCAGCACTGACAGATATTCACATTAACTACACAGTATGCTGAGAAGCTATTCAGACAGAACACGAATACAAGGCTGAAGTCCTCAGACAACCACTCACGTTGTAATGTGCCAGGGTGTTGAGTCTCTTCCACCTGCCCTCCTTCTGTGACGTCAGGTCCATGTCTGACAGAATCTGCCCTGTAGAGCCAGGACGCCACTCTGTGGACAGGGTGGGAAGTGCACCTTAACATTACAATATTACTGAAACCTACAGTTCACGTCAGAAGTTTACATACACCTTAGCCAAATAATTTAAACTCAGTTTTTCACAATTCCTGACATTTAATCCTAGTAAAAATTCCCTGTCTTAGGTCAGTTAGGATCACCACTTTATTTTAAGAATGTGAAATGTCCTTGCTGAGCAGGCTTTCAGGTTATGTCGATATAGGACTTGTTTTACTGTGGATATAGATACTTTTGTACCTGTTTCCTCCAGCATCTTCACAAGGTCCTTTGCTGTTGTTCTGGGATTTATTTGCACTTTTCGTACCAAAGTACGTTCATCTCTAGGAGACAGAACGCGTCTCCTTCCTGAGCGGTATGACTTCTGTGTGGTCCCATGGTGTTTATACTTGTGTAATATTGTTTGTACAGATGAACGTGGTACCTTCAGGCATTTGGAAATTGCTGCCAAGGATGAACCAGACTTGTGGAGGTCCACAATTTTTTTCTAAGGGCTTGGCTGATTTCTTTTGATTTTCCCATGATGTCAAGCAAAAAGGCACTGCAAAAAGGCAATTGACTCAAATGATGTCAATTAGCCTATCAGAAGCTTCTAAAGCCATGACATCATTTTCTGGAATTTTCCAAGCTGTTTAAAGGCACAGTCAACTTAGTGTATGTAAACTTCTGACCCACTGGAATTGTGATACAGTGAATTATAAGTGAAATAATCTGTCTGTAAACAATTGTTTGAAAAATTACTTGTGTCATGCACAAAGTAGATGTCCGAACAGACTTGCCAAAACTATAGTTTGTTAACAAGAGATCTGTGGAGTGGTTGAAAAAAAGAGTTTTAATGACGCCAACCTAAGTGTATGTAAACTTCCGACTTCAACTGTATGTAGACTAACGTACATGCAAAAACATGAAACTCATGGTTGTTCCCCCAACTCTTAGCACAGGATAACAGTAGTAGAACCGTGTGTTCTCACCCAGAGCAACACTGTCCACCTTGGGTCTCTGTGAGTAGGGCAGGTTGCGGTACACCTGTTCAATGATCTTCTCCTTCACCTGAGAGATGGTGTCACAGTTTAGCACCTTCACCGGCGTCACGTCTGGTCCCTCCCCGTGCACCAGCACCTGCAGGGTCTGGTTGGACACACACAGCTGTCAATCATCTATCATCCAGAATCACACTGACCTCATGATTAGGTCACACCCATTTGTTTTGGTAGATGATAGCAACATGTTGGGTACAGCTGTCTAAAACAGCATTCTGTAGATGAATTTGCCTTGTGTGTATTGATTATTGGACTAAAATAGGGTTTATTGCCTAAATGAATGAAAAACAGCATGGGGAGAGAAGACGTGAAACATGATGTCTCTCTCTATCAGTTTTCCCATAAATCACTGAGCTGATTTCTCATCCAGATGATGACACGCTGTTTTCACAGAAGTCAATTACGAGAGCCAATCATATTACAGGGTCCGTTACGAAACCCAATCATATTAGAGGGTCCATTATGAGAGCCAATCATATTACAGGGTCCGTTACACCAACCTTATGAGTGGAGTCTGATGGAAACATTTACCTCTAGCCTGTCTCTGCTCCTTATTGAGCTCTCTCTCTCTCTCCGTCTCTCAACCTTATCAGTGGAGTCTGATGGAAACATTTACCTCTAGCCTGTCTCTGCTCCTTATTGAGCTCTCTCTCTCTCTCCGTCTCTCAACCTTATCAGTGGAGTCTGATGGAAACATTTACCTCTAGCCTGTCTCTGCTCCTTATTGAGCTCTCTCTCTCTCTCCGTCTCTCAACCTTATCAGTGGAGTCTGATGGAAACATTTACCTCTAGCCTGTCTCTGCTCCTTATTGAGCTCTCTCTCTCTCTCCGTCTCTCAACCTTATCAGTGGAGTCTGATGGAAACATTTACCTCTAGCCTGTCTCTGCTCCTTATTGAACTCGCTCTCTCGCTCGCTCTCGCTCGCTCGCACGCACGCTCGCTCGCACGCTCTCGCTCGCACGCACGCTCGCTCGCACGCTCTCGCTCGCACGCTCGCACTCTCGCTCGCTCGCACTCTCTCTCGCTCGCACTCTCGCACTCTCGCACTCTCTCGCTCGCTCGCACTCTCTCTCGCTCGCTCGCTCGCACTCTCTCGCTCGCTCGCACTCTCTCTCGCTCGCTCGCACTCTCTCTCGCTCGCTCGCTCGCACTCTCGCTCGCTCGCACTCTCTCGCTCGCTCGCACTCTCTCGCTCGCTCGCTCGCACTCTCTCTCGCTCGCTCGCACTCTCTCTCGCTCGCTCGCACTCTCTCTCGCTCGCTCGCACTCTCTCTCGCTCGCACTCGCACTCTCTCTCGCTCGCACTCGCACTCGCACTCTCTCTCTCTCGCTCGCACTCGCTCTCTCTCTCTCGCTCGCACTCTCTCTCTCTCGCTCGCACTCTCTCTCTCTCTCGCTCGCACTCGCTCTCTCTCTCTCGCTCGCACTCGCTCTCTCTCTCTCGCTCGCACTCTCTCTCTCTCGCTCGCACTCTCTCTCTCTCGCTCGCACTCTCTCTCGCTCGCTCGCACTCTCTCTCGCTCGCACTCTCTCTCGCTCGCTCGCACTCTCTCTCGCTCGCTCGCACTCTCGCTCGCACTCTCTCTCGCTCGCTCGCACTCTCGCTCGCACTCTCGCTCGCACTCTCTCTCGCTCGCTCGCTCGCACTCTCGCTCGCACTCTCTCTCGCTCGCTCGCTCGCACTCTCGCTCGCACTCTCTCTCGCTCGCTCGCTCGCACTCTCGCACTCTCGCTCGCACTCTCGCTCTCGCTCGCACTCTCGCACTCTCGCTCGCACTCTCTCTCGCTCGCTCGCACTCTCGCTCGCACTCTCGCACGCTCGCACTCTCGCACTCTCGCACTCTCGCACGCACTCTCGCTCGCACTCTCGCACTCTCGCTCGCACTCTCGCACGCTCGCTCGCACTCTCGCTCGCACTCTCGCACGCTCGCTCGCACTCTCGCACGCTCGCTCGCACTCTCGCACGCTCGCACTCTCGCACGCTCGCTCGCACTCTCGCACTCTCGCTCGCACTCTCGCTCGCACTCTCGCACTCTCGCTCGCACTCTCGCACGCTCGCTCGCACGCTCGCTCGCACTCTCGCACGCTCGCTCGCACTCTCGCTCGCACTCTCGCACGCTCGCTCGCACTCTCGCTCGCTCGCACTCTCTCTCTCTCGCTCGCACTCTCTCTCTCTCGCTCGCAGCTCGCACTCTCTCTCCTCTCGCTCGCACTCTCTCTCTCTCTCGCACTCTCTCTCTCTCTCGCTCGCACTCTCTCTCTCTCTCTCTCTCGCTCGCTCGCTCGCACTCTCGCTCGCACTCTCGCACTCTCGCTCGCACTCTCGCACTCTCGCTCGCACTCTCGCACTCTCGCTCGCACTCTCGCACTCTCGCTCTCGCTCGCGCTCTCGCACTCTCGCTCGCACTCTCGCACTCTCGCACTCTCGCACTCTCGCTCGCGCTCTCGCACTCTCGCTCGCGCTCTCGCACTCTCGCTCGCGCTCTCGCTCGCACTCTCGCTCGCTCGCTCGCACTCTCGCTCGCACTCTCGCTCGCTCGCTCGCACTCTCGCTCGCTCGCTCGCACGCTCGCTCGCACTCTCGCTCGCACTCTCGCACTCTCGCACTCTCGCTCGCACGCTCTCTCTCTCTCCGTCTCTCTCTCTCTCTCTCTCTCCGTCTCTCTCTCTCTCTCTCCGTCTCTCTCTCGCTCTCTCCGTCTCGCTCTCTCCGTCTCTCTCTCTCCGTCTCTCTCTCTCTCCGTCTCTCTCTCTCCGTCTCGCTCTCTCGCTCTCCGTCTCGCTCTCTCCGTCTCGCTCTCTCGCTCTCCGTTTCGCTCCCCGTCTCTCTCTCCCCGTCTCTCTCTCTCCCCGTCTCTCTCTCTCCCCGTCTCTCTCTCTCCCCGTCTCTCTCTCTCCCCGTCTCTCTCTCTCCGTCTCGCTCCCCGTCTCGCTCCCCGTCTCTCTCTCGCTCCCGTCTTTCTCTCGCTCCCCGTCTCTCTCTCGCTCCCCGTCTCTCTCTCGCTCCCCGTCTCTCTCTCGCTCTCTCTCTCTCGCTCTCTCAACGCTCGCTCTCTCACCCTCTCTCTATGCGCTCTCTGTCTCTCGCTCGCTCAACGCTCGCTCTCTCTCGATGCTCTCTCTATGCTCTCTCTCTCTCTATGCTCTCTCTCTCTATGCTCTCTCTCTCTCTATGCTCTCTCTCTCGCTATGCTCTCTCTATGCTCTCTCTCTATGCTCTCTCTCTCTCTCTATGCTCTCTCAATGCTCTCTCTCAATGCTCTCTCTCAATGCTCTCTCTCTCCCTCTCTCTCTCCCTCTCTCTCTCCCCCTCTCTCTCTCTCAATGCTCTCTCTCTCTCAATGCTCTCTCTCTCTCAATGCTCTCTCTCTCTCAATGCTCTCTCTCTCTCTCAATGCTCTCTCTCTCTCTCTCAATGCTCTCTCTCTCTCAATGCTCTCTCTCTCTCAATGCTCGCTCTCTCTCAATGCTCGCTCTCTCTCAATGCTCGCTCTCTCTCAATGCTCGCTCTCTCTCAATGCTCGCTCTCTCTCAATGCTCGCTCTCTCTCTCAATGCTCTCAATCAATGCTCTCAATCAATGCTCTCAATCAATGCTCTCTCTCTCTCAATGCTCTCAATCAATGCTCTCGCTCTCTCTCTCAATGCTCTCGCTCTCTCTCTCAATGCTCTCTCTCTCAATGCTCTCTCTCTCAATGCTCTCTCTCTCAATGCTCTCTCTCTCAATGCTCTCTCTCTCAATGCTCTCTCTCTCTCAATGCTCTCTCTCTCTCTCAATGCTCTCTCTCTCTCTCAATGCTCTCTCTCTCTCTCAATGCTCTCTCTCTCTCAATGCTCTCTCAATGCTCTCTCTCTCTCAATGCTCTCTCTCTCTCAATGCTCTCTCTCTCTCTCAATGCTCTCTCTCTCTCTCAATGCTCTCTCTCTCTCTCAATGCTCTCTCTCTCAATGCTCTCTCTCTCTCAATGCTCTCTCTCTCTCTCAATGCTCTCTCTCTCTCTCAATGCTCTCTCTCTCTCTCAATGCTCTCTCTCTCTCTCTCAATGCTCTCTCTCTCAATGCTCTCTCTCTCTCTCTCAATGCTCTCTCTCTCTCTCTCAATGCTCTCTCTCTCTCTCAATGCTCTCTCTCTCTCTCAATGCTCTCTCTCTCTCTCAATGCTCTCTCTCTCTCTCAATGCTCTCTCTCTCTCTCAATGCTCTCTCTCTCTCTCAATGCTCTCTCTCTCTCAATGCTCTCTCTCTCTCTCAATGCTCTCTCTCTCTCAATGCTCTCTCTCTCTCTCAATGCTCTCTCTCTCTCAATGCTCTCTCTCTCTCAATGCTCTCTCTCTCTCAATGCTCTCTCTCTCTCTCTCAATGCTCTCTCTCTCTCTCAATGCTCTCTGTCTCTGTCCTCACTGCTCTCTCTCTCTCAATGCTCTCTCTCTCTCTCTGTCCTCACTGAGCTCTGAGACACTCTGCTCAAAGTCATTATTCCATTCCATGTGATGTTAGTGGACATCTACAGTCCACAGACATCTACAGACCCAGGACCTCACTACGTGTCCTGGGTCACGTACGCATCACAATAATACACAGAGTGAGATCATCCATAGAGGAGCAGGTACCAGTGTGAGTAGAGGGCATTAGGACTAGATCGCAGGAGCCAGAGCAGATGGTTAGACTTGATAAGAGAGCCAGTGTTCTTGTATTGAGGGCTTGTGTCGTAGAATTACAAATCGGTAGTAGAGTGGTTATAGCTGGAGAATCCAGTTCACTCAAAATGTCTGCTGCTTCACCCACCATGGAGAGGTGCTTCAGATAGGAATATCTCTTCTATTATTTGTAATTCTTTGAGCGGTGCGGTACAGTGTGTAGTAACCAGGACGCAGTACTCCACGTCGTCCCCTAGGAGTCCCGTGTCGTTCAGAGTGTACTCACCAGGATGCAGTACTTCACGTCGTTCCCTAGGAGCCCCGTGTCGTTCAGAGTGTACTCACCAGGACGGAGTACTCCACGTCGTTCCCTAGGAGCCCCGTGTCGTTCAGAGTGTACTCACCAGGACGCAGTACTCCACGTCGTCCCCTAAGAGTCCCGTGTCGTTCAGAGTGTACTCACTAGGACGCAGTACTCCACGTCGTCCCCTAAGAGCCCCGTGTCGTTCAGAGTGTACTCACTAGGACGCAGTACTCCACGTCGTTCCCTAGGAGCCCCGTGTCGTTCAGAGTGTACTCACCAGGACGCAGTACTCCACGTCGTCCCCTAAGAGCCCCGTGTCGTTCAGAGTGTACTCACCAGGACGCAGTACTCCACGTCGTCCCCTAGGAGCCCCGTGTCGTTCAGAGTGTACTCACCAGGACGCAGTACTCCACGTCGTCCCCTAAGAGTCCCGTGTCGTTCAGAGTGTACTCACCAGGATGCAGTACTCCACGTCGTCCCCTAAGAGTCCCGTATCGTTCAGAGTGTACTCACCAGGACGCAGTACTCCACGTTGTTCCCTAGGAGCCCCGTGTCGTTCAGAGTGTACTCACTAGGACGCAGTACTCCACGTCGTCCCCTAGGAGTCCCGTGTCGTTCAGAGTGTACTCACCAGGACGCAGTACTCCACGTCGTCCCCTAGGAGTCCCGTGTCGTTCAGAGTGTACTTGGCCTTCTTCATCTTAGCGTCCACTGGACCCTTCTCTACCTGGTGCTTGATGGCCTTGAACAGCTTGTATAGGGGCTCTCCCGCAGAGTCCTACACACACAAAGTGAAGATGCGCGCACACACACAGAGAGAGGGGAGTGAGCTCAGCAGTACTAATGAGACCATTCTCTCAGTGTAATTACTGAAGATACAGCTCCATGTTCACTGTCACACATGACTGATTGTTTAAAGAGCGCTTTAATCCAAAAATCAATAGGAACATTTCATCTAAAACAGAAGAAATTGCGGGGCGAGAGAGAGAGAAAGAGAAAGAGAAAGAGAGAGAGAGAGAGAGAGAGAAAGAGAAAGAGAAAGAGAAAGAGAGAGAGAGAGAGAGAGAGAGAGAGAGAGAGAGAGAGAGAGAGAGAGGTTTGAATCAATGAGGTGCGTCTCACCCTGAGGAACTGATACAGACAGATGGACATCCAGTTACACAGCATCCTCTCCACCACCGTCTCTGACCTGTACACACACAGTCAGCATGTTAACTACTGTCTGACCTGTACACACACAGTCAGCATGTTAACTACTGTCTGACCTGTACACACACAGTCAGCATGTTAACTACTGTCTCTGACCTGTACACACACAGTCAGCATGTTAACTACTGTCTGACCTGTACACACACAGTCAGCATGTTAACTACTGTCTCTGACCTGTACACACACAGTCAGCATGTTAACTACTGTCTCTGACCTGTACACACACAGTCAGCATGTTAACTACTGTCTGACCTGTACACACACAGTCAGCATGTTAACTACTGTCTGACCTGTACACACACAGTCAGCATGTTAACTACTGTCTGACCTGTACACACACAGTCAGCATGTTAACTACTGTCTCTGACCTGTACACACACAGTCAGCATGTTAACTACTGTCTGACCTGTACACACACAGTCAGCATGTTAACTACTGTCTCTGACCTGTACACACACAGTCAGCATGTTAACTACTGTCTCTGACCTGTACACACACAGTCAGCATGTTAACTACTGTCTCTGACCTGTACACACACAGTCAGCATGTTAACTACTGTCTGACCTGTACACACACAGTCAGCATGTTAACTACTGTCTCTGACCTGTACACACACAGTCAGCATGTTAACTACTGTCTCTGACATGTACACACACAGTCAGCATGTTAACTACTGTCTCTGACCTGTACACACACAGTCAGCATGTTAACTACTGTCTCTGACCTGTACACACACAGTCAGCATGTTAACTACTGTCTGACCTGTACACACACAGTCAGCATGTTAACTACTGTCTCTGACCTGCACACACACAGTCAGCATGTTAACTACTGTCTGACCTGCACACACACAGTCAGCATGTTAACTACTGTCTGACCTGTACACACACAGTCAGCATGTTAACTACTGTCTCTGACCTGTACACACACAGTCAGCATGTAAACTACTGTCTCTGACCTGTACACACACAGTCAGCATGTTAACTACTGTCTCTGACCTGTACACACACAGTCAGCATGTTAACTACTGTCTCTGACCTGCACACACACAGTCAGCATGTTAACTACTGTCTGACCTGCATACACACAGTCAGCATGTTAACTACTGTCTGACCTGTACACACACAGTCAGCATGTTAACTACTGTCTGACCTGTACACACACAGTCAGCATGTTAACTACTGTCTGACCTGTACACACACAGTCAGCATGTTAACTACTGTCTGACCTGTACACACACAGTCAGCATGTTAACTACTGTCTGACCTGTACACACACAGTCAGCATGTTAACTACTGTCTGACCTGCACACACACAGTCAGCATGTTAACTACTGTCTCTGACCTGTACACACACAGTCAGCATGTTAACTACTGTCTCTGACCTGTACACACACAGTCAGCATGTTAACTACTGTCTGACCTGTACACACACAGTCAGCATGTTAACTACTGTCTGACCTGCACACACACAGTCAGCATGTTAACTACTGTCTCTGACCTGTACACACACAGTCAGCATGTTAACTACTGTCTGACCTGTACACACACAGTCAGCATGTTAACTACTGTCTGACCTGTACACACACAGTCAGCATGTTAACTACTGTCTGACCTGTACACACACAGTCAGCATGTTAACTACTGTCTGACCTGTACACACACAGTCAGCATGTTAACTACTGTCTGACCTGTACACACACAGTCAGCATGTTAACTACTGTCTCTGACCTGTACACACACAGTCAGCATGTTAACTACTGTCTGACCTGTACACACACAGTCAGCATGTTAACTACTGTCTCTGACCTGTACACACACAGTCAGCATGTTAACTACTGTCTCTGACCTGTACACACACAGTCAGCATGTTAACTACTGTCTGACCTGTACACACACAGTCAGCATGTTAACTACTGTCTCTGACCTGTACACACACAGTCAGCATGTTAACTACTGTCTGACCTGCACACACACAGTCAGCATGTTAACTACTGTCTGACCTGCACACACACAGTCAGCATGTTAACTACTGTCTGACCTGTACACACACAGTCAGCATGTTAACTACTGTCTGACCTGTACACACACAGTCAGCATGTTAACTACTGTCTGACCTGTACACACACAGTCAGCATGTTAACTACTGTCTCTGACCTGTACACACACAGTCAGCATGTTAACTACTGTCTGACCTGCACACACACAGTCAGCATGTTAACTACTGTCTCTGACCTGTACACACACAGTCAGCATGTTAACTACTGTCTGACCTGTACACACACAGTCAGCATGTTAACTACTGTCTGACCTGTACACACACAGTCAGCATGTTAACTACTGTCTCTGACCTGTACACACACAGTCAGCATGTTAACTACTGTCTGACCTGCACACACACAGTCAGCATGTTAACTACTGTCTGACCTGTACACACACAGTCAGCATGTTAACTACTGTCTCTGACCTGTACACACACAGTCAGCATGTTAACTACTGTCTGACCTGTACACACACAGTCAGCATGTTAACTACTGTCTGACCTGCACACACACAGTCAGCATGTTAACTACTGTCTCTGACCTGTACACACACAGTCAGCATGTTAACTACTGTCTCTGACCTGTACACACACAGTCAGCATGTTAACAACTGTCTGACCTGTACACACACAGTCAGCATGTTAACTACTGTCTCTGACCTGTACACACACAGTCAGCATGTTAACTACTGTCTCTGACCTGTACACACACAGTCAGCATGTTAACTACTGTCTGACCTGTACACACACAGTCAGCATGTTAACTACTGTCTGACCTGTACACACACAGTCAGCATGTTAACTACTGTCTGACCTGTACACACACAGTCAGCATGTTAACTACTGTCTGACCTGTACACACACAGTCAGCATGTTAACTACTGTCTGACCTGTACACACACAGTCAGCATGTTAACTACTGTCTCTGACCTGTACACACACAGTCAGCATGTTAACTACTGTCTGACCTGCACACACACAGTCAGCATGTTAACTACTGTCTGACCTGCACACACACAGTCAGCATGTTAACTACTGTCTCTGACCTGTACACACACAGTCAGCATGTTAACTACTGTCTGACCTGTACACACACAGTCAGCATGTTAACTACTGTCTGACCTGTACACACACAGTCAGCATGTTAACTACTGTCTGACCTGTACACACACAGTCAGCATGTTAACTACTGTCTGACCTGTACACACACAGTCAGCATGTTAACTACTGTCTGACCTGCACACACACAGTCAGCATGTTAACTACTGTCTCTGACCTGTACACACACAGTCAGCATGTTAACTACTGTCTGACCTGTACACACACAGTCAGCATGTTAACTACTGTCTCTGACCTGTACACACACAGTCAGCATGTTAACTACTGTCTCTGACCTGTACACACACAGTCAGCATGTTAACTACTGTCTGACCTGTACACACACAGTCAGCATGTTAACTACTGTCTCTGACCTGTACACACACAGTCAGCATGTTAACTACTGTCTGACCTGCACACACACAGTCAGCATGTTAACTACTGTCTGACCTGTACACACACAGTCAGCATGTTAACTACTGTCTGACCTGTACACACACAGTCAGCATGTTAACTACTGTCTGACCTGTACACACACAGTCAGCATGTTAACTACTGTCTCGACCTGTACACACACAGTCAGCATGTTAACTACTGTCTCTGACCTGTACACACACAGTCAGCATGTTAACTACTGTCTCTGACCTGCACACACACAGTCAGCATGTTAACTACTGTCTCTGACCTGTACACACACAGTCAGCATGTTAACTACTGTCTGACCTGTACACACACAGTCAGCATGTTAACTACTGTCTCTGACCTGTACACACACAGTCAGCATGTTAACTACTGTCTGACCTGTACACACACAGTCAGCATGTTAACTACTGTCTCTGACCTGTACACACACAGTCAGCATGTTAACTACTGTCTGACCTGCACACACACAGTCAGCATGTTAACTACTGTCTGACCTGTACACACACAGTCAGCATGTTAACTACTGTCTCTGACCTGTACACACACAGTCAGCATGTTAACTACTGTCTGACCTGTACACACACAGTCAGCATGTTAACTACTGTCTGACCTGTACACACACAGTCAGCATGTTAACTACTGTCTGACCTGCACACACACAGTCAGCATGTTAACTACTGTCTCTGACCTGTACACACACAGTCAGCATGTTAACTACTGTCTCTGACCTGTACACACACAGTCAGCATGTTAACTACTGTCTGACCTGTACACACACAGTCAGCATGTTAACTACTGTCTCTGACCTGTACACACACAGTCAGCATGTTAACTACTGTCTCTGACCTGTACACACACAGTCAGCATGTTAACTACTGTCTGACCTGTACACACACAGTCAGCATGTTAACTACTGTCTGACCTGTACACACACAGTCAGCATGTTAACTACTGTCTGACCTGTACACACACAGTCAGCATGTTAACTACTGTCTCTGACCTGTACACACACAGTCAGCATGTTAACTACTGTCTGACCTGTACACACACAGTCAGCATGTTAACTACTGTCTGACCTGTACACACACAGTCAGCATGTTAACTACTGTCTGACCTGTACACACACAGTCAGCATGTTAACTACTGTCTCTGACCTGCACACACACAGTCAGCATGTTAACTACTGTCTCTGACCTGTACACACACAGTCAGCATGTTAACTACTGTCTCTGACCTGTACACACACAGTCAGCATGTTAACTACTGTCTGACCTGTACACACACAGTCAGCATGTTAACTACTGTCTCTGACCTGTACACACACAGTCAGCATGTTAACTACTGTCTGACCTGTACACACACAGTCAGCATGTTAACTACTGTCTCTGACCTGTACACACACAGTCAGCATGTTAACTACTGTCTGACCTGTACACACACAGTCAGCATGTTAACTACTGTCTCTGACCTGTACACACACAGTCAGCATGTTAACTACTGTCTGACCTGTACACACACAGTCAGCATGTTAACTACTGTCTGACCTGTACACACACAGTCAGCATGTTAACTACTGTCTCTGACCTGTACACACACAGTCAGCATGTTAACTACTGTCTGACCTGTACACACACAGTCAGCATGTTAACTACTGTCTGACCTGTACACACACAGTCAGCATGTTAACTACTGTCTGACCTGTACACACACAGTCAGCATGTTAACTACTGTCTGACCTGTACACACACAGTCAGCATGTTAACTACTGTCTCTGACCTGTACACACACAGTCAGCATGTTAACTACTGTCTGACCTGTACACACACAGTCAGCATGTTAACTACTGTCTGACCTGTACACACACAGTCAGCATGTTAACTACTGTCTGACCTGTACACACACAGTCAGCATGTTAACTACTGTCTGACCTGTACACACACAGTCAGCATGTTAACTACTGTCTGACCTGTACACACACAGTCAGCATGTTAACTACTGTCTGACCTGTACACACACAGTCAGCATGTTAACTACTGTCTCTGACCTGTACACACACAGTCAGCATGTTAACTACTGTCTGACCTGTACACACACAGTCAGCATGTTAACTACTGTCTGACCTGTACACACACAGTCAGCATGTTAACTACTGTCTCTGACCTGCACACACACAGTCAGCATGTTAACTACTGTCTGACCTGTACACACACAGTCAGCATGTTAACTACTGTCTGACCTGCACACACACAGTCAGCATGTTAACTACTGTCTGACCTGTACACACACAGTCAGCATGTTAACTACTGTCTCTGACCTGCACACACACAGTCAGCATGTTAACTACTGTCTGACCTGTACACACACAGTCAGCATGTTAACTACTGTCTCTGACCTGTACACACACAGTCAGCATGTTAACTACTGTCTGACCTGTACACACACAGTCAGCATGTTAACTACTGTCTGACCTGTACACACACAGTCAGCATGTTAACTACTGTCTCTGACCTGTACACACACAGTCAGCATGTTAACTACTGTCTCTGACCTGTACACACACAGTCAGCATGTTAACTACTGTCTCTGACCTGTACACACACAGTCAGCATGTTAACTACTGTCTCTGACCTGTACACACACAGTCAGCATGTTAACTACTGTCTGACCTGTACACACACAGTCAGCATGTTAACTACTGTCTGACCTGTACACACACAGTCAGCATGTTAACTACTGTCTGACCTGTACACACACAGTCAGCATGTTAACTACTGTCTGACATGTACACACACAGTCAGCATGTTAACTACTGTCTGACCTGTACACACACAGTCAGCATGTTAACTACTGTCTCTGACCTGTACACACACAGTCAGCATGTTAACTACTGTCTGACCTGCACACACACAGTCAGCATGTTAACTACTGTCTAACCTGTACACACACAGTCAGCATGTTAACTACTGTCTCTGACCTGCACACACACAGTCAGCATGTTAACTACTGTCTGACCTGCACACACACAGTCAGCATGTTAACTACTGTCTCTGACCTGCACACACACTTCTAGCATGTTAACTACCTTCTGACCTGTACACACACAGTCAGCATGTTAACTACTGTCTGACCTGCACACACACAGTCAGCATGTTAACTACTGTCTGACCTGGACACACACAGTCAGCATGTTAACTACTGTCTCTGACCTGTACACACACAGTCAGCATGTTAACTACTGTCTCTGACCTGTACACACACAGTCAGCATGTTAACTACTGTCTCTGACCTGTACACACACAGTCAGCATGTTAACTACTGTCTCTGACCTGTACACACACAGTCAGCATGTTAACTACTGTCTGACCTGTACACACACAGTCAGCATGTTAACTACTGTCTCTGACCTGTACACACACAGTCAGCATGTTAACTACTGTCTGACCTGTACACACACAGTCAGCATGTTAACTACTGTCTCTGACCTGTACACACACAGTCAGCATGTTAACTACTGTCTCTGACCTGTACACACACAGTCAGCATGTTAACTACTGTCTCTGACCTGTACACACACAGTCAGCATGTTAACTACTGTCTGACCTGCACACACACAGTCAGCATGTTAACTACTGTCTCTGACCTGTACACACACAGTCAGCATGTTAACTACTGTCTCTGACCTGTACACACACAGTCAGCATGTTAACTACTGTCTCTGACCTGTACACACACAGTCAGCATGTTAACTACTGTCTGACCTGTACACACACAGTCAGCATGTTAACTACTGTCTCTGACCTGTACACACACAGTCAGCATGTTAACTACTGTCTCTGACCTGTACACACACAGTCAGCATGTTAACTACTGTCTGACCTGTACACACACAGTCAGCATGTTAACTACTGTCTCTGACCTGTACACACACAGTCAGCATGTTAACTACTGTCTGACCTGTACACACACAGTCAGCATGTTAACTACTGTCTCTGACCTGTACACACACAGTCAGCATGTTAACTACTGTCTGACCTGTACACACACAGTCAGCATGTTAACTACTGTCTCTGACCTGCACACACACAGTCAGCATGTTAACTACCTTCTGACCTGTACACACACAGTCAGCATGTTAACTACTGTCTGACCTGTACACACACAGTCAGCATGTTAACTACTGTCTCTGACCTGTACACACACAGTCAGCATGTTAACTACTGTCTCTGACCTGTACACACACAGTCAGCATGTTAACTACTGTCTCTGACCTGTACACACACAGTCAGCATGTTAACTACTGTCTCTGACCTGTACACACACAGTCAGCATGTTAACTACTGTCTGACCTGTACACACACAGTCAGCATGTTAACTACTGTCTCTGACCTGTACACACACAGTCAGCATGTTAACTACTGTCTCTGACCTGTACACACACAGTCAGCATGTTAACTACTGTCTGACCTGTACACACACAGTCAGCATGTTAACTACTGTCTCTGACCTGTACACACACAGTCAGCATGTTAACTACTGTCTCTGACCTGTACACACACAGTCAGCATGTTAACTACTGTCTGACCTGTACACACACAGTCAGCATGTTAACTACTGTCTGACCTGTACACACACAGTCAGCATGTTAACTACTGTCTGACCTGTACACACACAGTCAGCATGTTAACTACTGTCTGACCTGTACACACACAGTCAGCATGTTAACTACTGTCTCTGACCTGTACACACACAGTCAGCATGTTAACTACTGTCTCTGACCTGTACACACACAGTCAGCATGTTAACTACTGTCTCTGACCTGTACACACACAGTCAGCATGTTAACTACTGTCTGACCTGTACACACACAGTCAGCATGTTAACTACTGTCTCTGACCTGTACACACACAGTCAGCATGTTAACTACTGTCTCTGACCTGTACACACACAGTCAGCATGTTAACTACTGTCTGACCTGTACACACACAGTCAGCATGTTAACTACTGTCTCTGACCTGTACACACACAGTCAGCATGTTAACTACTGTCTGACCTGTACACACACAGTCAGCATGTTAACTACTGTCTGACCTGTACACACACAGTCAGCATGTTAACTACTGTCTCTGACCTGTACACACACAGTCAGCATGTTAACTACTGTCTGACCTGTACACACACAGTCAGCATGTTAACTACTGTCTCTGACCTGTACACACACAGTCAGCATGTTAACTACTGTCTGACCTGTACACACACAGTCAGCATGTTAACTACTGTCTCTGACCTGTACACACACAGTCAGCATGTTAACTACTGTCTGACCTGTACACACACAGTCAGCATGTTAACTACTGTCTCTGACCTGTACACACACAGTCAGCATGTTAACTACTGTCTGACCTGTACACACACAGTCAGCATGTTAACTACTGTCTCTGACCTGCACACACACTTTAGCATGTTAACTACTTCTGACCTGTACACACACAGTCAGCATGTTAACTACTGTCTGACCTGTACACACACAGTCAGCATGTTAACTACTGTCTCTGACCTGTACACACACAGTCAGCATGTTAACTACTGTCTCTGACCTGTACACACACAGTCAGCATGTTAACTACTGTCTCGACCTGTACACACACAGTCAGCATGTTAACTACTGTCTCTGACCTGTACACACACAGTCAGCATGTTAACTACTGTCTGACCTGTACACACACAGTCAGCATGTTAACTACTGTCTCTGACCTGTACACACACAGTCAGCATGTTAACTACTGTCTCTGACCTGTACACACACAGTCAGCATGTTAACTACTGTCTCTGACCTGTACACACACAGTCAGCATGTTAACTACTGTCTGACCTGTACACACACAGTCAGCATGTTAACTACTGTCTCTGACCTGTACACACACAGTCAGCATGTTAACTACTGTCTCTGACCTGTACACACACAGTCAGCATGTTAACTACTGTCTGACCTGTACACACACAGTCAGCATGTTAACTACTGTCTGACCTGTACACACACAGTCAGCATGTTAACTACTGTCTGACCTGTACACACACAGTCAGCATGTTAACTACTGTCTCTGACCTGTACACACACAGTCAGCATGTTAACTACTGTCTCTGACCTGTACACACACAGTCAGCATGTTAACTACTGTCTCTGACCTGTACACACACAGTCAGCATGTTAACTACTGTCTGACCTGTACACACACAGTCAGCATGTTAACTACTGTCTCTGACCTGTACACACACAGTCAGCATGTTAACTACTGTCTCTGACCTGTACACACACAGTCAGCATGTTAACTACTGTCTGACCTGTACACACACAGTCAGCATGTTAACTACTGTCTGACCTGTACACACACAGTCAGCATGTTAACTACTGTCTGACCTGTACACACACAGTCAGCATGTTAACTACTGTCTCTGACCTGTACACACACAGTCAGCATGTTAACTACTGTCTCTGACCTGTACACACACAGTCAGCATGTTAACTACTGTCTCTGACCTGTACACACACAGTCAGCATGTTAACTACTGTCTGACCTGTACACACACAGTCAGCATGTTAACTACTGTCTGACCTGTACACACACAGTCAGCATGTTAACTACTGTCTCTGACCTGTACACACACAGTCAGCATGTTAACTACTGTCTCTGACCTGCACACACACAGTCAGCATGTTAACTACTGTCTGACCTGCACACACACAGTCAGCATGTTAACTACTGTCTGACCTGCACACACACAGTCAGCATGTTAACTACTGTCTGACCTGTACACACACAGTCAGCATGTTAACTACTGTCTGACCTGTACACACACAGTCAGCATGTTAACTACTGTCTGACCTGTACACACACAGTCAGCATGTTAACTACTGTCTCTGACCTGTACACACACAGTCAGCATGTTAACTACTGTCTCTGACCTGTACACACACAGTCAGCATGTTAACTACTGTCTCTGACCTGTACACACACAGTCAGCATGTTAACTACTGTCTCTGACCTGTACACACACAGTCAGCATGTTAACTACTGTCTGACCTGTACACACACAGTCAGCATGTTAACTACTGTCTGACCTGTACACACACAGTCAGCATGTTAACTACTGTCTCTGACCTGTACACACACAGTCAGCATGTTAACTACTGTCTCTGACCTGTACACACACAGTCAGCATGTTAACTACTGTCTGACCTGCACACACACAGTCAGCATGTTAACTACTGTCTCTGACCTGTACACACACAGTCAGCATGTTAACTACTGTCTCTGACCTGTACACACACAGTCAGCATGTTAACTACTGTCTGACCTGTACACACACAGTCAGCATGTTAACTACTGTCTGACCTGTACACACACAGTCAGCATGTTAACTACTGTCTCTGACCTGTACACACACAGTCAGCATGTTAACTACTGTCTCTGACCTGTACACACACAGTCAGCATGTTAACTACTGTCTCTGACCTGTACACACACAGTCAGCATGTTAACTACTGTCTCTGACCTGTACACACACAGTCAGCATGTTAACTACTGTCTGACCTGCACACACACAGTCAGCATGTTAACTACTGTCTAACCTGTACACACACAGTCAGCATGTTAACTACTGTCTGACCTGTACACACACAGTCAGCATGTTAACTACTGTCTCTGACCTGTACACACACAGTCAGCATGTTAACTACTGTCTCTGACCTGTACACACACAGTCAGCATGTTAACTACTGTCTGACCTGTACACACACAGTCAGCATGTTAACTACTGTCTCTGACCTGTACACACACAGTCAGCATGTTAACTACTGTCTCTGACCTGTACACACACAGTCAGCATGTTAACTACTGTCTGACCTGCACACACACAGTCAGCATGTTAACTACTGTCTCTGACCTGTACACACACAGTCAGCATGTTAACTACTGTCTGACCTGTACACACACAGTCAGCATGTTAACTACTGTCTGACCTGTACACACACAGTCAGCATGTTAACTACTGTCTCTGACCTGTAAACACACAGTAAGAATGTTAACTACTGTCTGACCTGTACACACACAGTCAGCATGTTAACTACTGTCTGACCTGTACACACACAGTCAGCATGTTAACTACTGTCTCTGACCTGTACACACACAGTCAGCATGTTAACTACTGTCTCTGACCTGTACACACACAGTCAGCATGTTAACTACTGTCTCTGACCTGTACACACACAGTCAGCATGTTAACTACTGTCTCTGACCTGTACACACACAGTCAGCATGTTAACTACTGTCTGACCTGTACACACACAGTCAGCATGTTAACTACTGTCTAACCTGTACACACACAGTCAGCATGTTAACTACTGTCTCTGACCTGCACACACACAGTCAGCATGTTAACTACTGTCTGACCTGTACACACACAGTCAGCATGTTAACTACTGTCTGACCTGCACACACACAGTCAGCATGTTAACTACTGTCTAACCTGTACACACACAGTCAGCATGTTAACTACTGTCTCTGACCTGCACACACACAGTCAGCATGTTAACTACTGTCTGACCTGTACACACACAGTCAGCATGTTAACTACTGTCTCTGACCTGTACACACACAGTCAGCATGTTAACTACTGTCTCTGACCTGTACACACACAGTCAGCATGTTAACTACTGTCTCTGACCTGTACACACACAGTCAGCATGTTAACTACTGTCTGACCTGTACACACACAGTCAGCATGTTAACTACTGTCTCTGACCTGTACACACACAGTCAGCATGTTAACTACTGTCTCTGACCTGTACACACACAGTCAGCATGTTAACTACTGTCTCTGACCTGTACACACACAGTCAGCATGTTAACTACTGTCTGACCTGTACACACACAGTCAGCATGTTAACTACTGTCTGACCTGTACACACACAGTCAGCATGTTAACTACTGTCCTGACCTGTACACACACAGTCAGCATGTTAACTACTGTCTCTGACCTGTACACACACAGTCAGCATGTTAACTACTGTCTGACCTGTACACACACAGTCAGCATGTTAACTACTGTCTGACCTGTACACACACAGTCAGCATGTTAACTACTGTCTCTGACCTGTACACACACAGTCAGCATGTTAACTACTGTCTCTGACCTGTACACACACAGTCAGCATGTTAACTACTGTCTGACCTGTACACACACAGTCAGCATGTTAACTACTGTCTGACCTGTACACACACAGTCAGCATGTTAACTACTGTCTGACCTGTACACACACAGTCAGCATGTTAACTACTGTCTCTGACCTGTACACACACAGTCAGCATGTTAACTACTGTCTCTGACCTGCACACACACAGTCAGCATGTTAACTACTGTCTGACCTGTACACACACAGTCAGCATGTTAACTACTGTCTGACCTGCACACACACAGTCAGCATGTTAACTACTGTCTAACCTGTACACACACAGTCAGCATGTTAACTACTGTCTCTGACCTGCACACACACAGTCAGCATGTTAACTACTGTCTGGCCTGTACACACACAGTCAGCATGTTAACTACTGTCTATGACCTGTACACACACAGTCAGCATGTTAACTACTGTCTGACCTGCACACACACAGTCAGCATGTTAACTACTGTCTAACCTGTACACACACAGTCAGCATGTTAACTACTGTCTCTGACCTGCACACACACAGTCAGCATGTTAACTACTGTCTGACCTGTACACACACAGTCAGCATGTTAACTACTGTCTGACCTGTACACACACAGTCAGCATGTTAACTACTGTCTCTGACGTGCACACACACAGTCAGCATGTTAACTACTGTCTGACCTGTACACACACAGTCAGCATGTTAACTACTGTCTGACCTGTACACACACAGTCAGCATGTTAACTACTGTCTCTGACCTGTACACACACAGTCAGCATGTTAACTACTGTCTCTGACCTGTACACACACAGTCAGCATGTTAACTACTGTCTCTGACCTGTACACACACAGTCAGCATGTTAACTACTGTCTCTGACCTGTACACACACAGTCAGCATGTTAACTACTGTCTGACCTGTACACACACAGTCAGCATGTTAACTACTGTCTGACCTGTACACACACAGTCAGCATGTTAACTACTGTCTGACCTGTACACACACAGTCAGCATGTTAACTACTGTCTGACATGTACACACACAGTCAGCATGTTAACTACTGTCTGACCTGTACACACACAGTCAGCATGTTAACTACTGTCTCTGACCTGTACACACACAGTCAGCATGTTAACTACTGTCTGACCTGCACACACACAGTCAGCATGTTAACTACTGTCTAACCTGTACACACACAGTCAGCATGTTAACTACTGTCTCTGACCTGCACACACACAGTCAGCATGTTAACTACTGTCTGACCTGCACACACACAGTCAGCATGTTAACTACTGTCTCTGACCTGCAAACACACTTCTAGCATGTTAACTACCTTCTGACCTGTACACACACAGTCAGCATGTTAACTACTGTCTGACCTGTACACACACAGTCAGCATGTTAACTACTGTCTCTGACCTGCACACACACAGTCAGCATGTTAACTACTGTCTGACCTGTACACACACAGTCAGCATGTTAACTACTGTCTCTGACCTGCACACACACAGTCAGCATGTTAACTACTGTCTCTGACCTGTACACACACAGTCAGCATGTTAACTACTGTCTCTGACCTGTACACACACAGTCAGCATGTTAACAACTGTCTGACCTGGACACACACAGTCAGCATGTTAACTACTGTCTGACCTGTACACACACAGTCAGCATGTTAACTACTGTCTCTGACCTGCACACACACAGTCAGCATGTTAACTACTGTCTGACCTGTACACACACAGTCAGCATGTTAACTACTGTCTGACCTGCACACACACAGTCAGCATGTTAACTACTGTCTAACCTGTACACACACAGTCAGCATGTTAACTACTGTCTCTGACCTGCACACACACAGTCAGCATGTTAACTACTGTCTGGCCTGTACACACACAGTCAGCATGTTAACTACTGTCTCTGACCTGCACACACACTTCTAGCATGTTAACTACCTTCTGACCTGTACACACACAGTCAGCATGTTAACTACTGTCTGACCTGTACACACACAGTCAGCATGTTAACAACTGTCTGACCTGGACACACACAGTCAGCATGTTAACTACTGTCTCTGACCTGTACACACACAGTCAGCATGTTAACTACTGTCTCTGACCTGTACACACACAGTCAGCATGTTAACTACTGTCTGACCTGTACACACACAGTCAGCATGTTAACTACTGTCTGACCTGTACACACACAGTCAGCATGTTAACTACTGTCTGACCTGCACACACAGTCAGCATGTTAACTACTGTCTGACATGTACACACACAGTCAGCATGTTAACTACTGTCTGACCTGTACACACACAGTCAGCATGTTAACTACTGTCTGACCTGTACACACACAGTCAGCATGTTAACTACTGTCTGACCTGCACACACAGTCAGCATGTTAACTACTGTCTGACATGTACACACACAGTCAGCATGTTAACTACTGTCTCTGACCTGTACACACACAGTCAGCATGTTAACTACTGTCTCTGACCTGTACACACACAGTCAGCATGTTAACTACTGTCTGACCTGCACACACACAGTCAGCATGTTAACTACTGTCTGACCTGCACACACACAGTCAGCATGTTAACTACTGTCTGACCTGTACACACACAGTCAGCATGTTAACTACTGTCTCTGACCTGTACACACACAGTCAGCATGTTAACTACTGTCTCTGACCTGTACACACACAGTCAGCATGTTAACTACTGTCTGACCTGTACACACACAGTCAGCATGTTAACTACTGTCTGACCTGTACACACACAGTCAGCATGTTAACTACTGTCTGACCTGTACACACACAGTCAGCATGTTAACTACTGTCTCTGACCTGTACACACACAGTCAGCATGTTAACTACTGTCTCTGACCTGTACACACACAGTCAGCATGTTAACTACTGTCTGACCTGTACACACACAGTCAGCATGTTAACTACTGTCTCTGACCTGTACACACACAGTCAGCATGTTAACTACTGTCTCTGACCTGTACACACACAGTCAGCATGTTAACTACTGTCTCTGACCTGTACACACACAGTCAGCATGTTAACTACTGTCTCTGACCTGTACACACACAGTCAGCATGTTAACTACTGTCTCTGACCTGTACACACACAGTCAGCATGTTAACTACTGTCTGACCTGTACACACACAGTCAGCATGTTAACTACTGTCTGACCTGTACACACACAGTCAGCATGTTAACTACTGTCTCTGACCTGTACACACACAGTCAGCATGTTAACTACTGTCTCTGACCTGTACACACACAGTCAGCATGTTAACTACTGTCTGACCTGTACACACACAGTCAGCATGTTAACTACTGTCTCTGACCTGTACACACACAGTCAGCATGTTAACTACTGTCTCTGACCTGTACACACACAGTCAGCATGTTAACTACTGTCTGACCTGTACACACACAGTCAGCATGTTAACTACTGTCTCTGACCTGTACACACACAGTCAGCATGTTAACTACTGTCTGACCTGTACACACACAGTCAGCATGTTAACTACTGTCTGACCTGTACACACACAGTCAGCATGTTAACTACTGTCTGACCTGTACACACACAGTCAGCATGTTAACTACTGTCTCTGACCTGTACACACACAGTCAGCATGTTAACTACTGTCTCTGACCTGTACACACACAGTCAGCATGTTAACTACTGTCTCTGACCTGTACACACACAGTCAGCATGTTAACTACTGTCTGACCTGTACACACACAGTCAGCATGTTAACTACTGTCTCTGACCTGTACACACACAGTCAGCATGTTAACTACTGTCTCTGACCTGTACACACACAGTCAGCATGTTAACTACTGTCTGACCTGTACACACACAGTCAGCATGTTAACTACTGTCTGACCTGTACACACACAGTGAGCATGTTAACTACTGTCTCTGACCTGTACACACACAGTCAGCATGTTAACTACTGTCTCTGACCTGTACACACACAGTCAGCATGTTAACTACTGTCTGACCTGTACACACACAGTCAGCATGTTAACTACTGTCTGACCTGTACACACACAGTCAGCATGTTAACTACTGTCTCTGACCTGTACACACACAGTCAGCATGTTAACTACTGTCTGACCTGTACACACACAGTCAGCATGTTAACTACTGTCTGACCTGTACACACACAGTGAGCATGTTAACTACTGTCCTGACCTGTACACACACAGTCAGCATGTTAACTACTGTCTCTGACCTGTACACACACAGTCAGCATGTTAACTACTGTCTCTGACCTGTACACACACAGTCAGCATGTTAACTACTGTCTCTGACCTGCACACACACAGTCAGCATGTTAACTACTGTCTCTGACCTGTACACACACAGTCAGCATGTTAACTACTGTCTGACCTGTACACACACAGTCAGCATGTTAACTACTGTCTCTGACCTGTACACACACAGTCAGCATGTTAACTACTGTCTGACCTGTACACACACAGTCAGCATGTTAACTACTGTCTCTGACGTGTACACACACAGTCAGCATGTTAACTACTGTCTCTGACCTGTACACACACACAGTCAGCATGTTAACTACTGTCTCTGACCTGTACACACACAGTCAGCATGTTAACTACTGTCTGACCTGTACACACACAGTCAGCATGTTAACTACTGTCTCTGACCTGTACACACACAGTCAGCATGTTAACTACTGTCTCTGACCTGTACACACACAGTCAGCATGTTAACTACTGTCTCTGACCTGTACACACACAGTCAGCATGTTAACTACTGTCTCTGACCTGTACACACACAGTCAGCATGTTAACTACTGTCTCTGACCTGTACACACACAGTCAGCATGTTAACTACTGTCTGACCTGTACACACACAGTCAGCATGTTAACTACTGTCTGACCTGTACACACACAGTCAGCATGTTAACTACTGTCTGACCTGTACACACACAGTCAGCATGTTAACTACTGTCTGACCTGTACACACACAGTCAGCATGTTAACTACTGTCTGACCTGTACACACACAGTCAGCATGTTAACTACTGTCTGACCTGTACACACACAGTGAGCATGTTAACTACTGTCTCTGACCTGTACACACACAGTCAGCATGTTAACTACTGTCTCTGACCTGTACACACACAGTCAGCATGTTAACTACTGTCTCTGACCTGTACACACACAGTCAGCATGTTAACTACTGTCTGACCTGTACACACACATTCAGCATGTTAACTACTGTCTCTGACCTGTACACACACAGTCAGCATGTTAACTACTGTCTGACCTGCACACACACAGTCAGCATGTTAACTACTGTCTGACCTGTACACACACAGTGAGCATGTTAACTACTGTCTCTGACCTGTACACACACAGTCAGCATGTTAACTACTGTCTCTGACCTGTACACACACAGTCAGCATGTTAACTACTGTCTGACCTGCACACACACAGTCAGCATGTTAACTACTGTCTGACCTGCACACACACAGTCAGCATGTTAACTACTGTCTCTGACCTGTACACACACAGTAAGAATGTTAACTACTGTCTGACCTGTACACACACAGTCAGCATGTTAACTACTGTCTCTGACCTGTAAACACACAGTAAGAATGTTAACTACTGTCTGACCTGTACACACACAGTCAGCATGTTAACTGTCTGACCTGTACACACACAGTCAGCATGTTAACTACTGTCTCTGACGTGTACACACACAGTCAGCATGTTAACTACTGTCTCTGACCTGTACACACACACAGTCAGCATGTTAACTACTGTCTCTGACCTGTACACACACAGTCAGCATGTTAACTACTGTCTGACCTGTACACACACAGTCAGCATGTTAACTACTGTCTCTGACCTGTACACACACAGTCAGCATGTTAACTACTGTCTCTGATCTGTACACACACAGTCAGCATTTCAACTACTGTCTGACCTGTACACACACAGTCAGCATGTTAACTACTGTCTGACCTGTACACACACACAGTCAGCATGTTAACTACTGTCTCTGACCTGTACACACACAGTCAGCATGTTAACTACTGTCTCTGACCTGTACACACACAGTCAGCATGTTAACTAGTGTCTGACCTGTACACACACAGTCAGCATGTTAACTACTGTCTGACCTGTACACACACACAGTCAGCATGTTAACTACTGTCTCTGACCTGTACACACACAGTCAGCATGTTAACTACTGTCTCTGACCTGTACACACACAGTCAGCATGTTAACTAGTGTCTGACCTGTACACACACAGTCAGCATGTTAACTACTGTCTGACCTGTACACACACAGTCAGCATGTTAACTACTGTCTGACCTGTACACACACAGTCAGCATGTTAACTACTGTCTGACCTGTACACACACAGTCAGCATGTTAACTACTGTCTGACCTGTACACACACAGTCAGCATGTTAACTACTGTCTGACCTGTACACACACAGTCAGCATGTTAACTACTGTCTGACCTGTACACACACAGTCAGCATTTCAACTACTGTCTGACCTGTACACACACAGTCAGCATGTTAACTACTGTCTGACCTGCACACACACAGTCAGCATGTTAACTACTGTCTAACCTGTACACACACAGTCAGCATGTTAACTACTGTCTCTGACCTGCACACACACAGTCAGCATGTTAACTACTGTCTGACCTGTACACACACAGTCAGCATGTTAACTACTGTCTGACCTGTACACACACAGTCAGCAAGTTAACTACTGTCTCTGACCTGCACACACACAGTCAGCATGTTAACTACTGTCTGACCTGTACACACACAGTCAGCATGTTAACTACTGTCTCTGACCTGCACACACACAGTCAGCATGTTAACTACTGTCTGACCTGTACACACACAGTCAGCATGTTAACTACTGTCTCTGACCTGTACACACACAGTCAGCATGTTAACTACTGTCTGACCTGTACACACACAGTCAGCATGTTAACTACTGTCTGACCTGCACACACACAGTCAGCATGTTAACTACTGTCTCTGACCTGTACACACACAGTCAGCATGTAAACTACTGTCTGACCTGTACACACACAGTCAGCATGTTAACTACTGTCTCTGACCTGTACACACACAGTCAGCATGTTAACTACTGTCTCTGACCTGTACACACACAGTCAGCATGTTAACTACTGTCTCTGACCTGTACACACACAGTCAGCATGTTAACTACTGTCTGACCTGTACACACACAGTCAGCATGTTAACCTGTTAGGGCTAGGGGGCTGGATAAAAAAATGTACCCGATTTAATCTGGTTACTAATCCTACCCAGTAACTAGAATATGCATATACTTATTATATATGGATAGAAAACACTCTAAAGTTTCTAAAACTGTTTGAATGGTGTCTGTGAGTATAACAGAACTCATTTGGCAGGCAAAACCCTGAGACATTTTCTGACAGGAAGTGGATACCTGATGTGTTGTATTACCTTTAAACCTATGCCATTGAAAAACACAGGGGCTGAGGAATATTTTGGCACTTCCTATTGCTTCCACTAGATGTCACCAGCCTTTACAAAGTGTTTTGAGTCTTCTGGAGGGAGATCTGACCGAACAAGAGCCATGGAACGATGATGGCCCATTAGACACCTGGCGCGCGAGTTCATGTTGGGTACCCTCGTTCCAATACGTTATAAAAGAGAATGCATTCGTCCACCTTGAATATTATTCATGTTCTGGTTAAAAAAGGCCCTGATGATTTATGCTATACAACATTTGACATGTTTGAACGAACGTAAATATATTTTTTCCCCTCGTTCATGAAGTGAAGTCCGGCGGGCTTAGATCATGTGCTAACAAGATGGAGATTTTTGGACATAAATGATGAGCTTTTTTGAACAAAACTACATTCGTTATGGACCTGTGATACCTGGAAGTGACATCTGATGAAGAGAATCAAAGGTAATGGATTATTTACATATTATTTTCGATTTTCGATCTCCCCAACATGACGGCTAGTCTGTATCGCAACGCGTATTTTTCTGGGCGCAGTGCTCAGAAGTGTGATTTCCCAGTAAGGTTATTTTTAAATCTGGCAAATTGATTGCGTTCAAGAGATGTAAATCTATAATTCTTTAAATGACAATATAATATTTTACCAATGTTTTCTAATTTTAATTATTTAATTTGTGGTACTGACTTGACTGAAGGTTATTGGAGGGAAACGATTTCCTCAACATCAATGCCATAGTAAAACGCTGTTTTTGGATATAAATATGAACTTGATAGAACTAAAAATGCATGCATTGTCGAACATAATGTCCTAGGAGTGTCATCTGATGGAGATTGTAAAAGGTTAGTGCATCATTTTAGCTGGTTTTATGGTTTTGGTGACCCTGTCTTTGAATTGACAAAACATTACACACAACTCTTGTAAATGTACTGTCCTAACATACTCTAAATTTATGCTTTCGCCGTAAAACCTTTTTGAAATCGTAAAACGTGGTTAGATTAAGGAGATGTTTATCTTTCAAAGGGTGTAAAATAGTTGTATGTTTGAAAAATTTGAATTTTGACATTTATTTGGATTCAAATTTGCCGCTCTTGAAATGCACCTGCTGTTGATGGAGTGCACCACGGGTGGGACGCTTGCGTCCCACCTAGCCCATAGAGGATAACTACTGTCTGACCTGTACACACACAGTCAGCATGTTAACTACTGTCTCTGACCTGTACACACACAGTCAGCATGTTAACTACTGCCATCCACCTGTGTTGTGTTTACTAGGCACCAAACACACCAAAACACTACTGAACAGAGAGCTACTATCAAACCTTGTCCAATAAGAAATGCCTGTTTTCATGAAGACCAGCCTGATTGGAAGGCTGTGTGTGTCTGACCTGCGCAGCATGAGTTTAGGGTTCTTGCTGTGCACGTATTCCTCCATCAGCTCCAGCAGCAGGCTTCTCATGATGTCTGTGTAGTACTCTAGTTTACCGTGCAGAGCCACGGTTAGTAACGAGGCAAAGTAGACCCTGGACCTGGCGTTAAAGTCTGGACGGCCCTCCAAGGTCTTGATGAACTAAGAACACACAGATACGCAACAGAGAAATGGGGTTAGCAACTCACTATAACTCTATAGAACATCTGTAGGTACAGAACGATGGCAATACTCAAACTGTATCAGACACAACTACTGTAGACAGGCAGCCAGACTAATAGACAGACAGAGCCAGACGGACAGGGAGAGAAACAGCCATCTCAGCTAGCTGAGTAAACCTACATTGATGAGGAAGGTCTTGGAGTTGAGCAGGTTGGAGAACTGGTTGAGGGCCTGAGCTACGATGACCTTCCGTCCCTCGGGGATGTCCAGCTTGCCAGTGATCATGACATCGTTGTCCCCGTCTTTAGAGGGCAGGAAGAAGACCCGGTCTGTGTAGGTTTTATAGTCCAGGAAGGGGATCCTGGCCTCACTCAGGTCATTAGTCTGGTCCTCCATCTCAATCATCAGGTCTGGATGAAGAT
Source organism: Salmo salar (assembly GCF_965601325.2). Classification (NCBI taxonomy): domain Eukaryota; kingdom Metazoa; phylum Chordata; class Actinopteri; order Salmoniformes; family Salmonidae; genus Salmo; species Salmo salar. The sequence continues at coordinate 74,702,010 of NC_138307.1, read as the reverse complement.
ACAGAACACAACAACAAGACTAGCTCCTAGGAGAACCAGAACAACAAGACTAGCTCCTAAAAGAACCAGAACACAACAACAAGACCAGCTCCTAGGAGAACCAGAACGCAACAACAAGACTAGCTCCTAGGAGAACCAGAACAACAACAACAAGACTAGCTCCTAGGAGAACCAGAACAACAAGACTAGCTCCTAGGAGAACTAGAACAACAAGACTAGCTCCTAGAAGAACCAGAACACAACAACAAGACTAGCTCCTAGGAGAACCAGAACACAACAACAAGACTAGCTCCTAGGAGAACCAGAACAACAACAACAAGACTAGCTCCTAGGAGAACCAGAACAACAAGACTAGCTCCTAGGAGAACTAGAACAACAAGACTAGCTCCTAGAAGAACCAGAACACAACAACAAGACTAGCTCCTAGGAGAACCAGAACACAACAACAAGACTAGCTCCTAGGAGAACCAGAACAACAAGACTAGCTCCTAGGAGAACCAGAACAACAACAACAAGACAAGCTCCAAGGAGAACCAGAAAGCAACAAGACTAGCTCCTAGGAGAACCAGAACAACAACACTAGCTCCTAGGAGAACCAGAACACAACAACAAGACTAGCTCCTAGGAGAACCAGAACACAACAACAAGACCAGCTCCTAGGAGAACCAGAACACAACAACAAGAATAGCTCCTAGAAGAACCAGAACACAACAACAAGACCAGCTCCTAGGAGAACCAGAACAACAAGACTACCTCCTAGGAGAACCAGAACCAGAACAACAAGACTAGCTCCTAGGAGAACCCAAACGCAACACCAAGATTAGCTCCTAGGAGAACCGAACGCAACAACAAGATTAGCTCCTAGGAGAACCCAAACGCAACAACAAGACTAGCTCCTAGGAGAACCAGAACAACAACAACAAGACTAGCTCCTAGGAGAACCAGAACAACAAGACTAGCTCCTAGGAGAACTAGAACAACAAGACTAGCTCCTAGAAGAACCAGAACACAACAACAAGACTAGCTCCTAGGAGAACCAGAACACAACAACAAGACTAGCTCCTAGGAGAACCAGAACAACAACAACAAGACTAGCTCCTAGGAGAACCAGAACAACAAGACTAGCTCCTAGGAGAACTAGAACAACAAGACTAGCTCCTAGAAGAACCAGAACACAACAACAAGACTAGCTCCTAGGAGAACCAGAACACAACAACAAGACTAGCTCCTAGGAGAACCAGAACAACAAGACTAGCTCCTAGGAGAACCAGAACAACAACAACAAGACAAGCTCCAAGGAGAACCAGAAAGCAACAAGACTAGCTCCTAGGAGAACCAGAACAACAACACTAGCTCCTAGGAGAACCAGAACACAACAACAAGACTAGCTCCTAGGAGAACCAGAACACAACAACAAGACCAGCTCCTAGGAGAACCAGAACACAACAACAAGACTAGCTCCTAGAAGAACCAGAACACAACAACAAGACCAGCTCCTAGGAGAACCAGAACAACAAGACTACCTCCTAGGAGAACCAGAACCAGAACAACAAGACTAGCTCCTAGGAGAACCCAAACGCAACACCAAGATTAGCTCCTAGGAGAACCGAACGCAACAACAAGATTAGCTCCTAGGAGAACCCAAACGCAACAACAAGACTAGCTCCTAGGAGAACCAGAACAACAACAACAAGACTAGCTCCTAGGAGAACCAGAACGCAACAACAAGACTAGCTCCTAGGAGAACCCGAACACAACAACAAGACTAGCTCCTAGGAGAACCAGAACAACAACAACAAGACTAGCTCCTAGGAGAACCAGAACAACAAGACTAGCTCCTAGGAGAATCCGAACGCAACAAGACTAGCTCCTAGGAGAACCAGAACGCAACAACAAGACTAGCTCCTAGGAGAACCAGAACACAACAACAAGATTAGCTACTAGGAGAACCAGAAAAACAAGAGTAGCTCCTAGGAGAACCAGAACGCAACAACAAGATTAGCTACTAGGAGAACCAGAACAACAAGACTAGCTCCTAGGAGAACCAATAACGCAACAACAATACTAGCTCCTAGGAGAACCATAACAACAACAACAAGACTAGCTCCTAGGAGAATCCGAACGCAACAACAAGACGAGCTCCTAGGAGAACCAGAACGCAACAACAAGACTAGCTCCTAGGAGAACCAGAACGCAACAACAAGACTAGCTCCTAGGAGAACCAGGACACAACAACAAGACTAGCTCCTAGGAGAACCAGAACACAACAACAAGACTAGCTCCTAGGAGAACCAGAACAACAACAAGACTAGCTCCTAGGAGAACCAGGACACAACAACAAGACTAGCTCCTAGGAGAACCAGGACACAACAACAAGACTAGCTCCTAGGAGAACCAGAACAACAACAACAAGACAAGCTCCAAGGAGAACCAGAAAGCAACAAGACTAGCTCCTAGGAGAACTAGGACACAACAACAAGACTAGCTCCTAGGAGAACCAGAACAACAAGACTAGCTCCTAGGAGAACCAGAACAACAACAAGACTAGCTCCTAGGAGAACCAGAACAACAACACTAGCTCCTAGGAGAACCAGACAACAACAAGACTAGCTCCTAGGAGAACCAGAACACAACAACAAGACCAGCTCCTAGGAGAACCAGAACAAAACAACAAGACTAGCTCCTAGAAGAACCAGAACACAACAACAAGACCAGCTCCTAGGAGAACCAGAACAACAAGACTACCTCCTAGGAGAACCAGAACCAGAACAACAAGACTAGCTCCTAGGAGAACCCAAACGCAACACCAAGATTAGCTCCTAGGAGAACCGAACGCAACAACAAGATTAGCTCCTAGGAGAACCCAAACGCAACAACAAGACTAGCTCCTAGGAGAACCAGAACAACAACAACAAGACTAGCTCCTAGGAGAACCCAAACGCAACACCGAGATTAGCTCCTAGGAGAACCGAACGCAACAACAAGATTAGCTCCTAGGAGAACCCAAACGCAACAACAAGACTAGCTCCTAGGAGAACCAGAACAACAACAACAAGACTAGCTCCTAGGAGAACCCAAACGCAACAACAAGACTAGCTCCTAGGAGAACCCGAACGCAACAACAAGACTAGCTCCTAGGAGAACCAGAACAACAACAACAAGACTAGCTCCTAGGAGAACCAGAACGCAACAACAAGACTAGCTCCTAGGAGAACCCGAACACAACAACAAGACTAGCTCCTAGGAGAACCAGAACAGCAACAACAAGACTAGCTCCTAGGAGAACCAGAACGCAACAACAAGATTAGCTACTAGGAGAACCAGAAAAACAAGAGTAGCTCCTAGGAGAACCAGAACGCAACAACAAGATTAGCTACTAGGAGAACCAGAACAACAAGACTAGCTCCTAGGAGAACCAATAACGCAACAACAATACTAGCTCCTAGGAGAACCATAACAACAACAACAAGACTAGCTCCTAGGAGAATCCGAACGCAACAACAAGACGAGCTCCTAGGAGAACCAGAACGCAACAACAAGACTAGCTCCTAGGAGAACCAGAACGCAACAACAAGACTAGCTCCTAGGAGAACCAGGACACAACAACAAGACTAGCTCCTAGGAGAACCAGAACACAACAACAAGACTAGCTCCTAGGAGAACCAGAACAACAACAAGACTAGCTCCTAGGAGAACCAGGATACAACAACAAGACCAGCTCCTAGGAGAACCAGAACAACAAGACTAGCTCCTAGGAGAACCAGAACAACAACAACAAGACTAGCTTCTAGGAGAACCAGGACACAACAACAACAAGACTAGCTCCTAGGAGAACCAGAACACAACAACAAGACTAGCTCCTAGGAGAACCAGGACAACAACAAGACTAGCTCCTAGGAGAACCCAAACGCAACACCAAGATTAGCTCCTAGGAGAACCGAACGCAACAACAAGATTAGCTCCTAGGAGAACCAGAACGCAACAACAAGACTAGCTCCTAGGAGAACCGAACGCAACAACAATACTAGCTCCTAGGAGAATCCGAACGCAACAACAAGACTAGCTCCTAGGAGAACCCAAACGCAACAACAAGACTAGCTCCTAGGAGAATCCGAACGCAACAAGACTAGCTCCTAGGAGAACCAGAACACAACAACAAGATTAGCTACTAGGAGAACCAGAAAAACAAGACTAGCTCCTAGGAGAACCAGAACGCAAGAACAATACTAGCTCCTAGGAGAACCAGAACAACAACAACAAGACTAGCTCCTAGGAGAATCCGAACGCAACAACAAGACTAGCTCCTAGGAGAACCAGAACAACAAGACTAGCTCCTAGGAGAACCAGAACGCAACAAAAAGACTAGCTCCTAGGAGAACCAGAACGCAACAAGACTAGCTCCCAGGAGAACCCAAACGCAACAATACTAGCTCCTAGGAGAACCCAAACGCAACAATACTAGCTCCTAGGAGAACCCAAACGTAACAACAATACTAGCTCCTAGGAGAACCCAAACGCAACAACAAGACTGTAATTGATTTAACTGGGCAAGTCAGTTAACAACAAAATCTCATTTACAATGACGGCCTACCCCAGCCAAACCTGGACGACGCTGAACCAATTGTGCGCCACCCTATGGGACTCCCAATCACGGCCGGTTGTGATACAGCCTTGAATCGAACCAGGGTGTCCGTAGTGACCCCTCTAGCACTTAGATGCAGTGCCTTAGACCGCTGCGCCACTCGTGAGCCAGGAGTGGCATGTGTGTGTAATGTTATAGCAGTGTATGTGGTGTGACTGTTCTAGACTGTTCTCTCTGCTACCGCATGGCAAGCGGGTACCAGAGCACCAAGTCTAGGTCCAAGAGGCTTCTAAACAACTGCTACCCCCAAGCCATAAGACTCCTGAACAACTAATCAAATGGCTACCCAGACTATTTGCTTTGCATTCCCCCCCCCCCCCCCACGTTGCTGCTACTCTCTGTTATTATCTATGCATAGTCACTAACTCTACCTACAGTTGAAGTCGGAAGTTTACATACACTTAGGTTGGAGTCATTAAAACTTGTTTTTCAACCACTCGTTTTTCAACCAAACTTTAGTTCTGGCAAGTTGGTTAGGAGATCTACTTTGTGCATCACAAGTAATTTTTCCAACAATTGTTTACAGACAGATTATTTCACTTATAACTCACTGTATCACAATTACAGTGGTCAGAAGTTTACATACACTAAGTTGACTGTGCCTGTAAACACCTTGGAAAATTCCAGAAAATGATGTCATGGGTTTAGAAGCTTCTGATAGGCTAATTGAAATCATTTGAGTCAATTGGAGGTGTACCTGTGGATGTACTTCAAGGTCTACCTTCAAACTCAGTGCCTCTTTGCTTGACTTCATGGGAAATCAAAAGAAACCAGCCAAAATCTCAGAAAATAAATTGTAGACCTCCACAAGTCTGGTTCATCCTTGGGAGCAATTTCCAAAAGCCTGAAAGTACCACGTTCATCTGTACAAACAATAGTATGCAAGTATAAACACCATGGGACCACACAGAAGTCATACCGCTCAGGAAGGAGACGTGTTCTGTCTCCTAGAGATGAACGTACTTTGGTGCAAAAAGTGCAAATCGATCCCAGAACAACAGCAAAGGACCTTGTGAAGATGCTGGAGGAAACAGGTTCAAAAGTATCTATATCCACAGTAAAACAAGTCCTATATTGACATAACCTGAAAGGCTGCTCAGCAAGGAAGAAGCCACTGCTCCAAGACCACCATAAAAAAGCCAGACTACGGTTTGCAACTGCACATGGGGACAAAGATCATACTTTTTGGAGAAATGTCCTCTGGTCTGATGAAACAAAAATAGAACTGTTTGGCCATAACCATCGTTATGTTTGGAGAAAAAGGGTGATGCTTGCAAGCCGAAGAACACCATCCCAACCGTAGCTGAAGAACACCATCCCAACCGTGAAGCACGGGGGTGGCAGCATCATGGTGTGGGGGTGCTTTGCTGCAGGAGGGACTGGTGCACTTCACAAAATAGATGGCATCATGAGGATGGAAAATGATGTGGATATATTGAAGCAACATCTCAAGACATCAGTCAGGAAGTTAAAGCTTGGTTGCAAATGGGTCTTCCAAATGGACAATGACCCCAAGCATACTTCCAAAGTTGTGGCAAAGTGGCTTAAGGACAACAAAGTCAAGGTATTGGAGTGGCCATCACGAAGCCCTGACCTCAATCCTATAGAAAATTTGTGAGCAGAACTGAAAAAGTGTGTGCGACCAAGGAGGCCTACAAACCTGATTCAGTTACACCAGCTCTGTCAGGAGGAATGGGCCAAAATTCACCCAACTTATTGTGTGAAGCTTGTGGAAGGCTACCCGAAACATTTGACCCAAGTTAAACAATTTAAAAGCAATGCTACCAAATACTAATTGAGTGTATGTAAACTTCTGACCCACTGGGAATATATCACTCTCTCTACTATTATTCTGTCATCTCACATTCTTAAAATAAAGTGGTGATCCTAACTGACCTAAGACAGAGAATTTTTACTAGGATTAAATGTCAGGAATTGTGAAAAACTGAGTTTAAATGTATTTTGCTAAGGTGTATGTAAACTTCCGACTTCAACTGTACATATAACGTTGACAAACCGGTGCTCCAGCACATTGACTCTGTACCGGTACCCCCTGTATATAGTCTCGCTATTGTTATTTTACTGCTGCTCTTTAATTATTTGTTACTTTTAATTCTTATTCTTATTTTTTTAACTGCATTGTTGGTTAGGGGCTTGTAAGTAAGCCTTTCACTGTAAGATCAACACCTGTTGTATTCGGCGCATGTGACTAATAACATTTGATTTGGTAAAGTGTGTGTAATGTTTTAGCAGTGTATGTGGTGTGTGATAGTGTGTGTGTGTGTGGGGATTGTGATAGTGTGTGTGTGTGAATGTTATAGCTGTGTGTGTGGTGTGTGATAGTGTGTGTGTAATGTTATAGCAGTGTGTGTGGTGTGTGATAGTGTATGGTGTATGAACATACCTGTGAATTCCTTCTTGCAGCGGTCTCTCACGCTCTCCTCCAGATTCTCCAACTGGTGTTTCACTTTCTCATACTCTCTCTCTGCCTGCTGGCTCTTCCTCCTGTCATATACACACAGGAACAGTCCATTAGACTACTAACACACAGGAACAGTCCATTAGACTACTAACACACAGGAACAGTCCATTAGACTACTAACACACAGGAACAGTCCATTAGACTACTAACACATAGGAACAGTCCTATTAGACTACTAACACACAGGAACAGTCCATTAGACTACTAACACACAGGAACAGTCCATTAGACTACTAACACACAGGAACAGTCCATTAGACTACTAACACACAGGAACAGTCCATTAGACTACTAACACACAGGAACAGTCCATTAGACTACTAACACATAGGAACAGTCCATTAGACTACTAACACATAGGAACAGTCCATTAGACTACTAACACACAGGAACAGTCCATTAGACTACTAACACATAGGAACAGTCCATTAGACTACTAACACACAGGAACAGTCCATTAGACTACTAACACACAGGAACAGTCCATTAGACTACTAACACATAGGAACAGTCCATTAGACTACTAACACATAGGAACAGTCCATTAGACTACTAACACACAGGAACAGTCCATTAGACTACTAACACATAGGAACAGTCCATTAGACTACTAACACACAGGAACAGTCCATTAGACTACTAACACACAGGAACAGTCCATTAGACTACTAACACGTAGGAACAGTCCATTAGACTACTAACACACAGGAACAGTCCATTAGACTACTAACACACAGGAACAGTCCATTAGACTACTAACACACAGGAACAGTCCATTAGACTACTAACACACAGGAACAGTCCATTAGACTACTAACACACAGGAACAGTCCATTAGACTACTAACACACAGGAACAGTCCATTAGACTACTAACACACAGGAACAGTCCATTAGACTACTAACACACAGGAACAGTCCATTAGACTACTAACACACAGGAACAGTCCATTAGACTACTAACACATAGGAACAGTCCATTAGACTACTAACACACAGGAACAGTCCATTAGACTACTAACACACAGGAACAGTCCATTAGACTACTAACACACAGGAACAGTCCATTAGACTACTAACACACAGGAACAGTCCATTAGACTACTAACACACAGGAACAGTCCATTAGACTACTAACACACAGGAACAGTCCATTAGACTACTAACACACAGGAACAGTCCATTAGACTACTAACACACAGGAACAGTCCATTAGACTACTAACACACAGGAACAGTCCATTAGACTACTAACACACAGGAACAGTCCATTAGACTACTAACACACAGGAACAGTCCATTAGACTACTAACACATAGGAACAGTCCATTAGACTACTAACACACAGGAACAGTCCATTAGACTACTAACACATAGGAACAGTCCATTAGACTACTAACACATAGGAACAGTCCATTAGACTACTAACACACAGGAACAGTCCATTAGACTACTAACACATAGGAACAGTCCATTAGACTACTAACACATAGGAACAGTCCATTAGACTACTAACACATAGGAACAGTCCATTAGACTACTAACACACAGGAACAGTCCATTAGACTACTAACACACAGGAACAGTCCATTAGACTACTAACACACAGGAACAGTCCATTAGACTACTAACACATAGGAACAGTCCATTAGACTACTAACACACAGGAACAGTCCATTAGACTACTAACACATAGGAACAGTCTATTAGACTACTAACACACAGGAACAGTCCATTAGACTACTAACACATAGGAACAGTCCATTAGACAACTAACACATAGGAACAGTCCATTAGACTACTAACACACAGGAACAGTCCATTAGACTACTAACACATAGGAACAGTCCATTAGACAACTAACACACAGGAACAGTCCATTAGACTACTAACACATAGGAACAGTCCATTAGACTACTAACACATAGGAACAGTCCATTAGACTACTAACACATAGGAACAGTCCATTAGACTACTAACACATAGGAACAGTCCATTAGACTACTAACACATAGGAACAGTCCATTAGACTACTAACACATAGGAACAGTCTATTAGATTCCAGAACTGTTCCACACTGTGAATCTGTAGTCTGAACATTTGAGATTATTTCATTGGTCCTAGAGTGTAAACTCCAGACACCCATTTCACCAGGTGAACTAAAAACAATACACCCATCAGAACTACATGAGTGGTGCTTGATGGGAAGTGTAGTTGTGTACCTGTAGCAGTAGACGGACACAGCTATGAACAGTAGCATAGGGACGATGACAGCTGGGATGATGATAGCCAAAGGAACCTCATACTTCCTCTCATAGTTCACTGAGCCCACCACCCACTCACCATTACCAAACTTTATCTGTTAGAGAGAGATATAGACAGAAAGGGAAAGAGAGAGATGAGGGGCAGAGTGTAGAGAGAGAGACAGAGACAGAGAGTTCAAGTCAGTTAAAGGCAAATAGAAGAAAGCTAATTAGCTACACGACGTGTATAATTGTGGAGAGCCAGATATACATCAAGGTGTTGATACTGATATGTCTCTGTCAGGACTGAGTGGTCTCAGTCAGAAGACTAGGATTATTGTATGGTTGAATCAGGTGTGTTACTGCTTTGACTGAAGTGAATTCCTGCAACACAAGACATTGGATTAAGTTTGGACACCCCTGAGTTAGATCGAAATGTACTGGAACACTAGCACCTATCTGAAATACATGTTGAGAGCCAGAGAGACATCAGCTTGTCCAGTGCTAATGCCTGAAGCCTCTCTCTCTATGCCTTGGGTTTAGACAGAAGGCCAGTGTTGTCACCGTTAGGTCCAAAGGGTCAGAGCTGGTGTCTCTGCGCTGGCGTTTGGAGCGGGCTCTGGGCTGGGTGGACGGAGCTTCCAGGAACAGCTTGTCATCCTGCAGGATGGTCACCTTACAGGACGCATCTCCTACGAATGCCTGGGCTTCTTCAGCTGTCATGGCCTTGCTGAAACCACGACCCTGGGGAGAAAGAGAGAGGTGGCTGGCTGTTAACCTCTGGACTGCATTGATTACTTCAATATTGATATGAATTATATCAATATCAATGCACTATAATTGTCTTTTCTCTGCGGGGGGACATCATAGTCACAAAGCAGAATACATTTGTTTGTTACCCCTTTTTCTCTCCAATTTCTTGGTATCCAATTGGTAGTTATAGTCTTGTCTCATCGCTGCAACTCCTGTACGGACTTGGGAGAGGCGAAGGTTGAGAGCCGTGCGTCCTCCGAAACACAACCCAACCAAGCCACACTGCTTCTTGCCCACTTAACCAGGAAGCCAGCGGCACCAATGTGTCGGAGGAAACACCGTACACCTGGCAACCGTGTCAGCGTGCACTGCGCCTGACCCGCCACAGGAGTCGCTAGTGCGCGATGATACAAGGACATCCCTGCCGGCCCAAACCCTCCCTAATCTGGACGACGCTGGGCCAATTGTGCGCCGCCCCATGGGTCTCCCGGTCGCGGCCAGCTGCGACAGAGCCTGGACTCCAACCCAGAATCTCTAGTGGCACAGCTAGCACTGCGATGCAGTGCCTTAGACCACTGTGCCACTCGGGAGGCTGAAGCAGAATAACATTTAAGCCACATTGGTCCACGGAAAACGATAAGCGAGTATTACCAGAAATAACCAAAACCTCCTAAACAGTAACCATGACAACACAACCCCATAAGAGTAGTGTTACAGTTCTTTACCGTGACGATGATGATGGAGGTTTCAGTGATGATGTTCTTGGTCAGTTCATTGAAGAACGGGTCGGGGTGGTAGACAAAGGACTTCAGTTCCTCTTCCACTTTGTCTAGCTGGAGGAAGGTCCTAAAGGACTGGGTCTCAGAGGACCTGTTCACCGCTGGACTGTCAAACAGCAGCACAGTGTCGTTCTTATGTACGGCATACTGGATAAACTGGAGAGGGTGGGAGAGAGAGATAGAAAAGAGAGAGGAGAAGAGAGAGAAGAGAGAGTGGAGAGAAAGGAGAGAGATTCAAAGATTTAATTGAATTTCATTCCTGGCAGGACACTGTCTGTTTTAGAGAGAAGAGACAAGAGAAGTCTGTAGTCACAGACAAAAACATAAAACTCACTGAGTCACTGTTGACATGCTAGCTACCTGCCATGGATAATACCACAGCAACAGTACTGTACACTAGGACATGCTAGCTACCTGCCATGGATAATACCACAGCAACAGTACTGTACACTAGGACATGCTAGCTACCTGCCATGGATAATACCACAGCAACAGTACTGTACACTAGGACATGCTAGCTACCTGCCATGGTTAATACCACAGCAACAGTACACTAGGACATGCTAGCTACCTGCCATGGGTAATACCACAGCAACAGTACTGTACACTAGGACATGCTAGCTACCTGCCATGGATAATACCACAGCAACAGTACTGTACACTAGGACATGCTAGCTACCTGCCATGGGTAATACCACAGCAACAGTACTGTACACTAGGACATGCTAGCTACCTGCCATGGATAATACCACAGCAACAGTACTGTACACTAGGACATGCTAGCTACCTGCCATGGATAATACCACAGCAACAGTACTGTACACTAGGACATGCTAGCTACCTGCCATGGATAATACCACAGCAACAGTACTGTACACTAGGACATGCTAGCTACCTGCCATGGGTTAATACCACAGCAACAGTCACACTAGGACATGCTAGCTACCTGCCATGGGTAATACCACAGCAACAGTACTGTACACTAGGACATGCTAGCTACCTGCCATGGATAATACCACAGCAACAGTACTGTACACTAGGACATGCTAGCTACCTGCCATGGGTAATACCACAGCAACAGTACTGTACACTAGGACATGCTAGCTACCTGCCATGGATAATACCACAGCAACAGTACTGTACACTAGGACATGCTAGCTACCTGCCATGGATAATACCACAGCAACAGTACTGTACACTAGGACATGCTAGCTACCTGCCATGGATAATACCACAGCAACAGTACTGTACACTAGGACATGCTAGCTACCTGCCATGGATAATACCACAGCAACAGTACTGTACACTAGGACATGCTAGCTACCTGCCATGGATAATACCACAGCAACAGTACTGTACACTAGGACATGCTAGCTGCCTGCCATGGGTAATACCACAGCAACAGTACTGTACACTAGAGGGATTAGAATACACTACTGGCAGGAAACAGACAACTTGTGGAATGGTCTACTAACCTCAATGGGAGTGGACTCTAGAATGATAACATGTAGTGTATTGTATAATAGGAGTGGACTCTAGAACGATAACATGTAGTGTATTGTATAATAGTAGTGGACTCTAGAATGATAACATGTAGTGTATTGTATAATAGGAGTGGACTCTAGAATGATAACATGTATTGTACAATAGGAGTGGACTCTAGAATGATAACGTGTATTGTATAATAGGAGTGGACTCTAGAATGATAACATGTATTGAATAATAGGAGTGGACTCAAGAATGATAACATGTATTGTATAATAGGAGTGGACTCTAGAATGATAACATGTAGTGTATTGTATAATAGGAGTGGACTCTAGAATGATAACATGTAGTGTATAATAGGAGTGGACTCTAGAATGATAACATGTATTGTATAATAGGAGTGGACTCTAGAATGCTAACATGTAGTGTATTGTAAAATAGGAGTGGACTCTAGAATGATAACATGTATTGTATAACAGGAGTGGACTCTAGAATGATAACATGTAGTGTATAATAGGAGTGGACTCTAGAATGATAACATGTATTGTACAATAGGAGTGGACTCTAGAATGATAACATGTATTGTATAATAGGAGTGGACTCTAGAATGATAACGTGTATTGTACAATAGGAGTGGACTCTAGAATGATAACATGTAGTGTATAATAGGAGTGGACTCTAGAATGATAACATGTATTGTATAATAGTAGTGGACTCTAGAATGATAACAGGTGTATTGTATAATAGGAGTGGACTCTAGAATGATAACATGTATTGTATAATAGTAGTGGACTCTAGAATGATAACATGTAGTGTATAATAGGAGTGGACTCTAGAATGATAACATGTATTGTATAATAGTAGTGGACTCTAGAATGATAACATTAGATGTAGTGTATAATAGGAGTGGACTCTAGAATGATAACATATTGTGTAAGTAGTGAGTAGTGTGCACTAACCTCAATGGGAGGGGACTGAGAGAAGTCATCAGCAGAGGGCAGCACCTTCATGGAGGCTCTCTGGACGAGGTTAAAACCACTGCCCACACACACGATCCTCCTGCCTCCACTGAAACACCAGACAACACACACGTCAGCTCTCAATAAAACACAACTCTACTGCAACTCTCTGTTGGCTGGGCTCCCTGCTTGTGTCATCAAACCTGTGCAACTCAGCAGAACGCTGCAGCCCCCGATGTTCAACCTTCCTAACTTTTCCCATGTCCCTGCTCCTCCGCACACTCCACTGGCTTCCCTAACCCTAACCCTAACCCAACAGAGTACCTGCCCATCTTCCTCCTGAAGCTAGGACAGCAGAGTACCTGCCCGTCTTCCTCCTGAAGCTAGGACAACAGAGTACCTGCCCGTCTTCCTCCTGAAGCTAGGACAACAGAGTACCTGCCCGTCTTCCTCCTGAAGCTAGGACAACAGAGTACCTGCCCGTCTTCCTCCTGAAGCTAGAACAACAGAGTCCCTGCCCGTCTTCCTCCTGAAGCTAGGACAACAGAGTACCTGCCCGTCTTCCTCCTGAAGCTAGGACAACAGAGTACCTGCCCGTCTTCCTCCTGAAGCTAGGACAACAGAGTACCTGCCCGTCTTCCTCCTGAAGCTAGGACAACAGAGTACCTGCCCGTCTTCCTCCTGAAGCTAGGACAACAGAGTACCTGCCCGTCTTCCTCCTAAAGCTAGGACAACAGAGTCCCTGCCCGTCTTCCTCCTGAAGCTAGGACAACAGAGTACCTGCCCGTCTTCCTCCTGAAGCTAGGACAACAGAGTACCTGCCCGTCTTCCTCCTGAAGCTAGGACAACAGAGTCCCTGGCCGTCTTCTGAAAACATGTTTTGTGAACCAACACTCGCACTTGACTCTTTTCTCTCTTACTAGCTTGGACTGTGAAGGTATAGACAGAGGAAACATGTACTTCCAGTACTATGACTGATATGTGGTTGTCCCACCTAGCCATCTTAAGATGACTGCACTAACTATGTGGCTCTGGATAAGAACATCTGCTAAATGACAAATGTAATGCTCCTGCCTCCACTGAAACACTAGACGACGACACCATATATCAGGGTCATGTTAGGAAGCACAAAACAGGAGAAACCTTTTGAAATGTTTTGAAAGAGGGAGACACTACCTGCATTTGTCCAATAAGAAACTGTCATTTCATTATCCGCTTCAAACTGATTTGCATTCAACCCAAGCTTTGTTTAAAGAAAAAGAGGTGCTTTAATTTCAACCCTCTCTGGAACATTGTTCCTGGATTCTACTCACCATACGAAGCTGGTCTTGGGGCTGTAGTCAGTGAGTTTGGGGTTCTCAGAGTACTGGAAGGAGCCAGGGACGTCCTTGGTGGTGCTCTTCCCATACCTCATTGAGACACTCAGGGTCTCCGATGGAACCTTTTGTCCCTTGTATACACCTGTCTCACAGGTGATCTCACTGCCAAACGACAACCTGAGGGAGAAACGGACAGAGAGCATTATGGGACAGGTCAAACAGGGGTTGTAGTGTTGAGGGGAGAGAAGGTAATCTCAAAGGAACAAGTCAAACACAATTACTGTATGGCTAATATATTTCAGAGGTCGGCCTTGAGAGAACAATTGAATAGGACATGACTTAGGCAACCTGTCCAGACAGCAAACTGCAGGGGTTGGAAGACTCAAGTGTGATCATCCTTACACTTCACAGGGCGTTCCACCCACGGTGACAATGACATCATCCTTGTTTGCCGTATCCAGGTGTTTCCCAGAGATGGTGATGACTGTTCCCCCGGCCGCAGGGCCCGTAGAGGGGGAAACTTTCTCAGGGATGGGGTCCTGGAGGGGATAAGAGATGAGACATCAGTGATAAGGTAACATACTTAGGTCCTGGAGGTTTTCCAGACTGCATGACCTGACAAGGAAAAACTCCTGTCCTGACCTTTTAACATTCTATATGGTTATTTAGCAAATGCTTTCATCTAAAATGTTTTACATTTAACACACTGTGTATATATGTACTGTACAATATACTGCATGTGTCCCATGACAAACTCCGGTGTAACAAACACCACTGTCTAACGGCCGGGGCCCACTGTCTAACGGCCCGGGGCCCACTGTCTAACGGCCCGGGGCCCACTGTCTAACGGCCCGGGGCCCACTGTCTAACGGCCCGGGGCCCACTGTCTACCGGCCCACTGTCTAACGGCCCGGGGCCCACTGTCTAACGGCCCGGGGCCCACTGTCTAACGGTCCACTGTCTACCGGCCCAGGGCCCACGCCGGCCCACTGTCTAACGGCCCAGGGCCCACTGTCTAACGGCCCAGGGCCCACTGTCTAACGGCCCAGGGCCCACTGTCTAACGGCCCAGGGCCCACTGTCTACCAACCACTTAGGACTTTATCATCACAACACAGCTACTGAACACCACTTAGTACTTCATCACCACAACACAGCTACTGAACACCACTTCGTACTTTATCACCACAACACAGCTACTGAACACCACTTAGTACTTTATCACCACAACACAGCTACTGAACACCACTTAGTACTTTGTCACCACAACACAGCTACTGAACACCACTTAGTACTTATCACCACAACACAGCTACTGAACACCACTTAGTACTTTATCACCACAACACAGCTACTGAACACCACTTAGTACTTTATCACCACAACAGTTACTGAACACCACTTAGTACTTTATCACCACAACACAGCTACTGAACACCACTTAGTACTTTATCACCACAACACAGCTACTGAACACCACTTAGTACTTTATCACCACAACACAGCTACTGAACACCACTTAGTACTTTATCATCACAACACAGCTACTGAACACCACTTAGTACTTTATCATCACAACACAGCTACTGAACACCACTTAGTACTTTATCATCACAACACAGCTACTGAACACCACTTAGTACTTTATCATCACAACACAGCTACTGAACACCACTTAGTAGTAGTTTGCTGAGAAAATACTGGGAGTAGACAGCCAGATCTGGAGCAGACCAACTTAAAACAGCAGAGAGGCAGAGAGAGAGGCAGAGAGAGAGGCAGAGAGAGAGGCAGAGAGAGAGAGAGAGAGAGAGAGAGAGAGAGAGAGAGAGAGAGAGAGAGAGAGAGAGAGAGGCAGAGAGAGAGAGAGAGAGGCAGAGAGCGAGAGAGCAAACGAGAGCGAGAGAGCAAACGAGAGCGAGAGAAAGAGAGAGCAAAAGAATGTTATGTTCCCTAGAAAATCTGAAGCTTTGATCAAATCTATAATAAGGAAAAATAGCTTTTCAAGCTCAGTACATTCTCATGGGGACATTGTTGTTTCGAAAGAAACAAACAAGAAAATATGAACCCCAAAATAAATGAGTGTAAAAATTTACCATGAAGTAAAATAGTCTCCCAGTATAGATGTGTTTTTGAGTAAATCCTGTTTTTGAGTAAATCCCCGTTAAATTCTGTTTCCTTTCAACAGATGCTATTCTGAATTCTAAGAGCATCTTCTAAGAACTAAGTAGATTGATGAACGTGGAGATGTAAAACCAGCAGAGAGAGACTAACATAGTGGCTGTATGAGCACTGAGCAGAGCTTTAACCACACTAAGAGCCATGTACAGAATGAAACGTCAGATCACTCCTGCACAGTGTGGGGCCGACTCTTACAACAGTTAGGATTCATGTTGGGATAAAGAATGGCCCTGTGACTGTATGAAACGTACCCTATAGGTGAAGAGGACCTCTGAACGTCCTGTCCTGCCCCCCTCCACCTCTACCTCCACTACCCCCTGGTTGATGGGCCCTGGGGGGTCCAGTGAAGCTGAAGACTGGACCGGACCGATCTCACACACAACACTGGAGAAGACACAGAACAGCTGGGGTAAGACAAAGGCCCGGTTTCTCCACCACACACACACACACACACACACACACACAAGCAGACATACTGTACATCGAAATGTTGTGTTTAATGAAATATGTTATTCGCTGGACATAAAAGTACATTACAGGCAGGAACGGTCCTTGCCGTTCTGGCGGGACCAAAAAATGCCACCCCCCTTCACAAACCTAGAATAGTCCCAGTAAGCAAAATACTGTTGAAAAGACATCTAAAATAACTATTTTCTAGGTGTTTAAATCAGGTTCATTTTCGGTTGTGAATTAAAGTTGAAAAGACGTACAGTAGCAGTCAATAGTTTGGACACCTACTGTACTCATTCAAGGGTTTTTCTTTATTTATTATTTTCTACATTGTATAATTATATTGAAGACATTAAAACTATGAATTAACACATATGGAATCATGTAGTAACCAAAAAAAGTGTTAATCAAAATATATTTTATGTATTTGAGATTCTTCTAAGTAGCCACCCTTTGCACAATCTTGTCAATTTGTCAAAAATGTACAGAAACAAACTTGAAACCACTGATCATGACAATGGGATGAAACTCCTGGAAACAGCTGTGATTATCCATTCCATATTGTCCATTTTACTTTGACCGGGGTCCTGTTTTTAGGATATGTTGTTTGTTAACATGACAGCTCATTTGACAGCTGATTGGTTTCCATTTAGGTTAGGCTATTTGATTGGAGAAACCTGCACGATGTAAAAAGTGTCCGTCTCATTACATCGTCATACATTTTATCTCCTGCCTGAAGGCCACAGAAAAGGCTCTTTCTTCAACAGCACTCTGGAGAGGCCGGTGGGAATGGACAAGATAAATATTTTGCGACCCTGCCTTTGACAAAGTGGGCACTGCGTATTACAGGGCGGCATCAGCGCTCACCTAAAAAGCCCATATGCCACTAATTGTCATTGTTTCGGGGCAGAATTATGTGAGGTTTTATGTGTTGTTGAAGGTGGGTCTAGGTCAGTTTAGCTCAGCAAATGCCGTCCTCATCAATCTGCCGCCATAGGCAGACGCCTAATCCTGCCTAATGAGCGGACCGGCTGTGATTACAGGGATGTGACTCTGCCCCCCCACTATCACTATACCTGGTGGAGACAGAGTATCTGTCCCCCTGGTGAACACAGTCCACTCCAGCCACCGTCACCTTCTTAATGTGCTCCTCCTTTATGCCCAGGTTAGACCCTTTAATGGTCACAACTATCCCGCCTTTCAGAGGCCCGAAACGAGGGATGATCTGGGGATTAGAGAGAGAAGGGATGATTTAGATGAGTATGGTAGATTAATATAGAATATAAAGGTCAGTGCCATCAGGATGTATATAGTAGTGAACGGTCGTTACAGTAGTTCATCAGTGTGTATATAGTAGTGAACGGTCGTTACAGTAGTAGTTCAGTGTGTATATAGTAGTGAACGGTCGTTACAGTAGTAGTTCAGTGTGTATATAGTAGTGAGCAGTCGTTACAGTAGTAGTTCAGTGTGTATATAGTAGTGAACGGTCGTTACAGTAGTAGTTCAGTGTGTATATAGTAGTGAACGGTCATTACAGTAGTAGTTCAGTGTGTATATAGTAGTGAACGGTCGTTACAGTAGTAGTTCATCAGTGTGTATATAGTAGTGAACGGTCCTTACAGCAGTAGTTCAGTGTGTATATAGCAGTGAACAGTCGCTACAGTAGTAGTTCAGTGTGTATATAGTAGTGAACGGTCCTTACAGCAGTAGTTCAGTGTGTATATAGCAGTGAACAGTCGCTACAGTAGTAGTTCATCAGTGTGTATATAGTAGTGAACGGTCGTTACAGTAGTAGTTCATCAGTGTGTATATAGTAGTGAACGGTCGTTACAGTAGTAGTTTATCAGTGTGTATATAGTAGTGAACGGTCGTTACAGTAGTAGTTCAGTGTGTATATAGTAGTGAACGGTCGTTACAGTAGTTTATCAGTGTGTATATAGTAGTGAACGGTCGTTACAGTAGTTTATCAGTGTGTATATAGTAGTGAACGGTCGTTACAGTAGTAGTTTATCAGTGTGTATATAGTAGTGAACGGTCGTTACAGTAGTTCATCAGTGTGTATATAGCAGTGAACGGTCGTTACAGTAGTAGTTCAGTGTGTATATAGTAGTGAACGGTCGTTACAGTAGTAGTTCATCAGGATGTATATAGTAGTGAACGGTCGTTACAGTAGTAGTTTATCAGTGTGTATATAGTAGTGAACGGTCGTTACAGTAGTAGTTCAGTGTGTATATAGTAGTGAACGGTCGTTACAGTAGTAGTTCAGTGTGTATATAGTAGTGAACGGTCGTTACAGTAGTAGTTCAGTGTGTATATAGTAGTGAACGGTCGTTACAGTAGTTCATCAGTGTGTATATAGCAGTGAACGGTCGTTACAGTAGTAGTTCAGTGTGTATATAGTAGTGAACGGTCGTTACAGTAGTAGTTCATCAGTGTGTATATAGTAGTGAACGGTCGTTACAGTAGTTCATCAGTGTGTAGATTGTAGTGAACAGTCGTTACAGTAGTAGTTCAGTGTGTATATAGTAGTGAACGGTCGTTACAGTAGTAGTTCAGTGTGTATATTGTAGTGAACAGTCGTTACAGTAGTAGTTCAGTGTGTATATAGTAGTGAACGGTCGTTACAGTAGTAGTTCAGTGTGTATATAGTAGTGAACGGTCGTTACAGTAGTGTCATCAGTGTGTATATTGTAGTGAACAGTCGTTACAGTAGTAGTTCAGTGTGTAGATTGTAGTGAACAGTCGTTACAGTAGTAGTTCAGTGTGTATATAGTAGTGAACGGTCGTTACAGTAGTAGTTCAGTGTGTATATTGTAGTGAACAGTCGTTACAGTAGTAGTTCAGTGTGTAGATTGTAGTGAACAGTCGTTACAGTAGTAGATCAGTGTGTATATAAATGTACACAAGTACACAAGTGCCTGTTAATTTATCATTGAATCACAGCCTACTTCGCCAAACGGGTGATTTAACAAGCGCATTCGCGAAAAAAGCACTGTCGTTGCAATAATATGTACCTAACCATAAACATCAATGCCTTTCTTAAAATCCATACACAAGTACATTTTTAAACCTGCATATTTAGTTAATATTGCCTGCTAACATTAATTTATTTTAACTAGGGAAATTGTGTCACTTCTCTTGCGTTCTGTGCAAGCAGAGTCAGGGTATATGCAGCAGTTTGGGCTGCCTGGCTCGTTGCGAACTGTGTGAAGACCATTTCTTCCTAACAAAGACAGTAATTAATTTGCCAGAATTGTACATAATTATGACATAACATTGAAGGTTGGGCAATGTAACAGCAATATTTAGACTTAGGGTTGCCGTGCGTTTGATCAAATACGGAACGGTTCCGTATTTCACTGAAAAAATAAACGTTTTGTTTTCGAAATGATTGTTTCCGGATTTGACCATATTAATACCATAAGGCTCATATTTCTGTGTTATTATAATTAAGTCTATGATTTGATATTTGATAGAGCAGTCTGACTGAGCGGTGGTAGGCAGCAGCAGGCTCGTAGGCATTCATTCAAACAGCACTTTCCTGCGGTTGCCAGCAGCTCTTCGCTGTGCTTCAAGCATTGCGCTGTTTATGACTTCAAGCATATCAACTCCTGAGATTAGGCTGGCAATACTATAGTGCCTATAAGAACATGCAATAGTCAAAGGGATATGAAATACAAATGGTATGGAGAGAAATAGTCCTATAATTCCTATAACTACAACCTAAAACTTCTTACCTGGGAATATTGAAGACTCATGTTAAAAGGAACCACCAGCTTTCATATGTTCTCATGTTCTGAGCAAGGAACTTAAATGCTTTTTTACATGGCACATATTGCATTTTTACTTTCTTCTCCAACACTTTGTTTTTGCATTATTTAAACCAAATTGAACATGGGAAAGTTGAGGAGGACAGCATGTGTAGGAGAAGAGTACGACAGTGACAGCTAAAGAGAAGAAGACAGGAAGGAAGAGTGCACCTGACCATACAGTTGTGACCAGGCAGAGGAGAACACCTCTAGTGATAATCAGAGAGAGAGACTGTTCTCACGTCAGTGATCTTGGGGTTGGGGCACTGCGCTGGTTCCTGGGACCTGCACAATTTTCTGTACACACAGGACCTCATGTTGGCACACCACACACAGTTGTATTTGTGGTCGGCGTTCTTACACAGGCTGCAGTCCTCACGACCCAGAGAACAGTTATACAGCACCACTAAGAGATGAAGAGCAGAGGAGGAGGAGGGGGAGGATAGAGTGAGAGGAGAGAGAGGAGATGGAAGAATGGGAGAGAGGAGGGTAGAATGGGAGAGAGGAGGAGGAGGAGGTAGAATGGGAGAGAGGAGGAGGAGGGGAGGAGGGGGGTAGAATGGGAGAGAGGGGAGGGAGGTAGAATGGGAGAGAGGAGGAGGAGGAGGTAGAATGGGAGAGAGGAGGAGGAGGAGGTAGAATGGGAGAGAGGAGGAGGAGGAGGTAGAATGGGAGAGAGGAGGAGGAGGAGGTAGAATGGGAGAGAGGAGGAGGAGGAGGTAGAATGGGAGAGAGGAGGAGGAGGTAGAATGGGAGAGCGGGAGGGGAGAGAAGCAGGGGGGGTTGAGAGGAGGGGTAAGAGATGAAACAACAACTCCATATCAATAACCACCCAGTCTGTACAGGATTCATATCTTATTCAAATAAGCTTGACCTTTGTCCCAAAAACTGATGAAATAATAATAATAATGGCTGAATATTAAACATGTCCAATACTCGGGTTATCCAACGCAGGTCCATTAGGGTGAAAGAGTTGAAATGGATCAACAGTTTGAGCAGAATAATCCTGGTTGTATTCAGACAGCTGTTTGAACAGTGCATTGAACAGCAGCACTGCATCAACTCCAGACTCACCAGTCAGAGTGCTGTCAATCTTCTTCTCTGAGTCTCTGTCTTTGATGTGGAAGGACACATTGACCTCCTGCTCCTTGTCGTAGGAAAACTAACACACAGGACATACACAACAGAGAAAACACACTGAGTTACTGAGGGCCAGAGACGTGTCAAAACACACTTGCTGGCTCTTTCTCTCGCTCAGATGAATTAGCATAATGTAAATGTTATTTCTGTCATTCTGAGCACCGTGGGTGGACGCCCTAATCAGGTTACCACCCAATGCATATGGGTCCAGTACATTTCTCAAACGTCTTAAATTAGAATACTTCCTGTCAAATATCCAGCACCACATTTTCCTAACGAAAACGCTGACATGCACGCATGCACACACAATCCAACACGCACACAACACGCACCCCACACACACAATCCAACACGCACACAACACGCACCCCAACACACACAATCCAACACGCACACCAACACGCACCCCAACACGCACCCCAACACGCACCCCAACACGCACACCAACACGCACACCAACACGCACACCAACACGCACACCAACACGCACACCAACACGCACCCCAACACTCACCCCAACACGCACCCCAACACTCACCCCAACACACACAATCCAACACGCACACAACACGCACCCCAACACACACAATCCAACACGCACACAACACGCACAATCCAACACGCACACAACACGCTAGGGAATCTTTGTGGGGAAGTTTTATTTATTTTTTCTCCCAAAATAGACTTCCCCCATCTGATGTGTTTGTGATTAAACCCAATGACTTCCCCCCACAGTGGGTAGCAGTGCTGTGACTCGCAGCTCAATAGCTTGTAACTCCATACTGGCAGCCTCTCAAACTCAGTATGAAAACAGATGGGTGGAGAGACAGAGACAGACAGAGTTGGAGTACTGGCTGGAGGCTGGAGGTGAATGTCTTTGGGACTGAGGGAAAAGACTTGTAACTGCTCATGTGGGGCGCTGGGATGTAAAACCTGTGTTGTCTCAACAACAGGTGGATATTACTGACCTCATAACCCTTGAAGTTGAACTTTAACCCCTCATTAAAGGTGAACTCTTCCTCCATGTGTTTCATGAGCTCCGTGCCAATCTTAAACGTGTGATCCTGGAGAAAGACAGACAAAACAGACAGACACAGAACAAGAGAGAGACAGACAGAGACACACACAGGACAAGAGAGAGAGACACACACAGGACAAGAGAGAGAGAGCACACACAGGACAAGAGAGAGACCCCGGACAGGGGCACACACGGACAAGAGAGAGAGACACACACAGGACAAGAGAGAGACACACACAGGACAAGAGAGAGACACACACAGGACAAGCGAGAGAGACAGAGACACACACAGGACAAGAGACAGAGACACACACAGGACAGGACAGACAGAGACACACACAGGACAAGAGAGAGAGACAGAGACACACACAGGACAAGAGAGCATGTATATTAGAATGAGTAGAAGTCAGTCAGGCTGTCAGGCAAAACCACAACGAACCATATTAGATAAACAGTACTGTACATGATCTAATAGTGAATGAGTAAGACAAGCGGATGTACTCTCATTAGAGGAACAGCCAAGTTAATATTCAATGATAGACCATGACTACATAGGGGTCTGAAATGTCATCCTACTCCCTACAGTGAACCCAACATGGCACCCTATTCCCTACAGTGAACCCAACATGGCACCCTATTCCCTACAGTGAACCCAACATGGCACCCTATTCTCTACAGTGAACCCAACATGGCACCCTATTCCCTACATAGTGCACTCAACTGGCACCCTATTCCCTAAGTAGTGCACTGTGTCGTGTCTTTGGCATCATTAAAACTGAAGACATATTTATCAAATAACTCTGTAATTATTATTACGCGATTAACCTGATTAATCATGTAACTGTAATTAACTAGGAAGTCGAGGCACCAAGGAAAATATTCAGATTACAAAGTTATAATTTTCCTAATATAACTTTCAGATATTTTAATATCTGATCACGTTGTCTTCTGATTAATGATGTATTGTTTACCTCGTCAGTCTCATTCCAAATGTTGTAAATTATTGGTTATCTGCACGAACCCAGTCTTCACTATGAGTTATCCATACATCAATTGTCTTAAAATCATTTATTTACTAACTAAGTAATTCACAGAAATGCATAACAGTAGATATGTTTACAAGGAAATGGTAGAGGCATGTGCCATAGTGGGCTAAACCGGCATGGCGGCTTGTTAGACAAAAAGGGGGGGGGGGGGGGGGGGGGGTCAGCTGAGGAGACACTACAGAGTTGAATATTATAACAATTGAAATGCTAATCCTTTGCACATGAACACTCACTCATTCGGGATCTCTGTTGAAAAGTTTGTTTCTGTTGGAGAGTTTGTCCGCTCTCTCTGTCGTGGTTAGAATGGGTAGTTCAGAGTGACATTCATTAATGTCGTTATAGGAGAGATGTTTCGGCGGTTGTCGGTCTTCGCGCTCAATGATTCCGAATTCCTAGCTGCAGACTAGTAATTAATATCATAGACTTGTTCTTATTCTGTCGGTATCGATTGTCTAAGAGTTTAACCACGTGGTATGGTTAAAAGTTAATCAAGAGAAATGCATGGTCTCCAACCTTTAGCCATCTCGTAATTGAGGTAAGCTCGGTCTGGTGATAGAAAACCTCGGTGGGGGTTTTATTCGGAAGAGCAGAAAAGGCTGTCTCATGACGCCAGGTCCTGTCTGTGTCCCTGGGGGCGTGCCAAGGACTTAGTGAAACTTTAAAGAGAAATACAACTCTCTCACATTAACATCATTACATAGCATCCCATCGTCTCACAAATAGCTTCATCCTTATTCATTCATTTTATACAACCATTTAGATGTAAGTCTCATAGCTGAGGCTATTATATAAACATGATTATGGTAATGTGGCCGTATTGTCTCTCATGAGTTTCACAAAATTGTACCAAACGGACCAGTTCATAGCTGGATTCTTCACCGATCTTTTATACCTTCTCCAGAACCTGAATGTCGTTCAGTTCTCCAGTTCTGTGAGGTGGAAGAACTCCTTTGTTCTCTCTATACTGGGGCCATGAGGAGAGGGTCTCCTCGTAGGAATTTACGACCGCTCTTACAGAGCCTGGCTCAGAAGTATAGAGGTCGGGGGATGGTGCTCGCAGTGTCCAAAGAGGGCAACGTCATGACAACTGTATAGGTAATATGGTGTAATTTGGGACGCAACCTAAGAGCAGTGTCTATCTCACCTTGTAAATGTCCAGGTTCTTCCCTTGGAAGCTGATGGGGATGGGGTGGCCTACAGGGATGAGATGAGGGTCTGGGTTCTCAAACTGAGGACAGCTATCAGCCTGGAGAGAGAACAGAAGGTGGTTGTAGCTAGTTTAATCAGACAGGCAGACATATAGGCAGGCAGACATATAGGCAGACAGACATACAGGCAGACAGACAGACACACCAGCAGATAGGTGGAGCTTGCCAGTTGCCACTTACAGTGGGGGGAAAAAGTATTTGATCCCCTGCTGATTTTGTACGTTTGCCCACTTACAAAGAAATGATCAGTTTATAATTTTAATGGTAGGTTTATTTGAACAGTGAGAGACAGATAACAACCAAAAAAAATCCAGAAAAACGCATGTCAAAAATGTTATAAAATGATTTGCATTTTAATGAGGGAAATAAGTATTTGACCCCTCTGCAAAACATGACTTAGCACTTGGTGGCAAAAACCCTTGTTGGCAATCACAGAGGTCAGATGTTTTTTTGGCCACCAGGTTTGCACACATCTCAGGAGGGATTTTGTCCCACTCCTCTTTGCAGATCTTCTCCAAGTCATTAAGGTTTTGAGGCTGACGTTTGGCAACTCGAACCTTCAGCTCCCTCCACAGATTTTCTATGGGATTAAGGTCTGGAGACTGGCTAGGCCACTCCAGGACCTTAATGTGCTTCTTCTTGAGCCACTCCTTTGTTGCCTTGGCCGTGTGTTTTGGGTCATTGTCATTCTGGAATACCCATCCACGACCCATTTTCAATGCCCTGGCTGAGGGAAGGATGTTCTCACCCAAGATTTGACGGTACATGACCCCGTCCATCGTCCCTTTGATGCGGTGAAGTTGTCCTGTCCCCTTAGCAGAAAAACACCCCCAAAGCATAATGTTTCCACCTCCATGTTTGACGTGTTCTTGGGGTCATAGGTGTTCATTGTGTTCTTGGGGTCATAGGCAGCATTCCTCCTCCTCCAAACCCGGCGAGTTGAGTTGATGCCAAAGAGCTCCATTTTGGTCTCATCTGACCACAACACTTACACCAGTTGTCCTCTGAATCATTCAGATGTTCATTGGCAAACTTCAGACGGGCATGTATATGTATTCTTGAGCAGGGGGACCTTGCGGGCGCTGCAGGATTTCAGTCCTTCACGGCGTAGTGTGTTACCAATTGTTTTCTGGTGACTATGGTCCCAGCTGCATTGAGATCATTGACAAGATCCTCCCGTGTAGTTCTGGGCTGAATCCTCACCGTTCTCATGACCATTGCAACCCCACGAGGTGAGATCTTGCATGGAACCCCAGGCCGAGGGATATTGACAGTTCTTTTGTGTTTCTTCCATTTGCGAATAATCGCACCAAATGTTGTCACCTTCTCACCAAGCTGCTTGGCGACGGTCTTGTAGCCCATTCCAGCCTTGTGTAGGTCTACAATCTTGTCCCTGACATCCTTGGAGAGCTCTTTGGTCTTGGCCATGGTGGAGAGTTTGGAATCTGATTGATTGATTGCTTCTGTGGACAGGTGTCTTTTTTTACAGGTAACAAGCTGCGGTTAGGAGCACTCCCTTTAAGAGTGTGCTCCTAATCTCAGCTCGTTACCTGTATAAAGGACACCTGGGAGACAGAAATCTTTCTGATTGAGAGGGGGTCAAATACTTATTTCCCTCATTAAAATGCAAATCAATTTATAATTTTTTTTACATGCGTTTTTCTGGATATTTTTGTTGTTATTCTGTCTCTCACTGTTCAAATAAACCTACCATTAAAATTATAGACTGATAATTTCTTTTTAAGTGGGCAAACGTACAAAATCAGCAGGGGATCAAATACTTTTTTCCCCCACTGTATAAGGCAGAAAGTCGGTAACAGATACAAGCTGGCTCAGAGACAATAGCTCTAAATCAATTTATCTTCCTTCACTTCCTCACATCCTCTCTTCTGGCCTGCTTCTCAAAAAGTATTGGACCTTCTTCTTGAGGAGGCGGGGAGAGAGGACACAAGGAATTGTGGGTTGACAAAAGGAGATTGAGCCAAACTGTCTAGTTGACTGAGACAGGGCTTCTTCCTACTTGTTGGGCTTTGATGATGTGAACTCCGTCTACAGAGTCATCTCTGTCACTGCAGGTGTGGTCCTGGGCATTCCACTGGCACTGCCACTCACTGGTCACACATGCTATACACCTGGGGACAATCAACCAGTAGGAAGAAGAGTTAAGGAATCAGAGTTTATATAGCCAATGAGAACAGAAATCCTCAAAGGTGTTCAGTGTTAAATGACTGAACAGAGCACTGAGATTAACTGTCAGAAAAGCATCATTAACGGGTAGTCTCCATAAAGCAGTGGTCACCTACGGGTCGATCTTCAAGGTATTCCTAGTCGACCACCAAACATTTCTGGAAAACTAACGATAAAGCCTTGCACTCCTATTTTATTAATATTACACATGATTCAGAAGTCCTGCGCGCCGGGTTGGCAAAGTGTTCCAACCATTTCATTTGTCTGAAGGGAGAAACTCCACGACCAGAGAACCACCGTCAAAGAATACAGCAAACAGCTGCTGTTTTTATGAGTGAGTTCATGTTTAAGTTTTTATCCAGTACTGTCAACAGTACTGTACTGTTGTTTTATTATCAGCAGCTCGTCAGGTCTATTGTAATATCCAGGAATATTTCACTTCTCTGGTCATAGGAACAACATGAAATGGAGCATGAGGCAGAAATAATGTGATGCGACTCGAATTTGGCCATCAGGTGGAAGACGGTGTCCCCTCTCTCTGGTCAGTCTCACCGGAGGAAAGGAGAAAGCAGGGACTATGAGAGGTGTCCTCTCTCTGGTCAGCCTCCCCGGAGGAAAGGAGAAAGCAGGGACTATGAGAGGTGTCCCCTCTCTCTGGTCAGTCTCCCCGGAGGAAAGGAGAAAGCAGGGACTATGAGAGGTGTCCCCTCTCTCTGGTCAGCCTCCCCGGAGGAAAGGAGAAAGCAGGGACTATGAGAGGTGTCCCCTCTCTCTGGTCAGTCTCACCGGAGGAAAGGAGAAAGCAGGGACTATGAGAGGTGTCCCCTCTCTCTGGTCAGTCTCCCCGGAGGAAAGGAGAAAGCAGGGACTATGAGAGGTGTCCCCTCTCTCTGGTCAGCCTCCCCGGAGGAAAGGAGAAAGCAGGGACTATGAGAGGTGTCCCCTCTCTCTGGTCAGTCTCACCGGAGGAAAGGAGAAAGCAGGGACTATGAGAGGTGTCCCCTCTCTCTGGTCAGTCTCCCCGGAGGAAAGGAGAAAGCAGGGACTATGAGAGATGTCCCCTCTCTCTGGTCAGTCTCCCCGGAGGAAAGGAGAAAGCAGGGACTATGAGAGGTGTCCCCTCTCTCTGGTCAGTCTCCCCGGAGGAAAGGAGAAAGCAGGGACTATGAGAGGTGTCCCCTCTCTCTGGTCAGTCTCACCGGAGGAAAGGAGAAAGCAGGGACTATGAGAGGTGTCCCCTCTCTCTGGTCAGTCTCCCCGGAGGAAAGGAGAAAGCAGGGACTATGAGAGGTGTCCTCTCTCTGGTCAGTCTCACCGGAGGAAAGGAGAAAGCAGGGACTATGAGAGGTGTCCCCTCTCTCTGGTCAGCCTCCCCGGAGGAAAGGAGAAAGCAGGGACTATGAGAGGTGGACTCTCTGCTGCGCTCTCCCTCCGCCGAGACTGACCATCAGTCCAGTAAAATAAACAAGATCATTATTTCAATTTATGCTCCGCTGTGCCTCGCAAATTATCAAAGCTTGAGTTTTGAAATATAATATGGTCTGAGAAGAACAATATTGTCAGGAAGGCATAAAGCCAATATGTTGTGATAATGTATTAGGCCTACTGCACAAACCTCATTCCTACACAACAGTTTTATTAGGTTACTGTTGCATAGGCTTACATTATTAAGTCCTGTTTTTAAAGAATATCTGAGTGGTAGATCTCGGCTTGGAAAGTGATCTTGCCTCAGAAAAGGTTGGTGACCATAAAGGGTTTAACTGGTGCCACTTACGGCGTGTTCTCTGACTTCCTGACGGTGGCGGCACAGTTGTAGAACTTGTATTCACTGGACGTCACCTCGATGCCATCGTTGACCAGGATCTTTACCTGCATCGTCACAAAGTCTGAACACAATATGACAGAATATCACAGTTACCACAGTCCATTAACCTGAGAGGAAATGTTAGCCTGGTCACATGACTGGTTCTGTCCTGAATAAAACATATTGTTGCCTTGTTTGGCAAGACAAAGACAAGTTAGTTAAAAAAGAAACAGACTGATATCCAGGCTTAAAAACAGTATACAATACCCATCTACCACCCAAGGAGCTAAGGACTGGGGTTAGGACCAGTATTCAGGAGGACTCACCCTGCTTGTCAGGTGTAGAGGGGATGTTCACAGGGTCAGGGAGGGCACAGGTGACCTTCTGGTCCATCACCACAGCTTCACTAGTGTTTGAACCAAACCTGCACTCGATAATGTCAGAAGGGCCGATCTTGGGGAGGGAGGGGATGTCGATTACAACCTGGACAGGAGAAAAACAGAGGTCTTTGAGGAGTGAGAGAGAGAGAAAGAGAGGGAGAGAGACGAGACCGAGAGCGAGAGAGAAACAAGAGAATAAACTTCCTCTTGAATACAAAGAGGTCCATTGAGGAAATGCAATTATTTTTCAAGTCACAGGAATGGTTATGTGACAAAAACTAAAGTTCCTGGAGAGAATTGAGATGAAATGAGGTGAAGTGACTGGTATCTGGTCTCCGGTTTAAATGTACACAGTTCATTAATCCAGAACTGACCCAGAAAGCTCATTTGTGTGTGTGTGTGTGTGTGTGTGTGTGTGTGTGTGTGTGTGTGTGTGTGTGTGTGTGTGTGTGTGTGTGTGTGTGTGTGTGTGTGTGTGTGTGTGTGGAGAGAGAGAGAAATGCACTGGAAGTGAGCAGAGCTTAATGGAATTGACTAGAGTTAAACTCAGGATGAATGAATTCAGAATGAAGCAAACCCAGCACAACAGATGAGGGACCTTTCACACTGGACAGGACAGCTGCCAATGACAGGGAAAGTAGACATGTACACTCAACCACTCAGTACCTGCTGGGTCTTCCTACAGCTGAGGTTGGGTGGGTTAAAGGCCAGGATCTGAACACACTGCTGGTTGGGGCTCCACAGCCATGTGTTGTCATCCTCAGCCCTGGGACAGTCTCCCTTCCTGGTACACCTGGAGGAGAACAGACCAGTCACAACCTGGACAACAGCTAACCCTGGACTACAGCTAACCCTGGACTACAGCTAACCCTGGACTACAGCTAACCCTGGACTACAGCTAACCCTGGACTACAGCTAACCCTGGACTACAGCTAACCCTGGACTACAGCTAACCCTAGACTACAGCTAACCCTAGACTACAGCTAACCAGGAGTCTGGACTACAGCTAACCCTAGACTACAGCTAACCCTAGACTACAGCTAACCCTAGACTACAGCTAACCCTAGACTACAGCTAACCCTAGACTACAGCTAACCCTAGACTACAGCTAACCAGGAGTCTGGACTACAGCTAACCAGGAGTCTGGACTACAGCTAACCAGGAGTCTGGACTACAGCTAACCAGGAGTCTGGACTACAGCTAACCAGGAGTCTGGACTACAGCTAACCAGGAGTCTGGACTACAGCTAACCAGGAGTCTGGACTACAGCTAACCAGGAGTCTGGACTACAGCTAACCAGGAGTCTGGACTACAGCTAACCAGGAGTCTGGACTACAGCTAACCAGGAGTCTGGACTACAGCTAACCAGGAGTCTGGACTACAGCTAACCAGGAGTCTGGACTACAGCTAACCAGGAGTCTGGACTACAGCTAACCAGGAGTCTGGACTACAGCTAACCAGGAGTCTGGACTACAGCTAACCAGGAGTCTGGACTACAGCTAACCAGGAGTCTGCTACCTGTATCCAGGCCCAGTTCATCACTGATAGGAGCTAAAGAGAGAAAATAGTCCTGGACCATCTATAACAGGATAAATCAGTACTAAGCTCATAAGACATTTAATAAATAGATGATATTATTCATTGAAAAGATCAATGAGCAGCAGGAAATATTGCAGCTATAACCAATGTTCCCCCCAAAAATTGTCACTGAACAAATTTCAAGTCTGCTGAGCGCAAATTTGAACGTTGTGAAAATTCTGTGCAACTTCCAGCGCACGTTTACTGTGAACACTGAGGCTGTACCCTCTTTAAGTTACAGTTTTAACAGTAGTCAAGTAGGCTACTGTGGCTATTTGATTATAATGTTGGCCTACCAGAGTGGCCTAGCATAAAAAACAATGGAGAAAATTCATTGAACAACACACATTTTAACATGGCAATAGCTGTTCTATCAGTCAGCCTACAGTAGCAGCCAATGTGTGGTGTTCAATATAGGCCTACATTACATGAGACTTTTGAAAACAAGGAGGTGACTGAAAATGTTGTGTTGATGCAAGAAACCACTTTTCTTTTTTTCAATTTAAGTTCTTGTTTTTCAATCAACCAACAAAACACATTCCACATTCACAGATGTGACAGACTTAAAAAAAATATATATATATATATATATATATATACCTATCTATCTATCTATCTATATACACACACACATATACATACACACAAAGAATAATTATTTAAAAAAGAAAATAAATATATATTATTATATATATATTATATAAAAACTTGCAGCAGCACTATCAAGGTTCTTATTAGCTATTTCCAGCCTTAGCTGAGATGACGAGCAAATAATTAGTTTTTAGATTTTACAGCACCTTACACAACATGCATCTACTCATTTCCCTAATCACTCAGTCCAATTTGAAATATAGTTGAGTAGTGGAGACCAGAGTCTATCAAACTTGGGATGTCTCTTGCGGAGGTCACAAGTGAGCTTTTCAAGAGGGAGAAAGTCAACATTCTGGTCAATCCACATTTTAAATGTAGGAGAAGTATTAGAGGCCCACAATAGAACAATACATTTCTTAGCAAAGTATGTAATAGTCATAAGCAAATTTTCTTTGCCAGGATCAAGAACAAAGTCCTGCTGGGTATTAAGATAGATAGATACATGGGGTCATATCAAACTGTACATCTAGTATTTTCTGTGCAGCAGTGTTTATAGATTGCCAAAATCTGGCTCTCTCTCTACAGCTCCAAAATACATGCATATAGGTTCTACTTTCAGAGGTACATCTTTTACAGTTAGAAGAAATGTCTGTTTTCATTCTATGGAGTCTCAAAGGAGTGTAATAACATTTGTACAAAAATGTGTAATTAGGCTTCTTTCATTTTTACATTAGTAGAGGAGCAGTATACCCTGTCGCAAACCTCCGCCCATAACTCATCACTGATAGTCAAACCTCCGCCCATAACTCATCACTGATAGTCAGACCAAGGTTCTTTTCCCAGATTATTTTCAAAGGAGTCTATAGATATAGGAGATTTTGCCTTTAATGGATTGTGCTGTGACAAGAAGGGTTTCAACTTCATTCAGCTGAGCTCTAAACCTCCTCTTGGAAGTAAATGAGGAAACTACATGTCTAATTTGAAGATATTTCTTTTTTAAAAGGGATCTTTGCACATTGAATTCACTTCAGAGCTCTTGAAAGGATTTCAGTGTAGTGGTTTTCTGATGAAATAGATCTGAAAAGGTCCTGATTCCTAGAGTATGCCAAAGATTAAAGTTGGCATCCCTCAGGGCTTTTGGCAAGTCTGGGTTGCCTACTATAGGTGAGTGAGAACATATTTGGGAGGAAATGCCCAGGTATTTCTTACAGTCCCGCCACGCTAGTAGGGTGCTGTAAATCACAAAGGTTTTGGCTATGTTGCCCACTTCACTAAAGTTATTAATGAATATAATTGAGCTAGGGGCAATGAACCACAGGATTGGGCTTCTATCTGAATCCACGTTGACTCTTGTCTGTTTGTGATCCATGTTAGCATGTTGCGGATTTGGGCAGACCAGTAGTACAATTGAAGGGAGGGAAGGGCAAGACCACCCTTAGATTCAGGTTTCGATAGAGCGGAGAACTTGATCCTAGGTTTTTTATTGCCCCATATAAATTTGGTGATGCTTTGGTTAGTTGTTTTGAAAAAGGAAACTGGGAGATAGCATGGGAGCATCTGAAATAAATAGTTCAGTCTAGGGAGGATGTTCATACGGATGACATTAATTCTTCCTACTAAGCTAATTGGGAGGGAGATCCAGGTTTGGAGATCATTCTTGATTCGATCCAGGAGTGGAAGATAATTTTCCTTGAAAAGGCTATTCAGATCTGGTGTTATGAAGATCCCAAGGTATTGAAACCCCTGTATCTTCCATTGGAATGGACATAGTGTCTTCATAGAGCTGGTGAGTGTAATATTGAGAGGGCAGACAGTGGATTTGTTAAAATGTATCTTATAACCTGAAAACTTGCCATACTGAGCAATTGTGTCTAAAATGGGAGGGATTTCTCAGGGTTGGATATGTAGAGCAACACATCATCCGCGTAGAGCAAAATCTTGTGCTGCAGGCCGCCTGCAGAAACACCCATAATACTTGGATTGCTCCTTATCAACTCTGCCAGAGGCTCCGCCCCCAACAAGTAGAGCAGGGGGGACAGCGAGCACCCTTATCTTGTGCCACGTCCCAAAGGGAATGTGTCAGAGTTCAGTCCGTTAGTAGTCTCCATGGCATTTGGATGAGAGTATAGTGATTTGATCCATTTAGAAAAGTTCAATATGGGCCCAAACTTTATTAAGACTGAGAACAGAAAGCTCCACTCCATCCTGTCGAACGCCTTCTCAGCATCCAGTGAAGCCAGCAGGACAGGGGTCTTCTGTGCGTTTACTTGATCAATAATATCAAAAAGACGGCGAATGTTCTCTCTAATATATCTAGTTTGGTCCGCTTTTATTATTTTGGGAAGAAGAGTGTTTAGTCTTTGGCGAGTAATTTGGTAATTATTTTGTAGTCGAAATCCAACAAGCTTATGGGCCGGAAGGACGAGCAGGATAGAGGGTCCTTGTATTTTTTGAGCAACACTGTAATGCGAGCTGTGTGCATTGAGTCTGGGAGAAATCCGTTTTTGCAAAAATCCTCCAGCATTGGCATGAAA
Source organism: Salmo salar (assembly GCF_965601325.2). Classification (NCBI taxonomy): domain Eukaryota; kingdom Metazoa; phylum Chordata; class Actinopteri; order Salmoniformes; family Salmonidae; genus Salmo; species Salmo salar. The sequence goes on along the minus strand of NC_138307.1, from coordinate 74,667,428 downwards.
ATAGGGCTAAGCTGGGGCCAAAAAGCTTTATAGAACTCTCTGGGGAATCCATCTGGGCCTGGGGACTTATTAGGTGGCATGGAGGTAAATGCCTCCAGGACCTCCTCAGGAGTGAAAGGGGGAGTTGAGATCTTCTTGGTCAGTCTCTGATAATTTAGGTAGCGAGAGTCCTCTAGGAAGGAGTAGAAACCACTTTTCTAAATTTAATGCATTATTATTCCGATACCATTATTACAGAGAATCAGACACATTATGCTACCCTCTGCCTATTGGATACTTAGCTTATTCAAGCCTGTCTCAAAATACAACACCGCCCCTTTAAGACATAAAAAATATCTTTACCTGACTGGCTTTTCAAAGATGGCTAGAAATGTACAGGTTGTGTGCTCTTGTAGGAAGCAATCACTCCCCCATTGTTGACTACAAATGATCTATAACTGGGCTAATAACTCACTAACTAGCAAAGGAAATGAACAAATGTGCACATGTGGCTACATGCAGCTCTGATTGGTTATGGAGCAGTGGTCTGTGTAGAGTACAGCTCAGTCGAGCCTGTCCATGCAATAGAATCCTACACCGTGCGTTCTGCCTCGGTATGTTGCATTGAAAGCGTTGACTCAATCACAATTCCCACAGTGAAGGGAAACGTTGATAGTGTTAAGTAAGGGGGAAAAGTCTAGAAAGTTGAGTGAAGTTGAATCTCATTTTTCTCTGCGCGGGCTGGTATTTCTTCTGCGCGGCAGTCCCAGAGGAGCTGCACGCAGCTTAGAGGGAACATTGGCTATAACATAACTGCTACTGTACTCACTTGCCCTGCAGCACACACCAGCCACAGTAGGGGTCTTTCTGTGCCACGCAGGACTGGCAGTCTGTCTTCAGGTGGCAAGCCTGCACTGGCACCTTGGTGATCTATGAGCAAAACAATAATGGCTGATTCAAACATTGCTTTGATATGGTACTAACCAAAATGCATGAAATGCCTCTCACTGATAAATCTGCATTATGGAATAAAGTTCCACGTTAAGATGCCGGCTTACCTTCTTCTCTGTGGTGATGTAGAGGTGTGTGAGGCTGGTGTCAAACAGCAGGTTCTTGTTGACCTTGTCCCCGGTGTTCTCCCCAGGGGCGCGGCCGTACACCTCTGGACTGGCCGACAGGTGCAGCTTCAACACCTACGTTACATTAGCAGAAAGAAGACAGAAAAGGCGGCCGGGTCCATGCAGAAGACGTTAGTCAACTATTAAGGAAAATACATACAAGTCAGAGCAGCCTATTGAATAACATTCCAATAGGACGTGTTTTTGTTTATAGCGACAGGTCACTATTATGCAGAGCAACTTGTAGTCAGTGCGTTTAACTAAGGTAGGTAAGACCAACCACATATCACAGTCATTGCTTTCCTCAAGTAAAACTTTCTTCAAAAAATAAGTGATGAGCATAACCAGTTACAGTGTTAGTAAGAAAGACAAGTGTGAGTGGTAGCTAGTAGCGACAGGTCAACAGTAAGGTGTTAGCTAGTAGCGACAGGTCAACAGTAAGGTGGTAGCTAGTAGCGACAGGTCAACAGTAAGGTGGTAGCTAGTAGCGACAGGTCAACAGTAAGGTGGTAGCTAGTAGCGACAGGTCAACAGTAAGGTGGTAGCTAGTAGCGACAGGTCAACAGTAAGGTGTTAGCTAGTAGCGACAGGTCAACAGTAAGGTGGTAGCTAGTAGCGACAGGTCAACAGTAAGGTGGTAGCTAGTAGCGACAGGTCAACAGTAAGGTGGTAGCTAGTAGCGACAGGTCAACAATAAGGTGGTAGCTAGTAGCGACAGGTCAACAGTAAGGTGTTAGCTAGTAGCGACGGGTCAACAGTAAGGTGTTAGCTAGTAGCGACGGGTCAACAGTAAGGTGTTAGCTAGTAGCGACGGGTCAACAGTAAGGTGTTAGCTAGTAGCGACGGGTCAACAGTAAGGTGGTAGCTAGTAGCGACGGGTCAACAGTAAGGTGGTAGCTAGTAGCGACAGCTCAACAGTAAGGTGGTAGCTAGTAGCGACAGGTCAACAGTAAGGTGGTAGCTAGTAGCGACAGGTCAACAGTAAGGTGGTAGCTAGTAGCGACAGGTCAACAGTAAGGTGGTAGCTAGTAGCGACAGGTCAACAGTAAGGTGGTAGCTAGTAGCGACAGGTCAACAGTAAGGTGGTAGCTAGTAGCGACAGATCAACAGTAAGGTGGTAGCTAGTAGCGACAGGTCAACAGTAAGGTGGTAGCTAGTAGCGACAGGTCAACAGTAAGGTGGTAGCTAGTAGCGACAGGTCAACAGTAAGGTGGTAGCTAGTAGCGACAGGTCAACAGTAAGGTGTTAGCTAGTAGCGACAGGTCAACAGTAAGGTGTTAGCTAGTAGCGACAGGTCAACAGTAAGGTGTTAGCTAGTAGCGACAGGTCAACAGTAAGGTGTTAGCTAGTAGCGACAGGTCAACAGTAAGGTGTTAGCTAGTAGCGACAGGTCAACAGTAAGGTGTTAGCTAGTAGCGACAGGTCAACAGTAAGGTGGTAGCTAGTAGCGACAGGTCAACAGTAAGGTGGTAGCTAGTAGCGACAGGTCAACAGTAAGGTGGTAGCTAGTAGCGACAGGTCAACAGTAAGGTGGTAGCTAGTAGCGACAGGTCAACAGTAAGGTGGTAGCTAGTAGCGACAGGTCAACAGTAAGGTGGTAGCTAGTAGCGACAGGTCAACAGTAAGGTGGTAGCTAGTAGCGACAGGTCAACAGTAAGGTGGTAGCTAGTAGCGACAGGTCAACAGTAAGGTGGTAGCTAGTAGCGACAGGTCAACAGTAGGGTGGTAGCTAGTAGCGACAGGTCAACAGTAAGGTGGTAGCTAGTAGCGACAGGTCAACAGTAAGGTGGTAGCTAGTAGCGACAGGTCAACAGTAAGGTGGTAGCTAGTAGCGACAGGTCAACAGTAAGGTGGTAGCTAGTAGCGACAGGTCAACAGTAAGGTGGTAGCTAGTAGCGACAGGTCAACAGTAAGGTGTTAGCTAGTAGCGACGGGTCAACAGTAAGGTGTTAGCTAGTAGCGACGGGTCAACAGTAAGGTGTTAGCTAGTAGCGACAGGTCAACAGTAAGGTGTTAGCTAGTAGCGACGGGTCAACAGTAAGGTGGTAGCTAGTAGCGACGGGTCAACAGTAAGGTGGTAGCTAGTAGCGACAGCTCAACAGTAAGGTGGTAGCTAGTAGCGACAGGTCAACAGTAAGGTGGTAGCTAGTAGCGACAGGTCAACAGTAAGGTGGTAGCTAGTAGCGACAGGTCAACAGTAAGGGGGTAGCTAGTAGCGACAGGTCAACAGTAAGGTGGTAGCTAGTAGCGACAGGTCAACAGTAAGGTGGTAGCTAGTAGCGACAGGTCAACAGTAAGGTGGTAGCTAGTAGCGACAGGTCAACAGTAAGGTGTTAGCTAGTAGCGACAGGTCAACAGTAAGGTGGTAGCTAGTAGCGACAGGTCAACAGTAAGGTGTTAGCTAGTAGCGACAGGTCAACAGTAAGGTGTTAGCTAGTAGCGACAGGTCAACAGTAAGGTGTTAGCTAGTAGCGACAGGTCAACAGTAAGGTGTTAGCTAGTAGCGACAGGTCAACAGTAAGGTGTTAGCTAGTAGCGACAGGTCAACAGTAAGGTGTTAGCTAGTAGCGACAGGTCAACAGTAAGGTGTTAGCTAGTAGCGACAGGTCAACAGTAAGGTGGTAGCTAGTAGCGACAGGTCAACAGTAAGGTGGTAGCTAGTAGCGACAGGTCAACAGTAAGGTGGTAGCTAGTAGCGACAGGTCAACAGTAAGGTGTTAGCTAGTAGCGACAGGTCAACAGTAAGGTGGTAGCTAGTAGCGACAGGTCAACAGTAAGGTGTTAGCTAGTAGCGACAGGTCAACAGTAAGGTGGTAGCTAGTAGCGACAGGTCAACAGTAAGGTGGTAGCTAGTAGCGACAGGTCAACAGTAAGGTGGTAGCTAGTAGCGACAGGTCAACAGTAAGGTGGTAGCTAGTAGCGACAGGTCAACAGTAAGGTGGTAGCTAGTAGCGACAGGTCAACAGTAAGGTGGTAGCGAGTAGTGACGGATAATCTGCGAACCAACTGCTCTTTTTGAACGGCTGTTTTGGGGGAACGTCAAGAACTGAATCTCATCTGTGAAAGAGCTGTTCATTTGGCTACCTGATTGGCTCCCTGCGCACTGCTGCGGTTTGCGCTCCAGACAACCATTATCTGGAGTTCAGTTAGAGGAACATTCTCTGAAGATGGTAACTCCTCAACCATTATCTGGAGTTCAGTTAGAGGAACATTCTCTGAAGATGGTAACTCCTCAACCATTATCTGGAGTTCAGTTAGAGGAACATTCTCTGAAGATGGTAACTCCTCAACCATTATCTGGAGTTCAGTTAGAGGAACATTCTCTGAAGATGGTAACTCCTCAACCATTATCTGGAGTTCAGTTAGAGGAACATTCTCTGAAGATGGTAACTCTTCAACCATTTTCTGCAGTTAGGGTCAGCTGTAGTTTTTGAAGAAAACCTTATTGTGGTCCACGCATTTTTTTTTTGCAAAGGCGGAAAAAAAATGTCACGTAAACTATTTAATTGAACTCGTGTCACAATTTGATATAATGGCAGGCAACCCTTTAGGCTTTAGATTTCTCATGGTTTTTCATCAATTTGTAAGAACTACTGAACAAAGATCTGTTTGGAAGCCAAAAGACCTGGCTCAACAAAAAGACTTGGAATGTCCATCACTGTTCGCTAGTACCTCTCCTAAAGTAGTCCCCAGGAAGGCAACGGCGTGCTCCGTTTCCACAGCGACGGCCACAGCGGTCATCAGGCCCTTCTTGGTGAAAACGGGGTTGGTTGCCAGGGCGAATTCTGCCCTGCTGGCCAGCGGGGAGGGCAGGAACTCAGCACCACACCTTTGGGTGGTCACCATGCCCTTCTGAAGAGGGGAGGAATCAATGTCAGATACATTATCTCATTAGTAGGTAGAAGTGATAATGAAGCAGTTATTACATTATATCTACATCCTCTTGTAAAGTTCATTGTAGAAGAGCAACGACCATAACATCAAGGTAAACTAGAAAAGCATCAATTGCTTAAAAACTGACACCAGTTACATTCTCACTCCTCTTACCAGAGGACATACAGTACGACTGCCCTTGACTGGAGGTGCTGGTAAGGGTACAAACCTCATTTTCAATTTTACACAGCTCGTCTGACTTGGAGGAGTACGGTGAGTAGACGGCAGACTTATTGTTTATTTGTCCCTTGGTGCTGTAGCAGGCTCCTATGATCTCCACCAGTCTCTGGTTGATGGCCCTCAGTGGGTACATACACACTGCCGAGCTGTCGTCATCCGAGCTGAACACCACAAACACAACCTGACAGGAATACACAAGTCACTGTTCTTAACTCACTGCTCTTACGGTTCAGACTTGCCTACTTAAGTAAAGGTGAAATGCCCGCTTTATCTGTCCAAACTCATTTGTGGGATTCAATCTAATTCAAACAACCATTTGTCCCCTTAGGACAATTTTATTAAGGGTTATATCATTGAATTGGGGTATAGAATTGAACTGGTTAGTGGATTAAGTTTAAATTACAAGGGGGAAATTAGAGGGGGAAAATAAATGCATACCTTATCCTGGGCTCCAACCGGTCCGTACTGGCCAGAGGAGCTCATATTCTTGGCCAGGGCTTCTCCTGGGAGGGCAACGTAGGCTGCCTGGACCTTGTTGTACTTGTTCCCCGCGCTGCAGTTCAGCTGGAGCTCTGTGTACGAGTAGTAGTTGTGGTCGTTCTCACACATCCTGGAGATAAAGGTGAAGTTCTTGGTTCCTGAATCCTGGGCGCCCAGGGTTCTGGAGAACAGGAAGTAGACAAAGCCCTCGTCCTGGAAGAAGAGAAGCATAAAAGAGAGAGGGAAATAGAGAAAATGGAAAAAAAGGAGAGAAAAAGAGAGAGATAGAAGAGCATAAGTTCCATGAATCATTATTCATCTTTCAGTCTCTTTGTAACATTGTAATCACAGACAGGCCCTGAGGGGAAGTTTCACAGTGCTGTGTGTGTAAAAGGGTTTTCTCCGTCTCCCTCACCTTGAAGACGTGTCTGAAGTCATGGAGGTAGCGCAGTGTGAAGGGGTTGGACTGGACGGCCGAGGCCTCGATGATGCTGTCGAACATCACCCATTCTTGAATGTCCTGAAGGATACGGGTGCTGATCAGCTTGGTGCTGTCATGGCTGCCGTAGCCCTTAGCCACCTGAAGAGAACAGAGAGGGGGCAAATACAAGTTACCATGATGACCAGGAAGTAAATACAACATGGTTCAGCTTGGTGCTGTCATGGCTGCCGTAGCCCTTAGCCACCTGAAGAGAACAGAGAGGGGGCAAATACAAGTTACCATGGTGACCAGGAAGTAAATACAACATGGTTCAGCTTGGTGCAGTCGTGGCTGCCATAACCTTTACACACCTAGGACGAGACCGAGGGAACAGAACACTTATCTAGTACCTTTACAATTTAAAATCCCAATACATCAGCATTGCGATTGCAAAGCCAGGATAATGGGTTCGAGTCCTGGGACCACCCAATACGTAAAACATTTATACAATTCGCTTTGAATAAAAGTGTCTGCTAAATGACATTACTATTACTGTGATATCACGGTCCGGTTAGTCCACCTACCAGGAAGACGGTGAAGTTCTCCTTGTCCTTGCTGAAGTAGTAAGACATCACCCCTACTACTGACACACTCTCCTCAGCACTGGCCACATACGACTTCTCTCCTTTATTATCGTTGAAGTACAGCACCTGCTCTACATTAGACAGGTTCCTCAGAGAACAGATTCCTCTGTACAGACTCCCACACACTATCAAGATGTCTTTGGATGGATGGATGAGGAGCAGCTTGTTATGGTTGTCTGTCTCCACTGCTTCCTCGCAGGAAGTCACGGGCGGGGTACACTGGCGGTTGTCCAATTCGGGTCCTGTTCTGGTGCGTGCCTCAGGGAGCAGGGATTGGTCCAATTGGTAGAGGGCATTGACCGTGCCCACATACAGCCGGCTGGTGATTGGGTCCTGGACTACGTTGTTGATTAGGGTGTCGGAGGTGAACTCGTTGAAGGCGGAGAGAGACGACGTCGCCAAGATGGCAGCCAGGACCCACCGCCACGCCATCTCTGGAGAGGGAGGGGGATAGAGGGGGAGAGGAAAAAATTATTATGTTACTCTTTATGTCCCTTTGTAACTCGGTAGAGAGAGAAAGAGAGAGAGGTAGGAGGGAGGGAGAAAGAAGAAGAGGGAGGAAGGAGTGAGAGGGGGAGAAGAGAGAGAAAAATACAGATAAGGGGAAAATAAATAATTAGTTCCTAATCTTAATCATTCCATCCTATTAGTGTTTCGGTGGCTTTGTAACTTAGTAATCACAGACAGGCCTGAGGGGACGTTTCAACAGCTAATAACAAGACACATGAAATATACATGAAGACATTAAGGTTTACAATGTTTAATAACATCTCCATCTAAAAAAAATGTTTTTTTTAGCACTAAGTTATTCAGTTCTACTTCAGCGTTCCTACCTTCCACTTTCATTATTATTCATCCTCATCCTTCCCTTCCCACTAAATATAAAGGAGGGAAAATCAATTCACTCGCTCCCCTAACTCCCCTCTGATGTTGAGATGTGGATCAGTGAATTTGACACGGCCGATAAAATAAGCTTTTTTTTTTTCAAAAGAAAGAAACGTATGCAGCATTCGCTTCGCGGGCAAACTCCTCTCCTCCCCTCATCCTTTCATCCCTGCCTACAGTTTTTCGGTAGTCAACCTCTCCTTGAATCAAAGTGAGTGAGAGGAGTGGCACAGTGCCAAGGTAACAAAGGTGTCCTGTTGCATTATGGGTACGCCCTCAGCATGGGGGCAGAGAAGCTCCTCTTCGCAAAAACTTAACGATTCACAAACTTTTTTCCAAAACTTTTGGGTGGGTTGTTGTGAGATCTAACCAAAATCTTTGGATGTGACCCAAAGGGAACCCTTCCTTCTGACCCAGTGAATTGGACAATAAGGTTCTGACCCAGTGAACAAAGCAACATCCTCAGCAGAAACATGTTAAATGAACCGTTAAAATCAGACCCCAACACCACCATGATCTCTGTAGATCCTCTATTAGCACTTTGACCTTTACCAGGTTCATAAACCTCTTCATCTCCTTTATTAGAAGGGATGAATACAGTCAGTAACTGGGACCAGGCTAAGACAGATCTGGAACCGGGCTAAGACAGATCTGGGACCGGGCTAAGACAGATCTGGGACCGGGCTAAGACAGATCTGGGACCGGGCTAAGACAGATCTGGGACCGGGCTAAGACAGATCTGGGACCGGGCTAAGACAGATCTGGGACCGGGCTAAGACAGATCTGGGACCGGGCTAAGACAGATCTGGGACCGGGCTAAGACAGATCTGGGACCGGGCTAAGACAGATCTGGGACCAGGCTAAGACAGATCTGGGACCAGGCTAAGACAGATCTGGGACCAGGCTAAGACAGATCTGGGACCGGGCTAAGACAGATCTGGGACCGGGCTAAGACAGATCTGGGACCGGGCTAAGACAGATCTGGGACCAGAGTCAGTAATTGATACTTTCCTCCATACTTCCAGATGATTTACCATTCAGCAGGAAGGCTGCTGGAGCGGGGGGGATAATACAGTCCTTATTGGTCCTAATGATGGCTCCTCCCCAGGCACTGATGCAAACCAGCCATGAAGACATTTACAATATACCAACACAGCCTTAAGTTCTCTCTCAGGGGATTAGGTAGAAGGCTTCTACACACCTGATGTTCTGCCAGTACCAGCCCAACAGGAACAGAGAAACACAATGTTCTGTTCTACTCTTCTGTTCTGTTCCACTGTCTTCTGGTCTGTTCCCCTCTCTTCTGTCCTGTTCTGTTCTGTTCCACTGTCCTGTCCTACTGTCCTTTCTCCTCTCTTCTCTATTAGTAAGACAGTGTGTTCTTACCCAAGGCAACACAGATATTACTTCAGTCCGTTCCTGAAATACCTCTGTGGGAACAAAGTGATAATATCTCTGAGTTCTGGGGCTTGTCAGGACACTTAAGCCCATGAGTAGAATGAAGTTACATTTACACACTGATTTAAGGTCAGTTGGTATTTTTCCTCCTAATGGAAATTAAGCAAGGTATGTATGTAAGTAAGCTGATTTTAGACCTGTGACAAAGGGCAACTTCTACGTGGAGCTATCAAACAGACACACAGCGTAACAGCTCTGACTCAGTCTTGAAGGCTTTTGAAAAAAACAAACAGTCCTAAAAGCTCCATACATGGTGTTAGAGCTCAGACCACCACAATGATGATGATGGTCTACAGTATGAATCAGTGCATAACAACGTTTAATGAGGACAGAACAGAGGGGCAGAGTGAGAATCAACACAAACTGGGACTCAGGCTCTGCCTTCCAGTCTCCTCACAAAAACCCAAGTAAAGTAAGCTCTCTGAGAAACCATTATGAGGGAAATAGTAGAGCTAGACACCACAGTGGCAGCTCTCACTGGGACTTAGTTATGATGAAATAGTAGAGCTAGACACCACAGTGGCAGCTCTCACTGGGACTTAGTTATGATGAAATAGTAGAGCTAGACACCACAGTGGCAGCTCTCACTGGGACTTAGTTATGATGAAATAGTAGAGCTAGACACCACAGTGGCAGCTCTCACTGGGACTTTGTGATTGTTGGAGTCCAGTTCCAGATTAGAGCTGGGTAACTGTCCCATGAACTCCCTGTACCACACACACCCCCTCCCTGCGTCCCCTCCCTGCCCCCCACATGTCATCAGTGCTATGGGGAGATGTCTCCTAAGATGCCTGCACAGCATTTCACTGTGTGTTTCACCCGATGGGGCTGCATTAGTTGTTATTGTCAGCACTCAGAGTGTTGTAAGGCACTTTGCTGCGTGACGACTGTTACTCATCAGGGTGTGTGTTCCTTCATCAGCACAAGGCTGACCATTTGATTCCTCTTTCACTACTCTGGACAAAACCTTCTCTGTCTCTCAGCTGCTTAGTCCACACAACTCCAGAAGAACACACACAGCAGAAATATTTGAGTCATCATATAAACCATGTGATGTGGTTTCTCATATCGCAATGTGACCGTCTGACTGACTGGGGGTTGGGGAGATTGGGGTTGTGGGTTTCAGAGATTCGGCCTGTCGGTTTCTGTGTGTGTGTCTGCGTGCTCACACAGTGTGTGTGTGTGTGTGTGTGTGTGTGTGTGTGTGTGTGGCGCGCATATTGCCATACAGCGTGTCGTAAACATAGTGTGTGTTTGTGTGTGTTAAAAAACAGGAGCTGGCGCACACCCAGAAAAAATGTGTTTGTGTGGAGATGCTGACTAACGGCAAATAAACTATAAACTATCAAAATAAAGAAAGTCGCAAACTCCATGTATAAACTCCCAGCAATTTAATGGGTATTTCCCAACGTTTCGGCATCACCGTGCCTTCCACAAGGTAATGTCATGAATACTTCAACCAGGTTATGTAGACAAACAGTGCAATTGGTGAAACCAATGTGTATTTGAGGGAGGAGAGTGAATGGTTAGCTTCAACAAAGTGAGCTGCTACTGAATAGTCAATGTTCTTACACCGGATTGAGCTGCGGTGTCCAGCTATGCGTTTTTTTAAATTGTTTTTTTTGTTTGTCCTACGTGGGCTTTTCCACATGAACAGGTGATGAGATAGATTACTCCCTTGGTCTTGCATGAGATGATCCCCCTAACAGGGATCCTTCGACCTGTATGTGGGTATCTGAAGAAAAACGATTTTATAGGTCTATTGCACATTTGTAGTTCCCATTTGGAATGGGTGTCTAGAGTGTCTGAGTGAGCTCAGGGGGCAGGTCAGATCTCACCAAACTATCTCCAATATTGCGACCACGTTTATAGACCACCAGTGGGGGTTCCTTGAAGAGGTGTGCCATGTTTTGTCTGATTGCAGAATATGCCAGTGCTATTTCAGGATTGCTTTCATTTTCTCCGAACCATTGGTGTACTTAGTGCAAAAGACGGATGCGTTGTTTTTCTTCTTTGGTTGAGTTCTTAGTAATTCATCTCTTGGTTTTTGAGATATTTTCATCATTGCAGCATCAAGAGTTTTGTCCTTGTAGCCTCTCATTTTGAATGTATCAGTCATTTTCTTTAGCATTGCTGTCAAAATCTGTCTGGTGGCCACAGATTGGTTAAACCCGGCATAACTGACTGTATGGTAGACCATTCTGGAGGGGAAGGGGATGCATAATATCCGCACATAGCAGGGTATTGCGGTCTGTGGGCTCTGTGTATAAATCTGTGTGTAATGCATCAATCTCTTTGATAATCCAAAAGTCCAGGTAGTTTATTTTTCTCTCATCTGTCAGCATGGGGAATTTGAGGTATTCAGAGCTCTCGTTTAGTAGAGTTTGGAATTAATTTAGTTTCTGCTGACTTCCTTCCCAGAGCACAAAGACATCTATGTATCTCTTCCATAGGAGTGTTTTATAAAGGAGTGCTTCTTCAAATTGTCCCAGATACAGGTTTGCATAGTTGGGTGGAAAAGGGGAGCCCATGGCTACACCCTGAATTAGAAGGAAAAAGTCTGAGTCAAAGACAAAGTAGTTATTGGATAGTACCAGTTCCGTAAGTTGTAAGATGCAATCATTGGATGGAGCAAGGGTAGAGTCTCTCTGCTGAAGGAAGTGTTGCAGCGCCTGCAAGCCTCCAGTGTGTGGGATGTTAGTGTACAAGCTCTCCACATCAAAAGTGGCCAGCAGAATGCCCTCTGGTATCCTTCCTAAGCCCTCTATCAATGAGATCATTTGACTCGTGTCTGACATAAGATTGGAGATTCTCAACCATCGGTTTAATGTGGTGATCCACAAATGTAGAAATGTTGGATGTCACAGAGCTGATTGCTGCTACAATGGGTCTACCTGGAGGAGGAGATACCTGGAGGAGGAGATACCTGGAGGAGGAGATACCTGGAGGAGGAGATACCTGGAGGAGGAGACACTTGTTTGTGTAATTTAGCAACAGTATAGAAAGTTGGTAACTTAGGAAATTTCACACATAGAAATTCAACTACTTTTTTGGTGATTTGTCCTGATTCCAAACAGCTTTCCACTGTGGATGAGATATTATGCTGGAATTCCAGGGTAGGGTCACAATTCAGTTTGCGATAGAAGTCACCTTTAGATAGTTGTCGGCGACATTCATTCACAGTCACATTTGTTTTGTTTACAAATTCCTCCTCCGTCACATTTTTTTATGATAATCGAAGGATCTGACTAAGTCCTTAAGATCCATTCTCTCGTCTCTACTCAGGTTATCATAGGATTTGTGTTTACGTTTGTCTTCCAGTAAGTTACCTACATTTTCAACAATCCTACAGAAGGTTTCTATGGACACATTGCGTTTGGGGGGAGGTAAAAATGAACTTTTTGCTCTACATATGGTTCTCTCAGAGTTGTCAGGTACCTCAGCTGGTTTAATGGCTCCATCTCCTCCTTGACGGGTAAGTCTATAGACAGGTAAGTCTATTGATTAGCGTGGTAGACCTATGTTTACATCTCACTGAGGATGACATTTCAACTGGAGTCATGTTTCACTTATCAAAGAACTCACGCAATCTCAGATTGCAGAAAAACTTGAGATCTATCTGTGTCGTCAACATACTGTGTGTGTTCAATGTGTGTGTGTGTGTGTCTTCAACATACTGTGTGTGTTCAATGTGTGTGTGTGTGTCTTCAACATACTGTGTGTGTGTTTGTCCATGTGCTGTCTGTGTCAGTGTTATTCTATGATTTACTACTGTGTAAAGCTATACTATATTCTCTCTAGACTGAGGTAATTAGCCCCGTTGCCCTGCTGTTAACCTCCAATGTCCTGTAATGTGTGACAGACAGCTGCTTCCAATCAACACACAAAGGTTAAAGTGATTACTCTTCCTGTAAAGAAACCAGTTTGGTCCGGTTTCCCACCACCTTATAGGGTCGTTTCACCTCAAAAAGCTCAATTAAGAGGATATCCACACAGACCATCTCAGAATGTTCTGAAATCCTTTCTGTTGTTACAAACAGATATGATTACCATTCCTGCAACATTTTGTTGAAATATAATTTGATCTCCAAATTGGTCATTTCAATTTATAGGATTCATTAAAAACAAAGTCCTCTCACTGTCAACTGTGTTTATTTTCCACAAACTTAACATGTGTAAATATTTGTATGAACATAAGATTAAACAGACATAAACTGAACAAGTTCCACAGACATGTGACTAACAGAAATTGAATAATGTGTCCCTGAACAAAGGTAGGGTCAAAATCAAAAGTAACAGTCAGTATCTGGTGTAGCCACCAGCTGCATTAAGTACTGCAGTGCATCTCCTCCTCATGGACTGCACCAAATTTGCCAGTTCTTGCTGTGAGATGTTACCCCACACTTCCACCAAGACACCTGCAAGTTCCCGGACATTTCTGGGGGGAATGGCCCTAGCCCTCACCCTCCGATCCAACACGTCCCAGACGTGCTCAATGGGATTGAGATCCAGGCTCTTTGCTGGCCATGGCAGAACACTGACATCCCGGGCTTGCAGGAAATCATGCACAGAACGAGCAGTATGACTGGTGGCACTGTCATGCTGGAGGGTCATATCAGGATGAGCCTGCAGGAAGGGTACCACATGAGGGAGGAGGATGTCTTCCCTGTAACGCACAGCATTGAGATAGCCTGCAATGACAACAAGCTCTGTCCGATGATGTTGTGACACACCGCCCCAGACCATGACGGACCCTCCACCTCCAAATCGATTCCGCTCCAGAGTACAGGCCTCGGTGTAACGCTCATTCCTTCAATGATAAACGCGAATCCGACCATCACCCCTGGTGAGACAAAACCGTGACTCGTCAGTGAAGAGCACTTTTTGACAGTCCTGTCTGGTCCAGCGAAGGTGGGTTTGTGCCCATAGGCGATGTTGTTGCCGGTGATGTCTGGTGAGGACCTGCCTTACAACAGGCCTACAAGCCCTCAGTCCAGGCTCTCTCAGCCTATTGAGGACAGTCTGAGCACTGATGGAGGGATTGTGCGTTCCTGGTGTAACTCGGGCAGTTGTTGTTGCCATCCTGTACCTGTCCCACAGGTGTGATGTTCGGATGTACCGATCCTGTGCAGGTGTTGTTACACGTGGTCTGCCAATGCGAGGACGATCAGCTGTCCGTTCTGTCTCCCTGTAGAGCTGTTTTAGGCGTCTCACAGTACGGACATTGCAATGTATTGCCCGGGCCACATCTGCAGTCCTCATGCCTCCTTGCAGCATGCCTAAGGCACGTTCATGCAGATGAGCAGGGACCCTGGGCATCTTTATTTTGGTGTTTTCCAGAGTCAGTAGAAAGGCCTCTTTAGTGTCCTAAGTTTTCATAACTGTGACCTTAATTGCCTACCGTCTGTAAGCTGTTAGTGTCTTAACGACCGTTCCACAGGAGCATGTTCATTAATTGTTTATGGTTCATTGAACAAGCATGGGAAACAGTGTTTAAACCCTTTACAATGAAGATCTGTGAAGTTATTTGGATTTTTACGAATTATCTTTGAAAGACAGGGTCCTGAAATAGGGACGTTTCTTTTTTTGCTGAGTATAATCTTCAATAAATATAGTACCTAACATCCAATTTGAACCAAACGTTGATCTAACAATGAGTTAGACAGGAGGGAACCAAAAGGATGGTTAAAAGTCACCTACGGCCCCCCCACTCCAATCCCACCCAAACAACCTGTATACAGCATCAGTTTTCTCTGTCTGACAAGAAGTATAGAGCTGCGGCTCAGAGTATTGTTTCTTCATCACAGTGAATTTGATGATAATTCTCATGTTAAGAGAAATAAGTCATTGAAGTTGTTAGGCTCAAGTCCCATTCTACATTCTACTGCAACAAAATAATGTTTCAGGAAAGCTAATCTTATCTGTTTCTAACAGAAAGGATTTCAGAACAATCTGACATGGTGGGGGTCATGGCTTGTTGAAATGACATGAAAAGATCTGTCTCTGTCATCACAAACCATTCCCAGATCCATTCCCAAAGGAGCCAGACCAGGATTCCCAGTCAGGGTTGTGAAGAAGTTAGCCTAGCAGGGAATGTTCTGGGGTCTGTTCCCAGTCAGGGTTGTGAAGAAGTTAGCCTAGCAGGGAATGTTCTGGGGTCTGTTCCCAGTCAGGGTTGTGAAGAAGTTAGCCTAGCAGGGAATGTTCTGGGGTCTGTTCCCAGTCAGGGTTGTGAAGAAGTTAGCCTAGCAGGGAATGTTCTGGGGTCTGTTCCCAGTCAGGGTTGTGAAGAAGTTAGCCTAGCAGGGAATGTTCTGGGGTCTGTTCCCAGTCAGGGTTGTGAAGAAGTTAGCCTAGCAGGGAATGTTCTGGGGTCTGTTCCCAGTCAGGGTTGTGAAGAAGTTAGCCTAGCAGGGAATGTTCTGGGGTCTGTTCCCAGTCAGGGTTGTGAAGAAGTTAGCCTAGCAGGGAATGTTCTGGGGTCTGTTCCCAGGCAGGGTTGTGAAGAAGTTAGCCTAGCAGGGAATGTTCTGGGGTCTGTTCCCAGTCAGGGTTGTGAAGAAGTTAGCCTAGCAGGGAATGTTCTGGGGTCTGTTCCCAGGCAGGGTTGTGAAGAAGTTAGCCTAGCAGGGAATGTTCTGGGGTCTGTTCCCAGTCAGGGTTGTGAAGAAGTTAGCCTAGCAGGGAATGTTCTGGGGTCTGTTCCCAGTCAGGGTTGTGAAGAAGTTAGCCTAGCAGGGAATGTTCTGGGGTCTGTTCCCAGTATCCCCTTTGATCTCAATCCATATGGAGCCAATGCCAGGATAATCTCATTCTATAGAGAGAGAGCCTACTGGAGGGATGGAGCTCTAGATTAAGACAGGAAACCATGTCTGTGTCGATGCCTAGCATCGCTGCCTTTATCCTGGGTACTGACGACACCAAGCCCCTCTGCCTCCATGTAGATACTGTAAGGTTTGATAATGAAAGCTTTTGGTCGACTGCGTTTCTCTGAATAGCGTCATTCATACAGGTAGCTCAGACAACGGATGTAGGTATTTAAAGCTGGAACTACCCAGCGATGGTTTAGCTGAAGAGCACAAAATCCCTCATTATCTCTCCAACCTCTGATACAAGACAAAGACATCTACTGCAAGACAAAGACATCTACTGCAAGTCATTTGTACATGGATCAAAAACAATGTGTGTCTTTAAGGGACGGAGTGTTTACACACACACACACACACACACCACACTAGGGGTGTAACAGTACACGTATTAGTACCGAACCGTTCAGTACGGGGACCTCGGTTCAGTCTGCACTGTGAACTCTAACACATTAAAAAGATATATTTTTAAAATGTAAACGCTAGGCCTATAGGATATTCCAATGCTGCGTTGTAGGCTTCTTGAATAAATCTATGCTGAAAAAACATTTCAGGATATTCCATTAAAACTAGAGCCTATCAACGCTGTAACCAACATTTACATCTCAACGGACCCATTTCCAACTGTCCTTTTGTGAGGCCCAGCCGGGAGCTGGTTCTGTATGATGGAGAGAGTTGTTCGGGATAAACCAGGAGGATGCTCTATCGTTTAAAATCTTTACTTTGGGAACATGTTGGCTATCTAACAGATTATAACTGCAATGGGCAGTGTGTCACCACTGCTCAACCAGAACAGCCTATGCAGCTGCCAACACCTCAAACAGGTAGACACATTTACACTGTCGTCACCCCAGTATTCCACTGGAGCAAGACGGAAAAACAACAAAACTACTGTCTCCCCTCTGGCCAAAGAAATGACAAGAGTGGTGGATGGGTTTTATACTGGTGGATGTGTTTTATAGTGGTGGATGGGTTTTATAGTGGTGGATGTGTTTTATAGTGGTGGATGTGTTTTATAGTGGTGGATGTGTTTTATACTGGTGGATGTGTTTTATAGTGGTGGATGGGTTTTATAGTGGTGGATGGGTTTTATAGTGGTGGATGTGTTTTATAGTGGTGGATGTGTTTATAGTGGTGGATGGGTTTTATACTGGTGGATGGGTTTATAGTGGTGAATGTGTTTATAGTGGTGGATGGGTTTTATACTGGTGGATGTGTTTTATAGTGGTGGATGTGTTTATAGTGGTGGTTGTGTTTATAGTGGTGGATGGGTTTTATACTGGTGGATGTGTTTTATAGTGGTGGATGTGTTTATAGTGGTGGTTGTGTTTATAGTGGTGGATGGGTTTTATACTGGTGGATGTGTTTTATAGTGGATGGGTTTATAGTGGTGGATGTGTTTATAGTGGTGGATGGGTTTTATACTGGTGGATGTGTTTTATAGTGGTGGATGGGTTTATAGTGGTGGATGTGTTTATAGTGGTGGATGGGTTTTATACTGGTGGATGTGTTTTATAGTGGTGGATGTGTTTTATAGTGGTGGATGTGTTTATAGTGGTGGATGTGCACCCATTCACAGTGGCTGTGAAGAATAGGGGGTTTCAGCACCTCGTGAAATAGCTCAAGCGACGTTAGGAATTTAGTCCGCTCACACACATTTCAGCTAATAGGTAGTACCCGCTCTATAGAAGCAAGCTAAAGCCAAAGTTGTCTTTAATTTGTGTTGCGCTTACTACAGCCAGATGGACCTCCATGGCCACAGAGCTACTTAACAGTGACAGCTCATCAGAGTGGGAGATGACAAGTACCGTGCTACAGACACAACCCCTTTATGTCACACAAGTCAGCATCTTTTTCTCTTTGGAAGAAAACATTACAGCACAGACCTAAACAATGTCTGAGCCAAGTTTACATATTGATTTCACACACATACTGCACGTCAGTGTCGTTGATGAGTAATGGTGTGTTTTGATGTAAGAGAATCCAAAGTGTTGTTATTCCTGGTGGTGATGTCACCAGGCCTTATGACTAATGATCATAAATGGAATCAGGAAGACCAACACTTAAATAAACCAGAAGTAACTACAGTAACTGTTGGCATTTCATTTTCCACTGTACCGAAACAAACTCCAAAACAACAATAGATACCATTCTGTGGGTTTGGTGAACAGTTACACCCCTAGCGCACACACACACACACACACACACACACACACACACACACACACACACACACACACACACAGAGAGAGAGAGAGTGATTAAAAGGCTGCGTTACGCAAATGTAATTTTCTCTGGTGTATGGCCTTCTCTCGCTTCACACATGGACGATTAATAACTGCACTGTGGAGCAACCCCCTTTTGATTAACCTGGCCCAGATAGACCCCTACGACTGTGTGTGTGTGTGTGTGTGTGTGTGTGTGTGTGTGTGTGTGTGTGTGTGTGTGTGTGTGTGTGTGAGTGTGAGAGGTGTAATATGTCAGCCAGTCAGAGTAATTATGACTGGATTCCACTGGGGAAACACTGAACCAACGGTTTCACTGCCTCCTATTCAAAACATGTAGATTAAACTTTAATCTATTCATTGTGCAGAGTTCATAATTCTGTTCCAGTGACTAGGACAAGAAGAGAGCGAGGTAGACACAGGGAGCGAGGTAGACACAGGGAGCGAGAGAGAGAGAGAGAGAGGTAAACAGGGAGCGAGGTAGACAGAGAGCGAGAGAGGTAAACAGGGAGCGAGGTAGACAGAGAGCGAGAGAAGTAAACAGGGAGCGAGGTAGACAGAGAGCGAGAGAGGTAAACAGGGAGCGAGGTAGCCAGAGAGCGAGAGAGGTAAACAGGGAGCGAGGTAGACAGAGAGAGAGGTAAACAGGGAGCGAGGTAGACAGAGAGAGCAGAAGTGCTGGTAGAGAGGGCAGAGCCTGGAAGGTCAAACACACACACTAAACTAATCCTACAGTTTGCTAACAGGCCATGAGAACCACAAACGTGCCTAAACACACAGACTCGTTGAAACACATCCTAGCGATCAGAGTGTGACCTTGTTTCTCCCTGAGAAAGGCATATGAGAGCATGGATATGAATACGGATTATTCATAATGAATATTTGATGTATGTGAGAATCGTCCAAGAAACTGACAGTGTGTGTGTGTGTGTGTGTGTGTGTGTGTGTGTGTGTGTGTGTGTGTGTGTGTGTGTGTGTGTGTGTGTGTGTGTGTGTGTGTGTGTGTGTGTGTGTGTGTGTGATAGTCCTAATGCGAGAGAAGAGAAAGTGAGTGAAAGAATGAGTGGCAAGAGAGAGAGGAAAGAGAGAAGAAAGCAAACAGAAATCAAGAGTGTGTGCGCACAGAGATGGAGAGAGAAAAAGGAGAGGTTACACAGAGAGAGCAGAGTTCTGCACAGCACCGCGTTAACACGGCTGTCTTTGTTTCTCTATTTGAGGGATTGTTCCTCTGTTCCCCCAGGAAGCCCAGCACAGGGAGAAAGAGAAGTCTCATTCCTCTGGACATTCTGGGATTTACTATGACTATCCTTATTAGGGGATTCAATAGAGAAGTAAAGACAGACGCAGAGCATGATACCATACATCTGGAACACAACTGGAGAACATAACTGGAGAACATATCTACAACCCACAGGGCGGAAGAGACTGGAGAACAGAGAAAAGAGGGTGAAGAAAAAACGAGAGGAGAGGAAAGAGGAGTGGTGAGGAGACAGAGAGAAGAGGAGTGGTGAGGAGACAGAGAGAAGAGGAGTGGTGAGGAGACAGAGAGAAGAGGAGTGGTGAGGAGACAGAGAGAAGAGGAGTGGTGAGGAGACAGAGAGAAGAGGAGTGGTGAGGAGACAGAGAGAAGAGGAGGTGGTGAGGAGACAGAGAGAAGAGGAGTGGTGAGGAGACAGAGAGAAGAGGAGATAGGATGAATGAAAGAAAAGCAGGTCCCTACTGAAAATGTGTCTGCTACCCTGAGAAAGACGGGCTGAGAGACAAATAGCAGTCTCTGCCTCAGGCTGTGTTAGATCAAGACAGATAACACGTCTGATACTTTCTCTAATTGATCTCACTTCAAAATCCTCCAGAATCATCCCAGAAAGCATTATTTAAACCATTATCAGTTGGCTGTAATTATTTGTATCCATTTACCAGAGGGTAATACACACCTTATTAAACACAACTCAAACCAGGCCGAGAGAGAGGGAGGGTGTGTGAGTGTCCACGCGTGAGTGAGTCGGTGAGTTGGGGCGTGAGTAGGGTTGCAAAGGGTCGGAAACTTTCCGGGAAATGTATGGAAATTTTCCATGGGAAGTTAAAACTTCTTTGGGATGGGGGCAGTATTTTGACGTCCGGATGAAAAGTGTGTTAAAATAATGTCTGTGAGTATAACAGAACTGAAATGGCAGGTGAAACCCCGAGGACAAACCATTCAAAAAAAAATGTTTTATCATCCTACCACTGATTTCAATGGCTGGCACTTTTATAATAGGGCGAAATTGTGCTCGATTGCAGTTCCTAGGGCTTCCACTAGATGTCAACAGTCTTTACAAAGAGATTCAGGCTGGTTTTTGGAAAAATTATCCAGAAATTGTAGTTTTTCTAGGTGTTTCCCATTTTGGCTGTAGTGTTTCCAAGCGCGTGAATGAGAGTGCGTTCTTTGGTATTTTTCCCCGGTAAAGACAATAACGATTCTCCGTCTTAAATTTTTGAGTTTATTTGCGTATTAGGGTACCTAAGGTTTGATTATAAACGATGATTGACTTGTTTGGATAAGTTTATTGGTAACGTTTGGGATTCATTTTGTATGCATTTTGAAGGAGGGAAACCGAGTGGATTATTGACTGAAGCGCGCCAGCTAAACTGAGTTTTTATGTATATAAAGAAGGACTTTATCGAACAAAAGGACCATTTGTAATGTAACTGGGACCTTTTGGAGTGCCAACAGAAGATCTTCAAAGGTAAGGCATATATTATATCGCTATTTCTGACTTTCGTGTTGCAACTCCATGGTTGAAAATGATTTGTTATGCATTTGAGTGCTGAGCACTGTCCTCAGATAATCGCATGGTTTGCTTTCGCTGTAAAGCCTTTTTGAAATCTGACACGGCGGCTGGATTAACAACAAGTTAAGCTTTATTTTGATGTATTGCACTTGTGGTTTCATGAAAGTTTAATATTTAGAGTAATTTCATTTGAATTTGGCGCTCTGCCATGTCACCAGATGTTGGCCAGGTGGGACGTTACCGTCCCACGTATCTGTAAGAAGTTAAGCCCTAGACTGGTTATGACTAGCGCCATCTGTTGTCAGTACTAAGACTCTGGTTATGACTAGCGCCATCTGTTGTCAGTACTAAGACTCTGGTTATGACTAGCGCCATCTGTTGTCAGTACTAAGACTCTGGTTATGACTAAGACTAGGGTTACAAAGGGTCGGAAATTTTCCATGGGAAGTTAAGCCCTGGAATTTGGGAAATTTTGCTTAAATTCATAAAAAAAAGATTGTTTAGAACCATGAACCTTTTTGTGGCATACACAAGGCAATTCTAGGTCTTGTGGCATATTTTGGTTAAACTATCCCCAATTCAATGGAATTGCAACCCTCTGCATGAACAGTGCATTCTTACATCACATGTGCAGTGCACTCTTCCATCACATGTACAGCTGATTCTCAAGATCTTGCACACTAATGAGATGCTATTGAGCCCACACTACTACACTGTCTGGACTATATGCTTTCTGGTAAATGTTGATAATAATACTGAGTGGGGTGAATATATTTTATATTACATCAATTATTTTTTGTTAACTAGTAAATAGTAGCCTACAGCAAAATGTGTTTAAATCATTTCTAACTTGTTAACAATTTCTGCTAGTTAGTATTTGCTACCATGTGGGTTTTAGCTTGCTTGAGCCTGCTAACCGAGGAGTGTTAATTCACCTGTTTCCATACATGTTTCATTTTAACCTGTTATGGATAGGGGGCAGTATTTTCACGGCCGGATAAAAAAACGTACCCGATTTAATCTGATTATTACTCCTGCCCAGAAACTAGAATATGCATATAATTATTAGCTTTGGATAGAAAACACTCCAAAGTTTCTAAAACTGTTTGAATGGTGTCTGTGAGTATAACAGAACTCATTTGGCAGGCCAAAACCTGAGAAGATTCCAAACAGGAAGCACCCTCTCTGACCATTTCTTGGCCATCTCTATCCAAAACAGGGGATCTCTGCTGTAACGTGACACTTCCTACGGCTCCCATAGGCTCTCAGAAGGCGGCAAAAAGTTGAATCATGTCTTTGCAGGCCCTGGCTGAAAAACACTAGCGCATTTAGATAGTGGTCGATCAGAGAACAGAGACTGGAGGCGTGTGCACGAGGCGACACCATGTTTTTATTATTTTGTCTTTGAATGAAAACAACGACTCCCGGTCGGAATATTATCGCTTTTTTACGAGAAAAATAGCATAAAAAATGATTTTAAACAGCGGTTGACATGCTTCGAAGTACGGTAATGGAATATTTCGAAATTTTGTCACGAAACGCGTCGGGCGCGTAACCCTTCGTCACCCTTGGATAGTGTCTTGAACGCACGAACAAAACGCCGCTATTTGGATATAACTATGGATTATTTTGAACGAAACCAACATTTGTTATTGAAGTAGAAGTCCTGGGAGTGCATTCTGATGAAGAACAGCAAAGGTAATCCAATTTTTCTTATAGTAAATCTGAGTTTGGTGAGGGTCAAACTTGGTGGGTGTCAAAATAGCTAGCCTGTGATGGCGAGCTATCTACTTAGAATATTGCAAAATGTGCTTTCACCAAAAAGCTATTTTAAAATCGGACACCTCGATTGCATAAAGGAGTTCTGTATCTATAATTCTTAAAATAATTGTTATGTTTTTTGTGAACGTTTATCGTGAGTAATTTAGTAAATTCACCGGAAGTGTTCGGTGGGAATGCTAGTTCTGAACGTCACATGCTAATGTAAAAAGCTGTTTTTTGATATAAATATGAACTTGATTGAACAAAACATGCATGTATTGTATAACATAATGTCCTAGGAGTGTCATCTGATGAAGATCATCAAAGGTTAGTGCTGCATTTAGCTGTGGTTTTGTTTTTTGTGACATTATATGCTAGCTTGAAAAATGGGTGTCTGATTATTTCTGGCTGGGTACTCTGCTGACAATCTAATGTTTTGCTTTCGCTGTAAAGCCTTTTTGAAATCGGACAGTGTGGTTAGATTAACGAGAGTCTTGTCTTTAAAATGGTGTAAAATAGTCATATGTTTGAAAAATTGAAGTTTTTGGATTTTCGAGGAATTTGTAATTCGCGCCACGCCCATCATTGGATATTGGAGCAGGTGTTCCGCTAGCGGAACGTCTAGCTGTAAGAGGTTAAAACATTTATCTTACAAAGGAGTTGTTTAATCTAATCTTAACTATTTATCTGTACATAGAATTATATTTGATTTTTTACTATTTTTTCTAATCTTTACAGGAAAATGCAATGGGCACCATCTGATGTGTGGAGACATTTCACTGCAGCTAATGTAGAAGGAAAAGCTGTGCACATTTCCAAATACTGTGCCAAATCATATGTGAAGAATGCAACAAAGATGCAGAATCATCTGGCCAAGTGCATAAAGTTCACTCAGCGTTCACAACAACCAACCTCTGACAAAAGTCCCTCCACTTCTATTCAAGGTGAAAATTATGAATCAGACACCTTATCGAAAGCAACAGCTCGTGGTCCTCCTGGAATATGAAGGTTTTTTTGACTCAATGAAGGAATGTAGTCAGAGAAATGATGATTGTCTTGCTCGAGCTGTGTACACAACTGGTTCACCTCTGATGCTCACAGGCAATGTGCATTGGAAGAGATTTCTGAATGTTCTTCGCCCAACATACACCCCTCCAACCAGACATGCTTTATCTACTCATTTGCTGGATGCAGAGTTCAAGTGAATGTCAAGCAAATCATAGAGAAAGCAGACTGTATTGCAATCATCTCTGATTGGTGGTTGAATGTTCGTGGGCAAGGAATAATTAACCTGTTAGGGCTAGGGGGCAGTATTGACACAGCCGGATAAAAAAACGTACCCGATTTAATCTGGTTACTACTCCTGCCCAGTAACTAGAATATGCATATAATTATTGGCTTTGGATAGAAAACACCCTAAAGTTTCTAAAACTGTTTGAATGGTGTCTGTGAGTATAACAGAACTCATATGGCAGGCAAAAACCTGAGAAGATTCTGAACAGGAAGTGGCCTGTCTGACAAGTTGTTGTTTATCTTGGCTCTTTTTATTGAAGACTGAGGATCTTTGCTGTAACGTGACACTTCCTACGGCTCCCATAGGCTCTCAGAGCCCGGGAAAAAGCTGAATGATATCGAGGCAGCCCCAGGCTGAAACACATTATCGCGTTTGGATAGTGGCTGGTCAGAGTACTCTGAGACTCAGGCGCGTGCACGAGGGCACGAGATGTTTTTATTTTCTCTCTTTGTTCGTATACACGCTTTCCCGGTCGGAATATTATCGCTTTTTTACGAGAAAAATGGCATAAAAATTGATTTTAAACAGCGGTTGACATGCTTCGAAGTACGGTAATGGAATATTTAGAAATGTTTTGTCACGAAATGCGCCATGCTCATCAACCTTATTTACCCTTTTGGATAGTGTCTTGAACGCACGAACAAAACCCCGCTATTTGGATATAACAATGGATTATTTGGGACCAAACCAACATTTGTTATTGAAGTAGAAGTCCTGGGAGTGCATTCTGACGAAGAACAGCAAAGGTAATAACATTTTTCTTATAGTAAATCTGACTTTGGTGAGTGCTAAACTTGCTGGGTGTCTAAATAGCTAGCCCTGTGATGCCGGGCTATCTACTCAGAATATTGCAAAATGTGCTTTATGTGATATTATATGCTAGCTTGAAAAATGGGTGTCTGATTATTTCTGGCTGGGTACTCTGCTGACATAATCTAATGTTTTGCTTTTGTTGTAAAGCCTTTTTGAAATCGGACAGTGTGGTTAGATTAACGAGAGTCTTGTCTTTAAAATGGTGTAAAATAGTCATATGTTTGAAAAATTGAGGTTTTTGCATTTTTGAGGTATTTGAATATCGCGCCACGGGATTACACTGGCTGTTGAGTAGGTGGGACGATAGAGGTTAACTCCATCATCTCCACCCCTCAACCAGTATTCTACAAGAGCACAGACACAAGGGACAACAGACACACCGGTCTCTACATTGCAGATGAGCTGAAGGCAGTCAGCAATGACCTTGGACCACAGAAGGTATTTGCACTGGTGACAGACAATGCTGCGAACATGAAGGCAGCTTGGTCTAAAGTGGAGGAGTCCTACACCCATTGGCTGTACTGCTCATGCATTGAATCTGCTCCTCAAGGACATCATGACACTGAAAACAATGGATACACTACAAGAGAGCCAAGGAAACAGTTAGGTATGTGAAGGGTCATCAAGTTATAGCAGCAATCTACCTCACCAAGCAAAGTGAGAAGAATAAGAGCACCACATTGAAGCTGCCCAGCAACACCCATTGGGGTGGTGTTGTCATCATGTTTGACAGTCTCCTGGAGGGGAAGGAGTCTCTCCAAGAAATGGCCATATCACAGTCTGCCGATATGGACAGCCCCATCAAGAGGATCCTCCTGGATGATGTATTTTGGGAGAGAGTGGTAAGCAGCCTGAAACTCCTGAAACCTATAGCAGTAGCCACTGCACAGATTGACTGAGACAATGCCATCCTGTCTGATGTTCAGACTCTGCTTGCAGATGTAAGAGAAGAAATCCGTACTGCCCTGCCCACTTCACTGTTGCTCCAAGCAGAGGAAAATGCAGTTCTGAAATACATCAAAAAGCATGAAGACTTCTGCCTGAAGCCCATTCACACTGCAGAGTACATGTTGGACCCCAAGTATGCTGGCAAGAGCATCCTGTCTGGTGCAGAGATCAACAAGGCCTAAGGCGTCATCACTACCGTGTCTCGCCACCTTGGCCTGGATGAGGGCAAGGTTCTTGGCAGTCTGGCGAAGTACACTTACAAGCAAGGGCTTTGGGATGTAGATGCAATATGGCAGTCGTGCCAACATATCTCATCAGCCATCTGGTGGAAGGCACTTTGTGGATCTGAGACTCTTTCCCCGATGCCTCCATCATCCTCCAAATCCCACCAACATCAACCACCTCAGAGCGCAATTGGTCCTTGTTTGGAAACACACACACCAAAGCATGCAACAGGCTTACCAATACAAGGTTTGAAAGATTGGTGGCCATCCGAGCAAATTTGAGGATTTTTGAGCCTGACAACAAGCCATCCTCAACAAGGTTGGAAAGTGACAGTGAAGATGAGGCCTCAGAGTCTGATGTTCAAGAGGTGGACATTAAGGAGGTCCAGGGAGAAGACATGGAAGCCTGAGAGGAAGACAACCAAAGCTTTAGTTTCTAGACTGTCATTTTACAGATTTATGTTGAAAAAGTTTTTGGGAACTGCGATGGATAATTGGGGATCATTCAATATTCCCTTACTTTTGTTGTTCAGTGAAATCATCCCATGTGACCAGGTGCCACCCCATCAGGCGCTAACCAGGTGCTAGCCTATCAGGCGCTAACCAGGTGCTAGCCTATCAGGCGCTAACCAGGTGCTAGCCTATCAGGCGCTAACCAGGTGCTAGCCTATCAGGCGCTAACCAGGTGCTAGCCTATCAGGCGCCACCCTATCAGGCGCTAACCAGGTGCTAACCAGGTGCTAGCCTATCAGGCCTATCAGGCGCTAGCCTACTAGCACCCTATCAGGCGCTAGCCTATCAGGCTAGCACCCTATCAGGCGCTAGCCTATCAGGCTAGCACCCTATCAGGCGCTAGCCTATCAGGCTAGCACCCTATCAGGCGCTAGCCTATCAGGCTAGCACCCTATCAGGCGCTAGCCTATCAGGCTAGCACCCTATCAGGCGCTAGCCTATCAGGTGCTAGCCTCCTATCAGGTGCTAGCCTATCAGGTGCTAGCCTATCAGGCGCTACAGTCTATAGTTGGGCAAAACAGATTTAACTTCTTTAGGAAAACAGTCCAACGTTGGAAACAAACATTATTATGTTGTCATCCAGACACACATTTATTTTCCAAGCCATAGCACACAATATGTTACATACAGCAGGTTTTTAAAGAACCAAAGACTTGTCCGTTTCGTGTTTTAATTTTTGCAATGGAAAAAAACAAACATTGCGAACTTAAACGTTAGCTTTCTTACATGGCACATACTGCACTTTTACTTTCTTCTCCAACACTTTGTTTTTGCATTATTTAAACCAAATTGAACATGTTTCATTATTTATTTGAGGCTAAACTGATTTTATTGATGTATTATATTAAGTTAAAATAAGTGTTCATTCAGTATTGTTGTAATTGTCATTAAAATCGTCCGATTAATCGGCATTGGCTTTTTTTGGTCCGCCAATAATCGGTATCGGCGTTGAAAAATCATAATCGGCCGACCTCTACTCTAAAGTCAATGCTGGCTCAGCGACAAGCTGTGAAATTGGTATTAATCATGTCTACACACAAATCACAACAACACTCTAAAGTCAACAAGTCATTATGTTCATGTATTGAGTTGAAATCTAGAAAATAACCGTTTGTCAGAGAAATGAGCTTGAACCAGACAGAGACGGAGAGACAGTGCTCCGTCGGGGAGACAGTGCTCCGTCGGGGAGACAGTGCTCCGTCGGGGAGACAGTGCTCCGTCGGGGAGACAGTGCTCCGTCGGAGAGACAGTGCTCCGTCGGAGAGACAGTGCTCCGTCGGAGAGACAGTGCTCCGTCGGAGAGCAGAGAGGGTGTTAAGAGTCAATGGATTTCATCAGAAACATGGACAGCTCTCCTCCAGGGAGAAAAGCATTACGGTCTGACAACAGGGTCCCCACTGAGGGTGGGAGTACATATATGAGTGTGTGTGTGTGTGTGTGTGTGTGTGTGTGTGTGTTCAAAGATGAGAGAGAGAGAGCGAGACAGCAGTGTTTCATCTGGGAGTTCCAACCGCTGCCAGGCATCCAGAGGGTTTCAGTCACTCTCCCATCATGCCTGGTGCCATGGCAGGGTGAGATAGGCCTCTATGGAGACGGGCTGGGTGGAGATGACACCCGCGTTTCATCATACAGGCTTCCCCCTCAGTCTCTCTCTCACACACACACAGTGTTTTGGTCGCCAGCCAAGTAACTGAGACATGTCTTTACATGAAACAGAACCTGGACTAGAACCAGCTAGAACCAGCCATCCTCCTCTCCTTCATTCCAATGCGGAGGATGTGTCGTACTGGAGGGAAGCAGCTGTACATCTCCTCTCGCCTGCTGCTGGTTAGAGAGCAAGTCAACACCATGACAGTCCCAAATAGAACCCGCCCTATTCCCTATATAGTGCACTACTTTTGAAAAGAGCCCTATAAGCCCTGGTCAAAAGTAGTACATTTAAGACACAACCCGAGACAAACCCCCAGTGTTCCTGCTCACTGTGGTTCATTCATTACCCCGACACACACCACCCGACACACACCACCCGACACACACCACCCGACACATACCAGCCCACACACCACCACCACCACCCGACACACACCAGCCCACACACCACCACCACCACCCGACACACACCACCCGACACACACCACCCGACACATACCAGCCCACACACCACCACCACCCGACACACACCACCCGACACATACCAGCCCACACACCACCACCACCCGACACATACCAGCCCACACACCACCACCACCCGACACACACCAGCCCACACACCACCCGACACACACCACCACCCGACACACACCACCCGACACACACCTTCACCACCCAACACACACCACCCGACACACACCAGCCAACCCACACCAGCCAACCCACACCAACACCACCCCGACATGTCACACGGTCACCAAGGTCTCCCAACCAGTGCATCGGTCAGGAAAACGGACACATTGAATTGCAGTCATTACTGGTCATGTTTTGACTATGATGAGACGTCTGAGTAGACATTGAAAAGGTTGTGTAAATGGGGCGAATCACTAAGTCTCACACACACACACAACTCAGCAGAGGCCTTTGCACGGCTAGAAGACGACTGAGGTAATACGGAGCTAGCTAGCTCATGTGACTCACACATGGTGATTTTCTCTCTGCTGGTTTAGGTTTGGTTCTCAGAGTTCATCTCCATCACAATATAAACCCTGATCAAATCCCTCCACTGTAGGAGGAGGAGTGCTGGAATTACTGTGAGTGTGTGTGTGTGTGTGTGTGTGTGTGTGTGTGTGTGTGTGTGTGTGTGTGTGTGTGTGTGTGTGTGTGTGTGTGAGAAAGAGAGAGACAGACAGGATAGTGTATGCTGGTCTATTCCTTGTATAGTCTGTAGGATGTGTGTGTATGAGGGTTACCATAAAGAAGGTTACCAGACAGGTCACCATAGAGAAGGTTACCAGACAGGTCACCATAAAGAAGGTTACCAGACAGGTCACCATAGAGAAGGTTACCAGACAGGTCACCATAGAGAAGGTTACCAGACAGGTCACCATAGAGAAGGTTACCAGACAGGTCACCATAGAGAAAGTTACCAGACAGGTCACCATAGAGAAAGTTACCAGACAGGTCACCATAGAGAAGGTTACCAGACAGGTCACCATAGAGAGACCAGCGGTCCCTAGGGCCAGACAGGTCACCATAGAGAAGGTTACCAGACAGGTCACCATAGAGAAGGTTACCAGACAGGTCACCATAGAGAAAGTTACCAGACAGGTCACCATAGAGAAAGTTACCAGACAGGTCACCATAGAGAAAGTTACCAGACAGGTCACCATAGAGAAGGTTACCAGACAGGTCACCATAGAGAAAGTTACCAGACAGGTCACCATAGAGAAAGTTACCAGACAGG
Organism: Salmo salar; assembly: GCF_965601325.2. Lineage (NCBI taxonomy): Eukaryota > Metazoa > Chordata > Actinopteri > Salmoniformes > Salmonidae > Salmo > Salmo salar. Next base: position 74,637,518 of record NC_138307.1, on the reverse strand, counting down.
TCACCATAGAGAAGGTTACCAGACAGGTCACCATAGAGAAAGTTACCAGACAGGTCACCATAGAGAAGGTTACCAGACAGGTCACCATAGAGAAGGTTACCAGACAGGTCACCATAGAGAAAGTTACCAGACAGGTCACCATAGAGAAAGTTACCAGACAGGTCACCATAGAGAAAGTTACCAGACAGGTCACCATAGAGAAAGTTACCAGACAGGTCACCATAGAGAAAGTTACCAGACAGGTCACCATAGAGAAAGTTACCAGACAGGTCACCATAGAGAAAGTTACCAGACAGGTCACCATAGAGAAAGTTACCAGACAGGTCACCATAGAGAAAGTTACCAGACAGGTCACCATAGAGAAAGTTACCAGACAGGTCACCATAGAGAAAGTTACCAGACAGGTCACCATAGAGAAGGTTACCAGACAGGTCACCATAGAGAAAGTTACCAGACAGGTCACCATAGAGAAAGTTACCAGACAGGTCACCATAGAGAAGGTTACCAGACAGGTCACCATAGAGAAAGTTACCAGACAGGTCACCATAGAGAAAGTTACCAGACAGGTTACCATAGAGAAGGTTACCAGACAGGTCACCATAGAGAAGGTTACCAGTGTGATAAAGCTACGGGTCCAGACTCCAGAGATGACTTCACACTACCATCCATTCAGAGATCAAGAGACAAAACACAGGAAACGATCCGGGATCATTTCTCCATCTGTGATATTTCTCCCAATCTAAACACCACAATAATACTGCTGCTGAACCAATGGGCAGCCAGCAACCCTCTGGGTCTCATGCACTGATAACATACACTGTTGGTGTGTGTGTGTGTGTGATTAACTGATAACATACACTGTGTGTGTGTGTGTGTGTGTGTGTGTGTGTGTGTGTGTGTGTGTGTGTTGCACTGATAACTCAATGGGAGGTTTACAGTCCATTTCAGTTGACAGGAAACAGGGAATGAAAGGCCATTCTCTGCTGAGGGGAATGGTCCTGTAGTGGAGGCTCATATTACAACAGAGGAATGGCTGCTCCTGCCAAAATGGAACTAATATCAGTTTCTTTCACTCTCCCTCCCCCTCTGCCTACCTCAATGACTCCCTCTCCCCCTCTGTCTACCTCAATGACTCCCTCTCCCCCTCTGTCTACCTCAATGACTCCCCCTCCCCCTCTGTCTACCTCAATGACTCCCCCTCTGTCTACCTCAATGACCTCCCCTCTGTCTACCTCAATGACTCCCCCTCCCCCTCTGTCTACCTCAATGACTCCCTCTCCCCCTCTGTCTACCTCAATGACTCCCTCTCCCCCTCTGTCTACCTCAATGACTCCCTCTCCCCCTCTGTCTACCTCAATGACTCCCTCTCCCCCTCTGTCTACCTCAATGACTCCCTCTCCCCCTCTGTCTACCTCAATGACTCCCTCTCCCCCTCTGTCTACCTCAATGACTCCCTCTCCCCCTCTGTCTACCTCAATGACTCCCTCTCCCTCTCTGTCTACCTCAATGACTCCCTCTCCCCCTCTGTCTACCTCAATGACTCCCTCTCCCCCTCTGTCTACCTCAATGACTCCCTCTCCCCCTCTGTCTACCTCAATGACTCCCTCTCCCTCTCTGTCTACCTCAATGACTCTCTCTCACCCGCTGTCTACCTCAATGACTCCCTCTCCCCCTCTGTCTACCTCAATGACTCCCTCTCCCCCTCTGTCTACCTCAATGACTCCCTCTCCCCCTCTGTCTACCTCAATGACTCCCTCTCCCCCTCTGTCTACCTCAATGACTCCCTCTCTGTCTACCTCAATGACTCCCTCTCCCCCTCTGTCTACCTCAATGACTCCCTCTCTGTCTACCTCAATGACTCTCTCTCCCCCGCTGTCTACCTCAATGACTCTCTCTCTCTCTGTACAGCTCTTTATATTTATCAGCTGATGGCAGGCAGGCAGGCAGGAAGATTTCCCTGTAGCCCACAGACCCTTCCACAGTTAGCTGATGGCAGGCAGGAAGATTTCCCTGTAGCCCACAGACCCTTCCACAGTCAGCTGATGGCAGGCAGGGAGATTTCCCTGTAGCCCACAGACCCTTCCACAGTCAGCTGATGGCAGGCAGGCAGGGAGATTTCCCTGTAGCCCACAGACCCTTCTACAGTCAGCTGATGGCAGGCAGGGAGATTTCCCTGTAGCCCACAGACCCTTCTACAGTCAGCTGATGGCAGGCAGGCAGGCAGGGAGATTTCCCTGTAGCCCACAGACCCTTCTACAGTCAGCTGATGGCAGGCAGGCAGGGAGATTTCCCTGTAGCCCACAGACCCTTCTACAGTCAGCTGATGGCAGGCAGGCAGGCAGGCAGATTTCCCTGTAGCCCACAGACCCTTCTACAGTTAGCTGATGGCAGGCAGGGAGATTTCCCTGTAGCCCACAGACCCTTCTACAGTCAGCTGATGGCAGGCAGGGAGATTTCCCTGTAGCCCACAGACAGCTGATGGCAGGCAGGGAGATTTCCCTGTAGCCCACAGACAGCTGATGGCAGGCAGGGAGATTTCCCTGTAGCCCACAGACAGCTGATGGCAGGCAGGGAGATTTCCCTGTAGCCCACAGACCCTTCTACAGTCAGCTGATGGCAGGCAGGCAGGGAGATTTCCCTGTAGCCCACAGTCAGCTGATGGCATGCAGGGAGATTTCCCTGTAGCCCACAGTCAGCTGATGGCAGGCAGGGAGATTTCCCTGTAGCCCACAGACCCTTCTACAGTCAGCTGATGGCAGGCAGGGAGATGTCCCTGTAGCCCACAGACAGCTGATGGCAGGCAGGCAGGGAGATTTCCCTGTAGCCCACAGACAGCTGATGGCAGGCAGGGAGATGTCCCTGTAGCCCACAGACAGCTGATGGCAGGCAGGGAGATTTCCCTGTAGCCCACAGACAGCTGATGGCAGGCAGAGAGATTTTCACGGTGTATGTTACCTGTACTTCAGAGAGAAATGAGCCCTTTGAGCCAGTCTCTCTGAGGAGGATCTGTGGAAGAGTACAGTGGTGGATAAAATACCCAATTGTCATACTTGAGCAAATGTAAAGATACCTTCATAGAAAATGTGAAAGTCACCCAGTAAAATACAACTTGAGGAAAAGTCTAAAAGTATTTGGATTTAAATATAGTTAAGTATCAAAAGAAAATGTATAAATCATTTCAAATTCCTTATATTAAGCAACCCAGATGGCACCATTTTCTTATTTTTTAAATGTACGGATAGCCAGGGGCACACTCCAACACTCAGACATCATTTACAAAGTAAGCATGTGTGTTTAGTGAGTCCACCAGATCAGGGGCAGTAGGGATGACCAGGGATGTTCTCTTGATAAGTGCGAAAATTTGACAATTTTCTTGTCCTGTAAAAAGTACAGTTGTCAAAACTATAAATAGTAAAGTAAAGTACAGATACACCAAAAAACGACTTAAGTAGTACTTTAAAGTATTTTACACCACTGGAGGAGCAGAAGTTTCTTCTTCATATAGAGGCCCAGTAGTAGAACTATTGATGTTCATCTCCTGCTGACTGGGCCTTCCCAGTCTCACCCAGTCCAAACATCCTGTTATCTGTTCTGGAACATTCTGATACAATGGCTACTTTATACCACTCTCTTCTCTCCATCTCCCTCTCTCTGAACCCCTCTCTTCCCCCCATCTCTGTCTCAGTCTCTCTCTCTGAGCCTATGGACCTGGGGGTTTCAGAGAGATAACACAAAGATTGACACAAAGACAGAGAGAGAAAAACAGTCACTCAACATGGAATCTGTCAGCACCATTAAATGATGACTCGGGCAGTAAACCGTGGCAGGCACTTTCTTGTCAAGTTGAGAAAAAAGAACAGCCAAGCTTGACAATTTCTTTCCACCAGCGTTAACATTGACACAGCATCTTCCTTAGTCCAGCAATAACAGCTGACATACAGAGGAAAACATCCCATCTTGCATTTATGGGGTCAGAGTCCAGAGATATGAGGGATCAATACTCTGTCACAGTTTTGACATTTTGAGTCCAACTGACAAGCTGATGACAAGACAACACACTGACTGTTCCCTTGGTCTCCGCATCTTAGTGCTACAGCATTGAAGAGCCTGTTGTCTGCCACACTGGACTAAACACAACAGAGCCTGAACGTTGTCTGGACTAAACACAACAGAGCCTGAACGTTGTCTGGACTAAACACAACAGAGCCTGAACGTTGTCTGGACTAAACACAACAGAGCCTGAACGTTGTCTGGACTAAACACAACAGAGCCTGAACGTTGTCTGGACTAAACACAACAGAGCCTGAACGTTGTCTGGACTAAAACACAACAGAGCCTGAACGTTGTCTGGACTAAACACAACAGAGCCTGAACGTTGTCTGGACTAAACACAACAGAGCCTGAACGTTGTCTGGACTAAACACAACAGAGCCTGAACGTTGTCTGGACTAAAACACAACAGAGCCTGAACGTTGTCTGGACTAAACACAACAGAGCCTGAACGTTGTCTGGACTAAACACAACAGAGCCTGAACGTTGTCTGGACTAAACACAACAGAGCCTGAACGTTGTCTGGACTAAACACAACAGAGCCTGAACGTTGTCTGGACTAAACACAACAGAGCCTGAACGTTGTCTGGACTAAACACAACAGAGCCTGAACGTTGTCTGGACTAAACACAACAGAGCCTGAACGTTGTCTGGACTAAAACACAACAGAGCCTGAACGTTGTCTGGACTAAACACAACAGAGCCTGAACGTTGTCTGGACTAAAACACAACAGAGAAACATAACTGTTATGAGAAGCTCGACCATGTAGTGTTATTGACATAACAATATGGCTGCCATGGTGAAAGGGCTCTATACAGCTAGTGTGAGGTGTAGGTCTACCAGTTACTGTGTTACAGGAGGACAAACTGATCCATAGAGCTAGTGTGAGGAGTAGGTCTACAAGTTACTGTGTTACAGGAGGACAAACTGGTCCATAGAACTAGTGTGAGGTGTAGGTCTACCAGTTACTGTGTTACAGGAGGACAAACTGATCCATAGAGCTAGTGTGAGGTGTAGGTCTACCAGTTACTGTGTTACAGGAGGATAAACTGGTCCATAGAGCTAGTGTCTCTCTCTCCACCCCCCCCCCCACCCCACGTGTGTCTCTCTCTCTCTCTCCACCCCCCCCACCCCACGTGTGTCTCTCTCTCCACCCCCCCCACCCCCCACGTGTGTCTCTCTCTCCACCCCCCCCACCCCACGTGTGTCTCTCTCTCCACCCCCCCACCCCACGTGTGTCTCTCTCTCTCTCTCCACCCCCCCCCACCCCACGTGTGTCTCTCTCTCCACCCCCCCACGTGTGTCTCTCTACACCCCCCCCCCACCCCCCACGTGTGTCTCTCTCTCCACCCCCCCCACCCCACGTGTGTCTCTCTCCACCCCCCCCACCCCCCACGTGTGTCTCTCTCTCCACCCCCCCACGTGTGTCTCTCTCTCTCCACCCCCCCACATGTGTCTCTCTCTCCACCCCCCCCACCCCCCACGTGTGTCTCTCTCCACCCCCCCACCCCCCCACGTGTGTCTCTCTCCACCCCCCCCACCCCCCACGTGTGTCTCTCTCTCCACCCCCCACGTGTGTCTCTCTCTCCACCCCCCCCCACCCCCCACGTGTGTCTCTCTCTCCACCCCCCCCACCCCCCACGTGTGTCTCTCTCTCCACCCCCCCACGTGTCTCTCTCTCCACCCCCCCCACCCCCCACGTGTGTCTCTCTCTCCACCCCCCCACCCCCCACGTGTGTCTCTCTCTCCACCCCCCCCACCCCCCACGTGTGTCTCTCTCTCCACCCCCCCCACCTCACGTGTGTCTCTCTCTCCACCCCCCCCACCCCCCACGTGTGTCTCTCTCCACCCCCCACCCACGTGTCTCTCTCCACCCCCCCCACGTGTGTCTCTCTCTCCACCCCCCCCACCCCCCACGTGTGTATCTCTCTCCACCCCACGTGTGTCTCTCTCTCCACCCCCCCACGTGTGTCTCTCTCTCCACCCCCCCCCCCCCCACGTGTGTCTCTCTCTCCACCCCCTTTTATCTCCTTGCTGATCAGATGACTCTCCTCTCTCCTGATGGTATTCCCTGATGGAATATCAGTACCTTGATGTAATGATACAGTCCTCCTTTAAAAACAACCTCACCCCAACCCTCTGCTACCTACTGCCATAGCAACGCCTTCTACCAAAACCCCCTCAGCCATCTACCCTACCTACTGCCATAGCAACGCCTTCTACCAAAACCCCCTCAGCCATCTACCCTACCTACTGCCATAGCAACGCCTTCTACCAAAACCCCCTCAACCATCTACCCTACCTACTGCCATAGCAACGCCTTCTACCAAAACCCCTCAGCCATCTACCCTACCTACTGCCATAGCAACGCCTTCTACCAAAACCCCTCAGCCATCTACCCTACCTACTGCCATAGCAACGCCTTCTACCAAAACCCCTCAGCCATCTACCCTACCTACTGCCATAGCAACGCCTTCTACCAAAACCCCTCAGCCATCTACCCTACCTACTGCCATAGCAACGCCTTCTACCAAAACCCCTCAGCCATCTACCCTACCTACTGCCATAGCAACGCCTTCTACCAAAACCCCTCAGCCATCTACCCTACCTACTGCCATAGCAACGCCTTCTACCAAAACCCCTCAGCCATCTACCCTACCTACTGCCATAGCAACGCCTTCTACCAAAACCCCTCAGCCATCTACCCTACCTACTGCCATAGCAACGCCTTCTACCAAAACCCCTCAGCCATCTACCCTACCTACTGCCATAGCAACGCCTTCTACCAAAACCCCTCAGCCATCTACCCTACCTACTGCCATAGCAACGCCTTCTACCAAAACCCCTCAGCCATCTACCCTACCTACTGCCATAGCAACGCCTTCTACCAAAACCCCTCAGCCATCTACCCTACCTACTGCCATAGCAACGCCTTCTACCAAAACCCCTCAGCCATCTACCCTACCTACTGCCATAGCAACGCCTTCTACCAAAACCCCTCAGCCATCTACCCTACCTACTGCCATAGCAACGCCTTCTACCAAAACCCCTCAGCCATCTACCCTACCTACTGCCATAGCAACGCCTTCTACCAAAACCCCTCAGCCATCTACCCTACCTACTGCCATAGCAACGCCTTCTACCAAAACCCCCTCAGCCATCTACCCTACCTACTGCCATAGCAACGCCTTCTACCAAAACCCCCTCAGCCATCTACCCTACCTACTGCCATAGCAACGCCTTCTACCAAAACCCCCTCAGCCATCTACCCTACCTACTGCCATAGCAACGCCTTCTACCAAAACCCCCTCAGACCATCTACCCTACCTACTGCCATAGCAACGCCTTCTACCAAAACCCCTCAGCCATCTACCCTACCTACTGCCATAGCAACGCCTTCTACCAAAACCCCTCAGCCATCTACCCTACCTACTGCCATAGCAACGCCTTCTACCAAAACCCTCAGCCATCTACCCTACCTACTGCCATAGCAACGCCTTCTACCAAAACCCCTCAGCCATCTACCCTACCTACTGCCATAGCAACGCCTTCTACCAAAACCCCTCAGCCATCTACCCTACCTACTGCCATAGCAACGCCTTCTACCAAAACCCCTCAGCCATCTACCCTACCTACTGCCATAGCAACGCCTTCTACCAAAACCCCTCAGCCATCTACCCTACCTACTGCCATAGCAACGCCTTCTACCAAAACCCCTCAGCCATCTACCCTACCTACTGCCATAGCAACGCCTTCTACCAAAACCCCTCAGCCATCTACCCTACCTACTGCCATAGCAACGCCTTCTACCAAAACCCCTCAGCCATCTACCCTACCTACTGCCATAGCAACGCCTTCTACCAAAACCCCTCAGCCATCTACCCTACCTACTGCCATAGCAACGCCTTCTACCAAAACCCCTCAGCCATCTACCCTACCTACTGCCATAGCAACGCCTTCTACCAAAACCCCTCAGCCATCTACCCTACCTACTGCCATAGCAACGCCTTCTACCAAAACCCCTCAGCCATCTACCCTACCTACTGCCATAGCAACGCCTTCTACCAAAACCCCCTCAACCATCTACCCTACCTACTGCCATAGCAACGCCTTCTACCAAAACCCCTCAGCCATCTACCCTACCTACTGCCATAGCAACGCCTTCTACCAAAACCCCTCAGCCATCTACCCTACCTACTGCCATAGCAACGCCTTCTACCAAAACCCCTCAGCCATCTACCCTACCTACTGCCATAGCAACGCCTTCTACCAAAACCCCCTCAACCATCTACCCTACCTACTGCCATAGCAACGCCTTCTACCAAAACCCCCTCAACCATCTACCCTACCTACTGCCATAGCAACGCCTTCTACCAAACCCCCTCAACCATCTACCCTACCTACTGCCATAGCAACGCCTTCTACCAAACCCCCTCAACCATCTACCCTACCTACTGCCATAGCAACGCCTTCTACCAAACCCCCTCAACCATCTACCCTACTCCCTACCTACTGCCATAGCAACAAGCACCATTTCATCTCAGCTGGATAACAGATTGAGCAGTGGACTGCTGCTGCCATCCACTACCATTACAGCTGACTTAGTGTGGACTGGACTGGCATCATTATAGGTGAATGAGTCAGACCACGCATCCATTATGACAACAGCTCCCCCAGGAGGAAAGTTAACTAATACCTTGACCTGGGAGAGAGAGAGGGGAGAGGGATGGGAGACAGAGAGAGGGATGGGAGACAGAGAGAGGGATGGGAGACAGAGAGTAAGAGACAGAGGGATGGGAGACAGAGAGTAAGAGACAGAGGGATGGGAGACAGAGTAAGAGACAGAGGGATGGGAGACAGAGAGTAAGAGACAGAGGGATGGGAGACAGAGAGTAATAGAGAGAGGGATGGGAGACAGAGAGTAAGAGACAGAGGGATGGGAGACAGAGAGTAAGAGACAGAGGGATGGGAGACAGAGAGTAAGAGACAGAGGGATGGGAGACAGAGAGTAATAGAGAGAGGGATGGGAGACAGAGAGTAAGAGACAGAGGGATGGGAGACAGAGTAAGAGAGAGGGATGGGAGACAGAGAGTAAGAGACAGAGGGATGGGAGACAGAGTAATAGAGAGAGGGATGGGAGACAGAGAGTAAGAGACAGAGGGATGGGAGACAGAGAGTAAGAGACAGAGGGATGGGAGACAGAGAGTAAGAGACAGAGGGATGGGAGACAGAGAGTAATAGAGAGAGGGATGGGAGACAGAGAGTAAGAGACAGAGGGATGGGAGACAGAGAGTAAGAGACAGAGGGATGGGAGACAGAGAGTAAGAGACAGAGGGATGGGAGACAGAGAGTAAGAGAGAGAGGGATGGGAGACAGAGAGTAAGAGACAGAGGGATGGGAGACAGAGAGTAAGAGACAGAGGGATGGGAGACAGAGAGTAAGAGACAGAGGGATGGGAGACAGAGAGTAAGAGACAGAGGGATGGGAGACAGAGAGTAAGAGACAGAGGGATGGGAGACAGAGAGTAAGAGAGAGAGGGATGGGAGACAGAGAGTAAGAGACAGAGGGATGGGAGACAGAGAGTAAGAGACAGAGGGATGGGAGACAGAGTAATAGAGAGAGGGATGGGAGACAGAGAGTAAGAGACAGAGGGATGGGAGACAGAGAGTAAGAGACAGAGGGATGGGAGACAGAGAGTAAGAGAGAGAGGGATGGGAGACAGAGAGTAAGAGACAGAGGGATGGGAGACAGAGTAATAGAGAGAGGGATGGGAGACAGAGAGTAAGAGACAGAGGGATGGGAGACAGAGAGTAAGAGACAGAGGGATGGGAGACAGAGAGTAAGAGACAGAGGGATGGGAGACAGAGAGTAAGAGACAGAGGGATGGGAGACAGAGTAATAGAGAGAGGGATGGGAGACAGAGAGTAAGAGACAGAGGGATGGGAGACAGAGAGTAAGAGACAGAGGGATGGGAGACAGAGAGTAAGAGACAGAGGGATGGGAGACAGAGAGTAAGAGACAGAGGGATGGGAGACAGAGAGTAAGAGACAGAGGGATGGGAGACAGAGAGTAAGAGAGAGAGGGATGGGAGACAGAGAGTAAGAGACAGAGGGATGGGAGACAGAGAGTAAGAGACAGAGGGATGGGAGACAGAGAGTAATAGAGAGAGGGATGGGAGACAGAGAGTAAGAGACAGAGGGATGGGAGACAGAGAGTAAGAGACAGAGGGATGGGAGACAGAGAGTAAGAGACAGAGGGATGGGAGACAGAGAGTAAGAGACAGAGGGATGGGAGACAGAGAGTAAGAGAGAGAGGGATGGGAGACAGAGAGTAAGAGACAGAGGGATGGGAGACAGAGAGTAAGAGACAGAGGGATGGGAGACAGAGTAATAGAGAGAGGGATGGGAGACAGAGAGTAAGAGACAGAGGGATGGGAGACAGAGAGTAAGAGACAGAGGGATGGGAGACAGAGAGTAAGAGAGAGAGGGATGGGAGACAGAGAGTAAGAGACAGAGGGATGGGAGACAGAGAGTAAGAGACAGAGGGATGGGAGACAGAGAGTAAGAGACAGAGGGATGGGAGACAGAGAGTAAGAGACAGAGGGATGGGAGACAGAGAGTAAGAGACAGAGGGATGGGAGACAGAGAGTAATAGAGAGAGGGATGGGAGACAGAGAGTAAGAGACAGAGGGATGGGAGACAGAGAGTAAGAGACAGAGGGATGGGAGACAGAGAGTAATAGAGACAGAGGGATGGGAGACAGAGAGTAAGAGACAGAGGGATGGGAGACAGAGAGTAATAGACAGAGGGATGGGAGACAGAGAGTAAGAGACAGAGAGTAAGAGACAGAGGGATGGGAGACAGAGAGTAATAGAGAGAGGGATGGGAGACAGAGAGTAATAGAGAGAGGGATGGGAGACAGAGAGTAAGAGACAGAGAGTAAGAGACAGAGGGATGGGAGACAGAGAGTAAGAGAGAGAGGGATGGGAGACAGAGAGTAAGAGACAGAGAGTAAGAGACAGAGGGATGGGAGACAGAGAGTAAGAGACAGAGGGATGGGAGACAGAGAGTAAGAGACAGAGGGATGGGAGACAGAGAGTAATAGAGAGAGGGATGGGAGACAGAGAGTAAGAGAGAGAGGGATGGGAGACAGAGAGTAAGAGACAGAGGGATGGGAGACAGAGAGTAAGAGACAGAGGGATGGGAGACAGAGAGTAAGAGACAGAGGGATGGGAGACAGAGAGTAAGAGAGAGAGGGATGGGAGACAGAGAGTAAGAGACAGAGGGATGGGAGACAGAGAGTAAGAGACAGAGGGATGGGAGACAGAGTAATAGAGAGAGGGATGGGAGACAGAGAGTAAGAGACAGAGGGATGGGAGACAGAGAGTAAGAGACAGAGGGATGGGAGACAGAGAGTAAGAGAGAGAGGGATGGGAGACAGAGAGTAAGAGACAGAGGGATGGGAGACAGAGAGTAAGAGACAGAGGGATGGGAGACAGAGAGTAAGAGACAGAGGGATGGGAGACAGAGAGTAAGAGACAGAGGGATGGGAGACAGAGAGTAAGAGACAGAGGGATGGGAGACAGAGAGTAAGAGAGAGAGGGATGGGAGACAGAGAGTAAGAGACAGAGGGATGGGAGACAGAGAGTAAGAGACAGAGGGATGGGAGACAGAGAGTAATGAGACAGAGGGATGGGAGACAGAGAGTAAGAGACAGAGGGATGGGAGACAGAGAGTAATAGACAGAGGGATGGGAGACAGAGAGTAAGAGACAGAGAGTAAGAGACAGAGGGATGGGAGACAGAGAGTAATAGAGAGAGGGATGGGAGACAGAGAGTAATAGAGAGAGGGATGGGAGACAGAGAGTAAGAGACAGAGAGTAAGAGACAGAGGGATGGGAGACAGAGAGTAAGAGAGAGAGGGATGGGAGACAGAGAGTAAGAGACAGAGAGTAAGAGACAGAGGGATGGGAGACAGAGAGTAAGAGACAGAGGGATGGGAGACAGAGAGTAAGAGACAGAGGGATGGGAGACAGAGAGTAATAGAGAGAGGGATGGGAGACAGAGAGTAAGAGAGAGAGGGATGGGAGACAGAGAGTAAGAGACAGAGGGATGGGAGACAGAGAGTAAGAGACAGAGGGATGGGAGACAGAGAGTAAGAGACAGAGGGATGGGAGACAGAGAGTAAGAGACAGAGGGATGGGAGACAGAGAGTAAGAGACAGAGGGATGGGAGACAGAGAGTAATAGAGAGAGGGATGGGAGACAGAGAGTAAGAGACAGAGGGATGGGAGACAGAGAGTAAGAGACAGAGGGATGGGAGACAGAGAGTAAGAGACAGAGGGATGGGAGACAGAGTAATAGAGAGAGGGATGGGAGACAGAGAGTAAGAGACAGAGGGATGGGAGACAGAGAGTAAGAGACAGAGGGATGGGAGACAGAGAGTAAGAGACAGAGGGATGGGAGACAGAGAAATAGAGAGAGGGATGGGAGACAGAGAGTAAGAGAGAGAGGGATGGGAGACAGAGAGTAAGAGACAGAGGGATGGGAGACAGAGAGTAAGAGAGAGAGGGATGGGAGACAGAGAGTAAGAGACAGAGGGATGGGAGACAGAGAGTAAGAGACAGAGGGATGGGAGACAGAGAGTAATAGAGAGAGGGATGGGAGACAGAGGTAAGAGACAGAGGGATGGGAGACAGAGAGTAAGAGACAGAGGGATGGGAGACAGAGAGTAAGAGACAGAGGGATGGGAGACAGAGAGTAAGAGACAGAGGGATGGGAGACAGAGAGTAAGAGACAGAGGGATGGGAGACAGAGAGTAAGAGACAGAGGGATGGGAGACAGAGAGTAAGAGACAGAGGGATGGGAGACAGAGAGTAATAGAGAGAGGGATGGGAGACAGAGAGTAAGAGACAGAGGGATGGGAGACAGAGAGTAAGAGACAGAGGGATGGGAGACAGAGAGTAAGAGACAGAGAGTAAGAGACAGAGGGATGGGAGACAGAGAGTAAGAGACAGAGGGATGGGAGACAGAGAGTAAGAGACAGAGGGATGGGAGACAGAGAGTAAGAGACAGAGGGATGGGAGACAGAGAGTAAGAGACAGAGGGATGGGAGACAGAGAGTAAGAGACAGAGGGATGGGAGACAGAGAGTAAGAGACAGAGGGATGGGAGACAGAGAGTAAGAGACAGAGGGATGGGAGACAGAGAGTAATAGAGAGAGGGATGGGAGACAGAGAGTAAGAGACAGAGGGATGGGAGACAGAGAGTAAGAGACAGAGGGATGGGAGACAGAGAGTAAGAGACAGAGGGATGGGAGACAGAGTAATAGAGAGAGGGATGGGAGACAGAGAGTAAGAGACAGAGGGATGGGAGACAGAGAGTAAGAGACAGAGGGATGGGAGACAGAGAGTAAGAGACAGAGGGATGGGAGACAGAGTAATAGAGAGAGGGATGGGAGACAGAGAGTAAGAGAGAGAGGGATGGGAGACAGAGAGTAAGAGACAGAGGGATGGGAGACAGAGAGTAATAGAGAGAGGGATGGGAGACAGAGAGTAAGAGACAGAGGGATGGGAGACAGAGAGTAAGAGACAGAGGGATGGGAGACAGAGAGTAAGAGACAGAGGGATGGGAGACAGAGAGTAATAGAGAGAGGGATGGGAGACAGAGAGTAAGAGACAGAGGGATGGGAGACAGAGAGTAAGAGACAGAGGGATGGGAGACAGAGAGTAAGAGACAGAGGGATGGGAGACAGAGAGTAATAGAGAGAGGGATGGGAGACAGAGAGTAAGAGACAGAGGGATGGGAGACAGAGAGTAAGAGACAGAGGGATGGGAGACAGAGAGTAAGAGACAGAGGGATGGGAGACAGAGTAATAGAGAGAGGGATGGGAGACAGAGAGTAAGAGACAGAGGGATGGGAGACAGAGAGTAAGAGACAGAGGGATGGGAGACAGAGAGTAAGAGACAGAGGGATGGGAGACAGAGTAATAGAGAGAGGGATGGGAGACAGAGAGTAAGAGACAGAGGGATGGGAGACAGAGAGTAAGAGACAGAGGGATGGGAGACAGAGTAATAGAGAGAGGGATGGGAGACAGAGAGTAAGAGACAGAGGGATGGGAGACAGAGAGTAAGAGACAGAGGGATGGGAGACAGAGAGTAAGAGACAGAGGGATGGGAGACAGAGAGTAAGAGACAGAGGGATGGGAGACAGAGAGTAAGAGACAGAGGGATGGGAGACAGAGAGTAAGAGACAGAGGGATGGGAGACAGAGAGTAAGAGACAGAGGGATGGGAGACAGAGAGTAAGAGACAGAGGGATGGGAGACAGAGAGTAAGAGACAGAGGGATGGGAGACAGAGTAAGAGACAGAGGGATGGGAGACAGAGAGTAAGAGACAGAGGGATGGGAGACAGAGAGTAAGAGACAGAGGGATGGGAGACAGAGAGTAAGAGACAGAGGGATGGGAGACAGAGAGTAAGAGACAGAGGGATGGGAGACAGAGTAATAGAGAGAGGGATGGGAGACAGAGAGTAAGAGACAGAGGGATGGGAGACAGAGAGTAAGAGACAGAGGGATGGGAGACAGAGAGTAAGAGACAGAGGGATGGGAGACAGAGAGTAAGAGACAGAGGGATGGGAGACAGAGAGTAAGAGACAGAGGGATGGGAGACAGAGAGTAAGAGACAGAGGGATGGGAGACAGAGAGTAAGAGACAGAGGGATGGGAGACAGAGAGTAAGAGAGAGAGGGATGGGAGACAGAGAGTAAGAGACAGAGGGATGGGAGACAGAGAGTAAGAGAGAGAGGGATGGGAGACAGAGAGTAAGAGACAGAGGGATGGGAGACAGAGTAATAGAGAGAGGGATGGGAGACAGAGAGTAAGAGACAGAGGGATGGGAGACAGAGTAATAGAGAGAGGGATGGGAGACAGAGAGTAAGAGACAGAGGGATGGGAGACAGAGAGTAAGAGACAGAGGGATGGGAGACAGAGAGTAAGAGACAGAGGGATGGGAGACAGAGAGTAAGAGACAGAGGGATGGGAGACAGAGAGTAAGAGACAGAGGGATGGGAGACAGAGAGTAAGAGACAGAGGGATGGGAGACAGAGAGTAAGAGACAGAGGGATGGGAGACAGAGAGTAAGAGACAGAGGGATGGGAGACAGAGAGTAAGAGACAGAGGGATGGGAGACAGAGAGTAAGAGACAGAGGGATGGGAGACAGAGAGTAAGAGACAGAGGGATGGGAGACAGAGAGTAATAGAGAGAGGGATGGGAGACAGAGAGTAATAGAGAGAGGGATGGGAGACAGAGAGTAAGAGACAGAGGGATGGGAGACAGAGAGTAAGAGACAGAGGGATGGGAGACAGAGAGTAAGAGACAGAGAGTAAGAGACAGAGGGATGGGAGACAGAGAGTAATAGAGAGAGGGATGGGAGACAGAGTAATAGAGAGAGGGATGGGAGACAGAGAGTAAGAGACAGAGGGATGGGAGACAGAGAGTAAGAGACAGAGGGATGGGAGACAGAGAGTAAGAGACAGAGAGTAAGAGACAGAGGGATGGGAGACAGAGAGTAATAGAGAGAGGGATGGGAGACAGAGAGTAAGAGACAGGGATGGGAGACAGAGAGTAAGAGAGAGAGGGATGGGAGACAGAGAGTAAGAGACAGAGGGATGGGAGACAGAGAGTAAGAGACAGAGGGATGGGAGACAGAGAGTAATAGAGAGAGGGATGGGAGACAGAGTAAGAGACAGAGGGATGGGAGACAGAGAGTAAGAGACAGAGGGATGGGAGACAGAGAGTAAGAGACAGAGGGATGGGAGACAGAGTAAGAGACAGAGGGATGGGAGACAGAGAGTAAGAGACAGAGGGATGGGAGACAGAGAGTAAGAGACAGAGGGATGGGAGACAGAGAGTAAGAGACAGAGGGATGGGAGACAGAGTAAGAGACAGAGGGATGGGAGACAGAGAGTAAGAGACAGAGGGATGGGAGACAGAGAGTAAGAGACAGAGGGATGGGAGACAGAGTAAGAGACAGAGGGATGGGAGACAGAGAGTAAGAGACAGAGGGATGGGAGACAGAGAGTAAGAGACAGAGGGATGGGAGACAGAGAGTAAGAGACAGAGGGATGGGAGACAGAGAGTAAGAGACAGAGGGATGGGAGACAGAGAGTAATAGAGAGAGGGATGGGAGACAGAGAGTAAGAGACAGAGGGATGGGAGACAGAGAGTAAGAGACAGAGGGATGGGAGACAGAGAGTAAGAGACAGAGGGATGGGAGACAGAGAGTAAGAGACAGAGGGATGGGAGACAGAGAGTAAGAGACAGAGGGATGGGAGACAGAGATTAAGAGACAGAGGGATGGGAGACAGAGTAATAGAGAGAGGGATGGGAGACAGAGAGTAAGAGACAGAGGGATGGGAGACAGAGTAATAGAGAGAGGGATGGGAGACAGAGAGTAAGAGACAGAGAGTAAGAGACAGAGGGATGGGAGACAGAGAGTAATAGAGAGAGGGATGGGAGACAGAGAGTAAGAGACAGAGGGATGGGAGACAGAGAGTAAGAGAGAGAGGGATGGGAGACAGAGTAAGAGACAGAGGGATGGGAGACAGAGTAAGAGACAGAGGGATGGGAGACAGAGAGTAAGAGACAGAGGGATGGGAGACAGAGAGTAAGAGAGAGAGGGATGGGAGACAGAGAGTAAGAGACAGAGGGATGGGAGACAGAGAGTAAGAGACAGAGGGATGGGAGACAGAGAGTAAGAGACAGAGAGTAAGAGACAGAGGGATGGGAGACAGAGAGTAATAGAGAGAGGGATGGGAGACAGAGAGTAATAGAGAGAGGGATGGGAGACAGAGAGTAAGAGACAGAGGGATGGGAGACAGAGAGTAAGAGACAGAGGGATGGGAGACAGAGAGTAAGAGACAGAGAGTAAGAGACAGAGGGATGGGAGACAGAGAGTAATAGAGAGAGGGATGGGAGACAGAGAGTAAGAGACAGGGATGGGAGACAGAGAGTAAGAGAGAGAGGGATGGGAGACAGAGAGTAAGAGACAGAGGGATGGGAGACAGAGAGTAAGAGACAGAGGGATGGGAGACAGAGAGTAAGAGACAGAGGGATGGGAGACAGAGAGTAATAGAGAGAGGGATGGGAGACAGAGAGTAAGAGACAGAGGGATGGGAGACAGAGAGTAAGAGACAGAGGGATGGGAGACAGAGAGTAAGAGACAGAGGGATGGGAGACAGAGTAAGAGACAGAGGGATGGGAGACAGAGAGTAAGAGACAGAGGGATGGGAGACAGAGTAAGAGACAGAGGGATGGGAGACAGAGAGTAAGAGACAGAGGGATGGGAGACAGAGAGTAAGAGACAGAGGGATGGGAGACAGAGAGTAAGAGACAGAGGGATGGGAGACAGAGAGTAAGAGACAGAGGGATGGGAGACAGAGAGTAAGAGACAGAGGGATGGGAGACAGAGAGTAAGAGACAGAGGGATGGGAGACAGAGAGTAAGAGACAGAGGGATGGGAGACAGAGAGTAAGAGACAGAGGGATGGGAGACAGAGAGTAAGAGACAGAGGGATGGGAGACAGAGAGTAATAGAGAGAGGGATGGGAGACAGAGAGTAAGAGACAGAGGGATGGGAGACAGAGAGTAAGAGACAGAGGGATGGGAGACAGTAAGAGACAGAGGGATGGGAGACAGAGAGTAAGAGACAGAGGGATGGGAGACAGAGTAAGAGACAGAGGGATGGGAGACAGAGAGTAAGAGACAGAGGGATGGGAGACAGAGAGTAAGAGACAGAGGGATGGGAGACAGAGAGTAAGAGACAGAGGGATGGGAGACAGAGATTAAGAGACAGAGGGATGGGAGACAGAGAGTAAGAGACAGAGGGATGGGAGACAGAGAGTAATAGAGAGAGGGATGGGAGACAGAGAGTAATAGAGAGAGGGATGGGAGACAGAGAGTAAGAGACAGAGGGATGGGAGACAGAGAGTAAGAGACAGAGGGATGGGAGACAGAGAGTAAGAGACAGAGGGATGGGAGACAGAGAGTAATAGAGAGAGGGATGGGAGACAGAGAGTAAGAGACAGAGGGATGGGAGACAGAGAGTAAGAGACAGAGGGATGGGAGACAGAGAGTAAGAGACAGAGGGATGGGAGACAGAGATTAAGAGACAGAGGGATGGGAGACAGAGAGTAAGAGACAGAGGGATGGGAGACAGAGAGTAAGAGACAGAGGGATGGGAGACAGAGAGTAAGAGACAGAGGGATGGGAGACAGAGAGTAAGAGACAGAGGGATGGGAGACAGAGAGTAAGAGACAGAGGGATGGGAGACAGAGAGTAAGAGACAGAGGGATGGGAGACAGAGATTAAGAGACAGAGGGATGGGAGACAGAGAGTAAGAGACAGAGGGATGGGAGACAGAGAGTAAGAGACAGAGGGATGGGAGACAGAGAGTAAGAGACAGAGGGATGGGAGACAGAGAGTAAGAGACAGAGGGATGGGAGACAGAGAGTAAGAGACAGAGGGATGGGAGACAGAGAGTAAGAGACAGAGGGATGGGAGACAGAGAGTAAGAGACAGAGGGATGGGAGACAGAGAGAGGGATGGGAGAAAGAGAGAGGGATGGGAGAAAGAGAGAGGGATGGGAGAAAGAGAGAGGGATGGGAGAAAGAGAGGGATGGGAGAAAGAGAGCAATAGAGAGAGGGGTGGGAGACAGAGAGAGGGATGGGAGACAGAGAGTAATAGAGAGAGGGATGGGAGAAAGAGAGAGGGATGGGAGAAAGAGAGAGGGATAGGAGAAAGAGAGAGGGATGGGAGAAAGAGAGAGGGATGGGAGAAAGAGAGAGGGATAGGAGAAAGAGAGAGGGATGGGAGAAAGAGAGAGGGATGGGAGAAAGAGAGAGGGATGGGAGAAAGAGAGAGGGATAGGAGAAAGAGAGAGGGATGGGAGAAAGAGAGAGGGATGGGAGAAAGAGAGAGGGATGGGAGAAAGAGAGAGGGATGGGAGAAAGAGAGAGGGATAGGAGAAAGAGAGAGGGATGGGAGAAAGAGAGAGGGATGGGAGAAAGAGAGGGATGGGAGAAAGAGAGGGATGGGAGAAAGAGAGAGGGATGGGAGAAAGAGAGAGGGATGGGAGAAAGAGAGGGATGGGAGAAAGAGAGAGGGATGGGAGAAAGAGAGAGGGATGGGAGAAAGAGAGGGATGGGAGAAAGAGAGCAATAGAGAGAGGGATGGGAGACAGAGAGTAAGAGACAGAGGGATGGGAGACAGAGAGTAAGAGACAGAGGGATGGGAGACAGAGAGTAATAGAGAGAGGGATGGGAGACAGAGAGTAAGAGACAGAGGGATGGGAGACAGAGAGTAATAGAGAGAGGGATGGGAGACAGAGAGTAAGAGACAGAGGGATGGGAGACAGAGAGTAAGAGACAGAGGGATGGGAGACAGAGAGTAATAGAGACAGAGGGATGGGAGACAGAGAGTAAGAGACAGAGGGATGGGAGACAGAGAGTAAGAGACAGAGGGATGGGAGACAGAGAGTAAGAGACAGAGGGATGGGAGACAGAGAGTAATAGAGACAGAGGGATGGGAGACAGAGAGTAAGAGACAGAGGGATGGGAGACAGAGAGTAATAGAGACAGAGGGATGGGAGACAGAGAGTAAGAGACAGAGGGATGGGAGACAGAGAGTAAGAGACAGAGGGATGGGAGACAGAGAGTAAGAGACAGAGGGATGGGAGACAGAGAGTAAGAGACAGAGGGATGGGAGACAGAGAGTAAGAGACAGAGGGATGGGAGACAGAGATTAAGAGACAGAGGGATGGGAGACAGAGAGTAAGAGACAGAGGGATGGGAGACAGAGAGTAAGAGACAGAGGGATGGGAGACAGAGAGTAAGAGACAGAGGGATGGGAGACAGAGAGTAATAGAGAGAGGGATGGGAGACAGAGAGTAAGAGACAGAGGGATGGGAGACAGAGAGTAAGAGACAGAGGGATGGGAGACAGAGTAATAGAGAGAGGGATGGGAGACAGAGAGTAAGAGACAGAGGGATGGGAGACAGAGAGTAAGAGACAGAGGGATGGGAGACAGAGAGTAATAGAGACAGAGGGATGGGAGACAGAGAGTAAGAGACAGAGGGATGGGAGACAGAGAGTAAGAGACAGAGGGATGGGAGACAGAGAGTAAGAGACAGAGGGATGGGAGACAGAGAGTAAGAGACAGAGGGATGGGAGACAGAGTAAGAGACAGAGGGATGGGAGACAGAGAGTAAGAGACAGAGGGATGGGAGACAGAGAGTAAGAGACAGAGGGATGGGAGACAGAGTAAGAGACAGAGGGATGGGAGACAGAGAGTAAGAGACAGAGGGATGGGAGACAGAGAGTAAGAGACAGAGGGATGGGAGACAGAGAGTAAGAGACAGAGGGATGGGAGACAGAGAGTAAGAGACAGAGGGATGGGAGACAGAGAGTAAGAGACAGAGGGATGGGAGACAGAGATTAAGAGACAGAGGGATGGGAGACAGAGAGTAAGAGACAGAGGGATGGGAGACAGAGAGTAAGAGACAGAGGGATGGGAGACAGAGAGTAAGAGACAGAGGGATGGGAGACAGAGAGAGGGATGGGAGAAAGAGAGAGGGATGGGAGAAAGAGAGAGGGATGGGAGAAAGAGAGAGGGATGGGAGAAAGAGAGAGGGATGGGAGAAAGAGAGGGATGGGAGAAAGAGAGCAATAGAGAGAGGGGTGGGAGACAGAGAGAGGGATGGGAGACAGAGAGTAATAGAGAGAGGGATGGGAGAAAGAGAGAGGGATGGGAGAAAGAGAGAGGGATAGGAGAAAGAGAGAGGGATGGGAGAAAGAGAGAGGGATGGGAGAAAGAGAGAGGGATGGGAGAAAGAGAGAGGGATGGGAGAAAGAGAGAGGGATGGGAGAAAGAGAGAGGGATGGGAGAAAGAGAGAGGGATAGGAGAAAGAGAGAGGGATGGGAGAAAGAGAGAGGGATGGGAGAAAGAGAGAGGGATGGGAGAAAGAGAGAGGGATAGGAGAAAGAGAGAGGGATGGGAGAAAGAGAGAGGGATGGGAGAAAGAGAGGGATGGGAGAAAGAGAGGGATGGGAGAAAGAGAGAGGGATGGGAGAAAGAGAGAGGGATGGGAGAAAGAGAGGGATGGGAGAAAGAGAGAGGGATGGGAGAAAGAGAGAGGGATGGGAGAAAGAGAGGGATGGGAGAAAGAGAGAGGGATGGGAGAAAGAGAGAGGGATGGGAGAAAGAGAGAGGGATGGGAGAAAGAGAGGGATGGGAGAAAGAGAGAGGGATGGGAGAAAGAGAGAGGGATGGGAGAAAGAGAGGGATGGGAGAAAGAGAGGGATGGGAGAAAGAGAGAGGGATGGGAGAAAGAGAGAGGGATGGGAGAAAGAGAGGGATGGGAGAAAGAGAGAGGGATGGGAGAAAGAGAGAGGGATGGGAGAAAGAGAGAGGGATGGGAGAAAGAGAGGGATGGGAGAAAGAGAGAGGGATGGGAGAAAGAGAGAGGGGTGGGAGAAAGAGAGAGGGGTGGGAGAAAGAGAGGGATGGGAGAAAGAGAGCAATAGAGAGAGGGATGGGAGAAAGAGAGGGATGGGAGAAAGAGAGGGATGGGAGAAAGAGAGCAATAGAGAGAGGGGTGGGAGACAGAGTAATAAAGAGAGGGATGGGAGGAAGAGAAAACGTAGTGATAGAGAGCATAATACATCTCTCCCCCCAACAATAGCAACCTTTTCAGTAATTGAATTCTGACCACCTCATTCCTTCAGTATCCCTCGTCCAGTATGACCCAGAATTCTCCCTGGCAGAGGGTCAATATTCTCAGATGGGGTTATTTATTAGCTAGTAGTGTTGTATAGTTCCAATGAGCAGCCTGAACTCTGATATATCCCCCAGCTTTGCCTTTTGCAGGGATTATCAATCAAAAAGTACACACACACACACACACACACAACGCAGTGGTTTCTTCTGGCTCTACAGGAAGGCCAGCGAAGGTGTGTGTGACAGAGTGACATAGAGAAGACACCATGTCCCAGAGATCTGACTCAGTGGCAGCTCGCTGTCACACACCGTCCCTCCTCCACAGCGCTGCCAGACTGGGTGTTTCGTTGGTCCGGCCACTGACAGGCCCGCAGATACACTATATCTACAGCAGTATGTGGACACCTCTTCAAATGAGTGGGTTTGGCTGATTCAGCCACAACCGTTGCTGACAGGTGTATAAAATCGAGCACACAGCCATGCAATCCGCATAGACAAACATTGGCAGTAAAATGGCCTTACTGAAGAGCTCAGTGACTTTCAACGTGGCAGCATCATTGGATGCCACTTTTCCAACAATTCAGTTAGTCAAAATCATTCCCTGCTAGAGCTGCCCCGGTCAACTGAGTGCTGTTATTGTGAAGTGGAAACATCTAGGAGAAACAACGACTCATCTGCGAAGTGGTAGGCCACACAAGCTCACAGAAGGGGACTGCCGAGTGCTGAAGCATGTCCTTGGTTGCAACACTCACTACTGAGTTGCCATGGGTTTCTATGGCCGAGCAGCTGCATACAAGCCTCAGATCACCATGCGCAATGCCAAGCTGGAGTGGTTTAAAGCTTGCCGCCATTGGACTCAGGAGCAGTGGAAACGCATTCTCTGGAGTGATGAGTCACATTTCACCATCTGGCAGCCCGACGGATGAATCTGGGTTTGGCGGATGAATCTAGGTTTGGCGGATGAATCTGGGTTTGGCGGATGCCAGGAGAGCTCTACATTCCCCAATGCATAGTGCCAACTGTAAAGTTTGGTGGAGGAGGAATAATGGTCTGGGGTTGTTTTTCGTGGTTAGAGCTAGGCCCCTTAGTTCCAGTGAAGGGAAATCTTAACGCTACGGCAAACAGTGACATTCTAGACGATTCTATGCTTTAACTTTGTGGCAACAGTTTTGGGAAGGCCCTTTCCTGTTTCAGCATGACAATGCCTCAGTGCACAAAGCGAGATCCATAGAGAAATGGTTTGTCGAGATCGGTCTGTAAGAACTTGACTAGACTGGACTGAGCCCTGACCTCAACCTCATTGAACACCTTTGGGATGAATTGGAACGCCAACTGCTAGCCAGGCCTAATCGCCCAACATCAGTGCCCGACCTCACTAATGCTCGTGGCTGAATGGAAGCAAGTCCCGCAGCAATGTTCCAACATCTAGTGGAAAGCCTTCCCAGAAGAGTGGAGGCTGTTGTAGCAGCAAAGCGGGGAACAACTCCATATTAATGCCCATCATTTTGGAATGAGAAGTTTGACGAGCAGGCGTCCACATACTTTTGCTCATGTAGGTAGGTGACCATAATTTAGGTCCCCCCTCAACCCAACCAGGAGACACTGATGGAGGGAGAGAAAAGGGTGTCAAGTCTTTCTTTCAGTCCTCCCTCTCTCCGTGCTGGGACTAGGGGACAGCCGGGGACTAGGGGACAGCCAGGGACATGCTGGCGTAGTTGTTTAAATGGGATCATGACTTTAAATACACAACAATGGAAGTCATAACAAATAAGAATTTGTCCTTAACTGACTTTCCTAGTTAAATATAAAGGTTAAATAAATCATGTCCAACCCCCTTCTAGAGAGACGCCTGGGGCTGTGAGTCTGTCTATCCTGGCCTCACTGCAAACCAACACCACACACACCACAGTGAGACAACTCAGCCACAGAGGCCCCACAGAGCCCTAATGGGCTATTAAACTGGCTTATAGACGGGTTCTATAACTCAGGTGTATGTATGTATGTATGCATGTATGTATGTACGCATGCATGCATGTACGCATGCATGCATGTACGCATGCATGCATGTACAGTTGAAGTCGGAAGTTTACAAAACACTTAGGTTGGAGTCAATTAAACTTGTTTTCAACCACACCACAGATGTCTTGTTAACCTGTTTAGGATAGGGGGCAGTATTTTCACGGCCAGATAAAAAACGTACCCGATTTAATCTGGTTACTACTCCTGCCCAGTAACTAGAATATGCATATAATTATTGGCTTTGGATAGAAAACACCCTAAAGTTTCTAAAACTGTTTGAATGGTGTCTGTGAGTATAACAGAACTCATATGGCAGGCCAAAACCTGAGAAGATTCTATACAGGAAGTGCCCTCTCTGACCATTTCTTGGCCTTCTATAGCCTCTTTATCGAAAACAGAAGATCTCTGCTGTAACGTGACATTTTCTAAGGCTCCCAGAAGGCGCCAGAACGGGGAATGATGACTCTGCAGTCCCTGGCTGAAAAACAGTAGCGCATTTGGAAAGTGGTCGATCTGAGAACAATGACACGGGCGTGCGCGTGAAGAGTCGATTTTACATTTTCAGTCTTTGAACGAAAACAACGTCTCCAGGTCGGAATATTATCGCTATTTTACGAGAAAAATCGCATAAAAATAGATTTTAACCTGTTATGGCTAGGGGGCAGTATTTTCACAGCCGAATAAAAAAACGTACCCGATTTAATCTGATTATTACTCCTGCCCAGAAACTAGAATATGCATATAATTATTAGCTTTGGATAGAAAACACTCAGTTTCTAAAACTGTTTGAATGGTGTCTGTGAGTATAACAGAACTCATTTGGCAGGCCAAAACCTGAGAAGATTCCATGCAGGAAGTGCCCTGTCTGACAATTTCTTGCCCTTCTTGATTATCTCTATCCATTACAGAGGATCTCTGCTGTTACGTGACACTTCCTACGGCTCCCATGGGCTCTCAGAAGGCGGCAAAAAGCTGAATCGTGGCTTTGCAGGCTCTGGCTGAAAAAAAGTAGCGCGTTTGGGTAGTGGCTGGTTACAGTACTGTGAGACACAGGCGCGTGCCCGAGTCGACCTCATGCTTTGTTTTCTTTCGTCTGTTTACCTAAACGCAGATTCCCGGTCGGAATATTATCGGAGATTTGGATCAGCCTTCAGACGCGGTAACAAGAACAAGCTAATGGAACATAATGGATGAACTTTTTCGAACGAAAATACATTTGTTGTGGACCTGGGATTCCTGGAAGTGCTTTCTGATGAAGACAACCAAAGGTAAGGGATTATTGACAATAGTATACAAGACTAGATGTGATATGCGATTGTTCCAAGATGGCGCTGACCTGTAACATTAGCCAATTTTTCAGAGTATCGCATCCCCTTTCATCGCAAAGTATGATTACCCAGTAAAGTTAATTTTAAATCTGGCATTACAGGTGCTTTCAAGAGATATTCATCTATAAATCTTAGAATGACAATATTACATTTTAAAAATGTTTTCGAATAGTAATTTAGTAAATTGTAGCTCTGTTTCATCGGATGCATTTGAGGGAAAATAGTTAGTCAACGTTACGCACCAATGTAAAATGCTGTTTTTATATATAAATATGAACTTTATCGAACAAAAGAATGCATGTATTGTGTAACATGATGTCCTAGGTGTGTCATCTGATGAAGATTGTCAAAGGTTAGTGGTGCATTTAGCTGTTTTTTGGTTATTTGTGATGCATGTGGTTGGTCGGAAAATGGCTATGTGGCTACTTTTACGATATACTCCTCTAACATAATCTAATGTTTTGTTTTTGCTGTAAAGCCTTTTTGAAATCGGACAACGTGGTTCGATTCAGGAGAGGTGTAACTATAAAACGATATAATTTGAATTATTATTATTATTTTTTTATTATCACATTTTGTAATGCTAATGGCGATATGATTTTTCGCTGGATGTCCATCCCGCATGGCCGCACAGGGGTTAAACAGCGGTTGACATGCTTCGAAGTACGGTAATGGAATATTTAGAAATCTTTTGTCACGAAATGCGCCATGCTCGTGACCCTTATTTACACTTCGGATAGTGTCTTGAACGCACGAACAAAACGCCGCTATTTGGCTATAACTATGGATTATTTTGGACCAAAGCAACATTTGTTATTGAAGTAGCAGTCCTGGGAGTGCATTCTGACGAAGAACACCAAAGGTAATCAAACTTTTGTAATAGTAAATCAGAGTTTGGTCAGGGCTAAACTTGGTGGGTGTCTAAATAGCTAGCCGTGATGGCTGGGCTATCTACTCAGAATATTGCAAAATGTGCTTTCACCGAAAAGCTATTTTAAAATCGGACACCTCGATTGCACAAAGGAGTTCTGTATCTATAATTGTTATGTTTTTTGTGAACGTTTATCGTGAGTAATTTAGTAAATTCACCGGAGGTTTGCGGGGGGTATGCTAGTTCTGAACGTTACCTGCTAATGTAAAAAGCTGTTTTTTGATATAAATATGAACTTGATTGAACAAAACATGCATGTATTGTATAATATAATGTCCTAGGTGTGTCATCTGATGAAGATCATCAAAGGTTAGTGCTGCATTTATCTGTGGTTTTGTTTTTTGTGACATTATATGCTAGCTTGAAAAATGGGTGTCTGATTATTTCTGGCTGGGTACTCTGCTGAATTAATCTAATGTTTTGCTTTCGCTGTAAAGCCTTTTTGAAATCGGACAGTGTGGTTAGATAAAGGAGAGTCTTGTCTTTAAAATGCTGTGAAATAGTCATATGTTTGAAAAATGGACGTTTTTGTATTTGAGGAATTTGTAATTCGCGCCACGCCCATCATTGGATATTGGAGCAGGTGTTCCGCTAGCGGAACGTCTAGATGTAAGAGGTTAAACAGCGTTTGACATGCTTCGAAGTACGGTAATGGAATATTTTGAAATTTTTTGTCACGATATGCGCCGGCGCGTCACCCTTCGGATAGTGTCTTGAACGCAAGAGCAAAACGCCGCTATTTGGATATAACTATGGATTATTTGGAACCAAAACAACATTGGGTGTAAAGTAGAAGTCCTGGGAGTGCATTCTGACGAAGAACAGCAAAGGTAATCCAATTCTTCTTATAGTAAATCTGAGTTTGGTGAGTGCCAAACTTGGTGGGTGTCAAAATAGCTAGCCATGATGGCCGGGCTATCTACTCAGAATATTGCTAAATGTGCTTTCACCGAAAAGCTATTTTAAAATCTGACATAGCGATTGCATAAAGGAGTTCTGTATCTATAATTCTTAAAATAATTGTTCTGTTTTTTGTGAACGTTTATCGGGAGTAATTTAGTAAATTCACCGGAAGTTTTCGGTGGGTATGCTAGTTCTGAACGTCACATGCTAATGTAAAAAGCTGGTTTTTGATATAAATATCAACTTGATTGAACAAAACATGCATGTATTGTATAACAATGTCCTAGGAGTGTCATCTGATGAAGATCATCAAAGGTTAGTGCTGCATTTAGCTGTGGTTTGGGTTTTTGTGACATAAAATGCTAGCTTGAAAAATGGGTGTGTGATTATTTCTGGCTGGGTACTCTCCTGACATAATCTAATGTTTTGCTTTCGTTGTAAAGCCTTTTTGAAATCGGACAATGTGGTTAGATAAAGGAGAGTTGTCTTTAAAATTGTGAAAAATTAAAGTTTTTGGATTTTTGAGGAGTTTGTAATTCGCGCCACGCCCTATCATTGGATATTGGAGCGGTGTTCCGCTAGCGGAACATCTAGATGTAAGAGGATATTAACAAACTATAGTTTTGGCAAGTCGGTTAGGACATCTACTTTGTGCATGACAAGTCATTTTTCCAACAATTGTTTACAGACAGAATATTTCACTTATAATTGACTGTATCACAATTCCAGTGGGTCAGAAGTTTACATACACTAAGTTGACTGTGCCTTTAAACAGCTTGGAAAACTCCAGAAAATGATGTCATGGCTTTAGAAGCTTCTGATAGGCTAATTGAAATCATTTGAGTCAATTGGAGGTGTACCTGTGGATGTATTCCAAGGTCTACCTTCAAACTCAGTGCCTCTTTGCTTGACATCATGGGAAAATCAAAAGGAATCAGCAAAGACCTCAGAAAAACAATTGTAGACCTCTACAAGTCTGGTTCATCCTTGGCAGCAATTTCCAAATGCCTGAAGGTACCACATTCATCTGTACAAATAGTACTCAAGTATTAACACCATGGGACTATTGGGTGAAAAGTGCAAATCAATCCCAGAACAGCAAAGGACCTTGTGAAGATGCTGGAAGTAACAGGTACAAAAGTATCTATATCCACAGTAAAACGAGTCCTATATCAACATAACCTGAAAGGCCACTCAGCAAGGAAGAAGCCACTGTATAAAATCCGCCATAAAAAAGGTCAGACTACGCTTTGCATCTGCACATGGGGACAAAGATTGTACTTTTTGGAGAAATGTCCTCTGGTCTGATGAAACAAAAATAGAACTGTTTGGCCATAATGACCATCGTTATGTTAGGAGGAAAAAGGGGGAGCCTTGCAAGCCGAAGAACACCATCCCAACCATGAAGCACGGGGGTGGCAGCATCATGTTGTGGGGGTGCTTTGCTGCAGGAGGGACTGGTGCACTTCACAAAATAGATGGCATCATGAGGGTGGAAAATGATGTGGATATATTGAAGCAACATCTCAAGACATCAGTCAGGAAGTTAAAGCTTGGTCGCAAATGGGTCTTCCATATGGACAATGACCCCAAGCATACTTCCAAAGTTGTGGCAAAGTGGCTTAAGGACAACAAAGTCAAGGTATTGGAGTGGCCATCACAAAGCCCTGACCTCAATCCCATAGAACATTTGTGGGCAGAACTGAAAAGGCGTGTGCGAGCAAGGAGGCCTACAAACCTGACTCAGTTACACCAGCTCTGTCAGGAAAAATTGACCAAAATTCACCCAACTTATTAAGGGAAGCTTGTGGAAGGCTACCCGAAACGTTTGACCCAAGTTAAACAATTTAAAGGCAACGCTACCAAATACTAATTGAGTGTATGTAAACTTCTGACCCACTGGGAATGTGATGAAAGAAATAAAAGCTGAAATAAATCACTCTATTATTTTTACTAGGATTAAATGGCAGGAATTGTGAAAAACTGAGTTTAAATGTATTTGGCTAAGGTGTATGTAAACTTCCAACTTCAACTGTATATATGCGAGTGAGCGAGTGAGCGAGTGAGTGAGAATAGAGCCTGTCTCTCTCAATAAAGATCTGTCCCCTATCCACTGTGGACTCTACTAACCACACACACAGTGTTGGAGAACATTTCTTAAACCCACACTACTTAGTCATTCCTCTCCTCTCTCTCCTGCTCTTTGTTAAGTCTCTGTGTTATTAGTATGTGAACAGGGCCAGCAGCTCAGCTGGGAAATTCTATGCTGCCATTTACACAGTATTCAATACCTGCCAGACCCACATTACTGCATTTACACACATCTTTATCATTTAACACTCTCTCTATAGATGTATGACTGTAATCCAGGCTGCTAAATCCCACCTGTTTACATGATTGACAAGGACTATTAATCAATCCCAGAGCCTGAAGTGGACCTAAATCCATCACCAGTCTGCTGGGAAATAGGGAAAGTTTGAAGAATGGAGAATATATTTACAGAGAAATCTTTCTCAGCAGGCTGTTTTAAGAAGAGAAAACAAATCGTTTGTGAAAGAGACAGCCTCCACCACCACCACTCGGCCGGGCCAGCCTCCACCACCACCACCACTCGGCCGGGCCAGCCTCCACCACCACCACCACTCGGCCGGGCCAGCCTCCACACCACCACCACCACTCGGCCGGGCCAGCCTCCACCACCACCACCACACTCGGCCGGGCCAGCCTCCACCACCACCACCACTCGGCCGGGCCAGCCTCCACCACCACCACCACTCGGCCGGGCCAGCCTCCACCACCACCACCACTCGGCCGGGCCAGCCTGCACCACCACCACCACCACTCGGCCGGGCCAGCCTGCACCACCACCACCACCACTCGGCCGGGCCAGCCTCCACCACCACCACCACTCGGCCGGGCCAGCCTCCACCACCACCACCACCACTCGGCCGGGCCAGCCTCCACCACCACCACCACCACTCGGCCGGGCCAGCCTCCACCACCACCACCACCACTCGGCCGGGCCAGCCTCCACCACCACCACTCGGCCGGGCCAGCCTCCACCACCACCACTCGGCCGGGCCAGCCTCCACCACCACCACCACTCGGCCGGGCCAGCCTCCACCACCACCACCACTCGGCCGGGCCAGCCTCCACCACCACCACCACTCGGCCGGGCCAGCCTCCACCACCACCACCACTCGGCCGGGCCAGCCTCCACCACCACCACCACTCGGCCGGGCCAGCCTCCCACCACCACCACTCGGCCGGGCCAGCCTCCACCACCACCACTCGGCCGGGCCAGCCTCCACCACCACCACTCGGCCGGGCCAGCCTCCACCACCACCACCACTCGGCCGGGCCAGCCTCCACCACTAACAGTAGCTGAGCACAAACACTCCTCTCTGCGCTTCCATCCCCTCTCCTCTCTCTCCTTCCATCCCCCTCTCCTCTCTCCATCCCCATTTCCTCTCCTCGTCTCTCTTTCCCCATCTCCTCTCGTCCCCTCTCCTCAACCCCCATCCCCTCAACCCCCCTTCTTCTCTACTTCCATCCCCTCAACCCTCCTCTCCTCTCAACCCCCCTTCTCCTCTCATCCCCCTTCTCCTCTTCTTCCATCCCCTCTCATCAACCCCCCTTCTCTACTTCTATCCCCTCTCAACCCCCCCTTCTCCTCAACCCCTCTCCTCCCCCCTTCTCAACCCCTCTCCTCTACTTCCACCCCCTATCCTCAACCCCCCTTCTCCTCAACCCCCCTCTCCTCTACTTCCATCCCCTATCCTCAACCCCCTTCAAATCAAATCAAATGTATTTATAAAGCCCTTCTTACATCAGCTGATGTCACAAAGTGCTGTACAGAAACCCAGCCTAAAACCCCAAACAGCAAGCAATGCAGGTGAAGAAGCACGGTGGCTAGGAAAAACTCCCTAGAAAGGCTGGAACCTAGGAAGAAACCTAGAGAGGAACCAGGCTATGAGGGGTGACCAGTCCTCTTCTGGCTGTGACGGGTGGAGATTATAACAGAACATGGTCTTCTCCTCAACCCACCTCCCCTCTCCTCCCATCCCCTCTCCTCAACCCCCCTCTCCTCCCATCCCCTCTCCTCAACCCCCCTCTCCTCCCATCCCATCCCCTCTTCTCAACCCTCCTCTCCTCTCCTCAACCCCCCTTCTCCTCTCCGCCCATCCCCCCCTTCTCCTCTACTTCCATCCCTTCTCCTCAACCCCCCTTCTCTACTTCTATCCCCTCTCAACCCCCCTTCTCCTCAACCCCCTCTCCTCTACTTCCATCCCCTATCCTCAACCCCCCTTCTCCTCAACCCCCCTCTCCTCTCCTCCCAACCCCTCTCCTCCCATCCCCTCTCCTCCCATCCCCTCTCCTCAACCCCCCTCTCCTCTCCTCCCATCCCCTCTCCTCAACCCCCCTCTCCTCTCCTCCCATCCCCTCTCCTCAACCCCCCTCTCCTCTCCTCCCATCCCCTCAACCCCCCTCTCCTCTCATCCCCGCTCCTCAACCCCACTCTCCTCCCAACCCCTCTCCTCAACCCCCCTCTCCTCTACTTCCATCCCCTCTCCTCAACCCCCCTCTCCTCTAATTCGATCCCCTCAACCCCCCTTCTCCTCAACCCACCTCTCCTCTACTTCTATCCCCTCTCCTCAACCCCCCATCCCCTCTCCTCAACCCCACTCTCCTCTCCTCCCAACCCCTCTCCTCAACCCCCCTCTCCTCAACCCCCCTCTCCTCTACTTCCATCCCCTCTCCTCAACCCCTCTCCTCTACTTCCATCCCCTCTCCTCAACCCCTCTCCTCTACTTCCATCCCCTCTCCTCAACCCCCCTCTCCTCTACTTCCATCCCCTCTCCTCAACCCCCCTCTCCTCAACCCCATCCCCCTCTCCTCTCCTCCCATCCCCCTCTCCTCAACCCCCCATCCCCTCTCCTCTCAATCATTGTGAAGGAGTCTATTTTTAATCTGTCCTTCGATCATCATTTCCTTTAAAGGATCAGGTTTATTAGTTTATGAAAAGTGATCTGGCCACAATAGGCATTAACTGATGCCAATATAAATGCAATTTCACAATGGGGAGGAATGAATGCAATGTGATGCGGGGAAAGTATTGAGTTGTGTGTGTCAGAATGCGAGCATCGGGGTGTGTGTACATGTGTGTGTGTGTGTGTGTCTACGTGCTCGTGCATCCCTGCAAGCTCGTGTATGTGAGTGATTGAGCTTGCATGCGAGAATGAATGTGTGTGTGTGTCAGTGTGTGTGTTGATTCAGCGGGAGGTGTGTCAGTCTCGTATTTCATTGAGTCCTTGTCTGAGAAACATTCTTCAGGCTGAATAGACGACTAAGAGCCCAATAGCACACTAGACCACACTAATGACAAGGGAGGGAGGGAGGGAGGGAGGGAGGGAGGGAGGGAGGGAGGGAGGGAGGGAGGGAGGGAGGGAGGGAGGGAGGGAGGGAGGGAGGGAGGGAGGGTGGAAAGCCAGTCAAAAGAAGTACACTGTATAGGGGATAGGGCCCCACATGGCCCCCTATCCCCTATACAGTGTACTTCTTCTGACCAGGCCTCATAGGGTTCTGGTCTAAAGTAGTGCACTACAAAGTGAATAGGGTTCCATGTGGGACACAACCCTGGACTGAGAAAGAAAAGCAGACTTACAGACAGGAGAGCGAAAGAAGACTAGGCTTCCCTGGAGAAACCACCCACCCCACCACCACCCACCCAACCACCCACCCCTCACCAAACCAACCAACCACCCACCCCCTCAAACCCAACCAACCAACCACCTCCTCACCAAACCACCCCACCATCAAACCAAACAACCACCCACCCCCTCAGCAAACCAACCAACCACCCCCTCCACCACCCCCTCACCAAACCACCCTACCATCAAACCAACCAACCAAACACCCACCCGCTCCCTCAGGTAACTAACCAACCAAGCGCCCACCCCACCCCCTCACCAAACCAACCAAGCGCCCACCCCCTCACCAAACCAACCAAGCGCCCACCCCCTCACCAAACCAACCAAGCGCCCACCCCCTCCCCAAACCAACCAAACACCCACCCCCTCACCAAACCAACCAAACACCCACCCCCTCACCCAACCACCACTACCCCCCAACCGACCCATCACCCACCAAACCACCCCCCAACCAACTCACCAACCCCCCAAACCAACCAACCATCCCCCCAACCAACCACCCACCCAACCCCCCTCTCTCTCCTTCCCCTCCCTCCTAGCTGAACACACCCTCTTTATTTCACATTAAGCTCCTTTTCTCTCCCTCACTTTCTCTCCATCTCTTCTCTCTCTCTTTCTGCTGCAACACAAAGCCCTTGTAATCCTGGTAGTCCAGGCTGGTCTCAGTTTCAACAGAGAAGAGAGCAGGAGAGAGAGGATCATGTAGACACAGTGAAAGAGAGAGGGGGAGAGAGAGGATCATGTAGACACAGTGAAAGAGAGAGGGGAGAGAGAGGATCATGTAGACACAGTGAAAGAGAGAGGGGGAGAGAGAGGATCATGTACTTCACCATCGCTTCCCCGTCGCTACATCGTTTCCCCGTCGCTACATCGCTTCCCCGTCGCTACATCGCTTCCCCGTCGCTACATCGCTTCCCCGTCGCTACATCGCTTCACCGTCCCTTCAGTAACTTTTCATGAGCACTTCAACTAGTCTTCTTACCATTGTGATTGTAGTAAAATGGTGAGAAGATTGTATTATGATTAAACCATTGGCCTGGGCCTGTAGCAAGTAGAACAGTAGCAAGTAGGCCAGACGTGTTCTGACATGTTTCTGAAGCCTGATCCCTCACTCTCTCACCCAATCTCAGCTGATGCCAGAAAACCTCCTCTCTGGCGTGGTGTGTGTGGGGAGATTGAGGAAGTGACTATTTTCTCGATAACAAAAGCCAAACTGGTGCGTCTGTAAATCTTTTAGGGATGAGCATATTCTCTTCACAAATCTTTCCATAATCATGGAGGAGGATCCCATAATGCAGCAGGCCCCACTAGAGACAGAGAGGCTGCTCTGTCTGTGTGCTCCACTGCTATCTCAGCCACATTTAACACAGCTTAAAATGGAATGTTGATTTGTCACGGCCTAGTTCCAATCCTGCACGGGGGGGGGGGGGGGATTGAGAGAGGGAAAGAGAGAGAGAGGGAAAAAACTGTGATGGAAAAAGGTATTTGATCCCCTGCTGATTTTGTACGTTTGCCCACTGACAAAGAAATGATCAGTCTATAATTTTAATGGTAGGTTTATTTGAACAGTGAGAGACAGAATAACACCAAAAAAATCCTGAAAAACACATGTCAAAAATGTTATAAATTGTACCTAAAATTGTACCTAAGAGAATACGAAGACAGACTTCACACAAAGACACACGCTGGAGGTTCTAACCTGGAGGAATACTAAGAGCTCTAGTCATGACACTGGGGCTCAGACGTGTTTAAACACCAGAGTCAAATTTCATTAGTCAACACATCACTCAGGGACAGAGAATCTCATGTGTGCCATCACACACACACCCTACACGCATCTCTGGTACCTGTGGAATATTATGCGTGTGGTATTCCAGTACTCATCCTCTCTGTCTGAGTCAGTCATGTTTGCAGGTTGTTATTCAATACCACCCATCCTGCTCCCTTTGCCTGCCTGCCCGCCCACCTGCCCGCCCGCCCGCCCGCCTGCCCGCCCGCCCGCCCGCCCGTCTGCCCGCCTGCCTGCCTGTCTGCCTGCGCGCGCCTGTCTGTCTGCCTGCGCGCGCCTGTCTGTCTGTCTGCCTGTCTGCCTGCCTGTCTGCGCGTCTGCACGTCTGCCTGCCTGCCTGTCTGCGCGTCTGCACGTCTGCCTGCCTGCCTGTCTGCGCGTCTGCACGTCTGCCTGCCTGCCTGTCTGCGCGTCTGCACGTCTGCCTGCCTGCCTGTCTGCGCGTCTGCACGTCTGCCTGCCTGCCTGTCTGCGCGTCTGCACGTCTGCCTGCCTGCCTGTCTGCGCGTCTGCACGTCTGCCTGCCTGCCTGTCTGCGCGTCTGCCTGCGTGCGTCTGTCTGTCTGTCCGCGTCTGCCCGCCTGCCCGCCTGCCCGCCTGCCCGTCTGCGTCTGTCCGCGTGCCCGTCTGCGTCTGTCCGCGTGCCCGTCTGCGTCTGTCCGCGTGCCCGTCTGCGTCTGTCCGCGTGCCCGTCTGCGTCTGTCCGCGTGCCCGTCTGCGTCTGTCCGCGTGCCCGTCTGCGTCTGTCCGCGTGCCCGTCTGCGTCTGTCCGCGTGCCCGTCTGCGTCTGTCCGCGTGCCCGTCTGCGTCTGTCCGCGTGCCCGTCTGCGTCTGTCCGCGTGCCCGTCTGCGTCTGTCCGCGTGCCCGTCCGCGTGCCCGTCCGCGTGCCCGTCCGCGTGCCCGTCTGCGTGCCCGTCTGCGTCTGTCCGCGTGCCCGTCTGCGTCTGTCCGCGTGCCCGTCTGCGTCTGTCCGCGTGCCCGTCTGCGTGCCCGTCTGCGTGCCCGTCTGCGTGCCCGTCTGCGTGCCCGTCTGCGTGCCCGTCTGCCCGCCCGTCTGCCCGCCTGTCTGCCCGCCTGTCTGCCTGCCTGCCTGTCTGCCTGCCTGTGGCCATGCGACAGAGGAGTAACGTGTTTGACATGGTAGAGACAGCCAGCCAGAGATTTACAGAGCAGAGTGATTATTACAGTCACTACGGTCAGGAGGTGACAGTGTGTAGCCAGCGGGACTCTCCCAGACTAACACAGTGTAGCCAGCTCCCAGACTAACACAGTGTGTAGCCAGCTCCCAGACTAACACAGTGTGTAGCCAGCCCCCAGACTAACACAGTGTGTAGCCAGCTCCCAGACTAACACAGTGTGTAGCCAGCTCCCAGACTAACACAGTGTGTAGCCAGCCCCCAGACTAACACAGTGTGTAGCCAGCTCCCAGACTAACACAGTGTGTAGCCAGCTCCCAGACTAACACAGTGTGTAGCCAGCTCCCAGACTAACACAGTGTGTAGCCAGATCCCAGACTAACACAGTGTGTAGCCAGCTCCCAGACTAACACAGTGTGTAGCCAGCGGGACTCTCCCAGACTAACACAGTGTAGCCAGCTCCCAGACTAACACAGTGTGTAGCCAGCTCCCAGACTAACACAGTGTGTAGCCAGCTCCCAGACTAACACAGTGTGTAGCCAGCTCCCAGACTAACACAGTGTGTAGCCAGCTCCCAGACTAACACAGTGTGTAGCCAGATCCCAGACTAACACAGTGTGTAGCCAGCTCCCAGACTAACACAGTGTGTAGCCAGCGGGACTCTCCCAGACTAACACAGTGTAGCCAGCTCCCAGACTAACACAGTGTGTAGCCAGCTCCCAGACTAACACAGTGTGTAGCCAGCTCCCAGACTAACACAGTGTGTAGCCAGATCCCAGACTAACACAGTGTGTAGCCAGCTCCCAGACTAACAGTGTGTAGCCAGCTCCCAGACTAACACAGTGTGTAGCCAGCTCCCAGACTAACACAGTGTGTAGCCAGCTCCCAGACTAACACAGTGTGTAGCCAGCTCCCAGACTAACACAGTGTGTAGCCAGATCCCAGACTAACACAGTGTGTAGCCAGCTCCCAGACTAACACAGTGTGTAGCCAGCTCCCAGACTAACACAGTGTGTAGCCAGCCCCCAGACTAACACAGTGTGTAGCCAGCTCCCAGACTAACACAGTGTGTAGCCAGCTCCCAGACTAACAGTGTGTAGCCAGCTCCCAGACTAACACAGTGTAGCCAGCTCCCAGAACGAGGCCCCAGCACCTATTCTCCCAGTAATGAGAACCAGATGTTGAGGTCTCACATCACACTGCCAATACACACACTAACACAAACATTAGTAGAAGGACGATATACCAATGTTTCCCCACACACACACACAGAGAGAGAGAGAGAGACACAGCTAACTATTGGACAAGTGTGGAGTGAAAAGAACCCGCCAGAGAGAGACTGAACCTTGACAGAAAGGAAACCCTCTGAGGTGGAGCGTTCAGAGATAGGCTTTATTTTCTCCCTCTTTCAAAAAGTTGAGTTTCTGTTAGAAACATCATGAAGCAGGGAGGGACTCAAACTGTTCATATAAATTATGTATAGCAGAAAAATCTGGACTGTTTTATTAGTTTCTTCTCCCCCTCTCCTTCCAGTCGGAGGCCTTCTCCCCCTCTCCTTCCAGTCGGAGGCCTTCTCCCCCTCTCCTTCCAGTCGGAGGCCTTCTCCCCCTCTCCTTCCAGTCGGAGGCCTTCTCCCCCTCTCCTTCCAGTCGGAGGCCTTCTCCCCCTCTCCTTCCAGTCGGAGGCCTTCTCCCCCTCTCCTTCTAGTCGGAGGCCTTCTCCCCTCTCCTTCCAGTCGGAGGCCTTCTCCCCCTCTCCTTCCAGTCGGAGGCCTTCTCCCCTCTCCTTCCAGTCGGAGGCCTTCTCCCCCTCTCCTTCCAGTCGGAGGCCTTCTCCCCCTCTCCTTCCAGTCGGAGGCCTTCTCCCCCTCTCCTTCCAGTCTGAGGCCTTCTCCCCCTCTCCTTCCAGTCGGAGGCCTTCTCCCCCTCTCCTTCCAGTCGGAGGCCTTCTCCCCCTCTCCTTCCAGTCGGAGGCCTTCTCCCCCTCTCCTTCCAGTCGGAGGCCTTCTCCCCCTCTCCTTCCAGTCGGAGGCCTTCTCCCCCTCTCCTTCCAGTCGGAGGCCTTCTCCCCCTCTCCTTCCAGTCGGAGGCCTTCTCCCCCTCTCCTTCCAGTCGGAGGCCTTCTCCCCTCTCCTTCTAGTCGGAGGCCTTCTCCCCTCTCCTTCTAGTCGGAGGCCTTCTCCCCCTCTCCTTCCAGTCGGAGGCCTTCTCCCCCTCTCCTTCCAGTCGGAGGCCTTCTCCCCCTCTCCTTCCAGTCGGAGGCCTTCTCCCCTCTCCTTCTAGTCGGAGGCCTTCTCCCCCTCTCCTTCCAGTCGGAGGCCTTCTCCCCTCTCCTTCTAGTCGGAGGCCTTCTCCCCCTCTCCTTCCAGTGGGAGGCCTTCTCCCCCTCTCCTTCCAGTCGGAGGCCTTCTCCCCCTCTCCTTCTAGTCGGAGGCCTTCTCCCCTCTCCTTCCAGTGGGAGGCCTTCTCCCCCTCTCCTTCTAGTCGGAGGCCTTCTCCCCTCTCCTTCCAGTCGGAGGCCTTCTCCCCTCTCCTTCCAGTGGGAGGCCTTCTCCCCCTCTCCTTCCAGTCGGAGGCCTTCTCCCCCTCTCCTTCTAGTCGGAGGCCTTCTCCCCTCTCCTTCCAGTGGGAGGCCTTCTCCCCCTCTCCTTCCAGTCGGAGGCCTTCTCCCCCTCTCCTTCCAGTCGGAGGCCTTCTCCCCTCTCCTTCCAGTGGGAGGCCTTCTCCCCCTCTCCTTCCAGTCGGAGGCCTTCTCCCCTCTCCTTCCAGTGGGAGGCCTTCTCCCCCTCTCCTTCCAGTCGGAGGCCTTCTCCCCTCTCCTTCTAGTCGGAGGCCTTCTCCCCCTCTCCTTCCAGTGGGAGGCCTTCTCCCCTCTCCTTCCAGTCGGAGGCCTTCTCCCCCTCTCCTTCTAGTCGGAGGCCTTCTCCCCCTCTCCTTCTAGTCGGAGGCCTTCTCCCCTCTCCTTCCAGTGGGAGGCCTTCTCCCCCTCTCCTTCTAGTCGGAGGCCTTCTCCCCTCTCCTTCCAGTCGGAGGCCTTCTCCCCCTCTCCTTCCAGTGGGAGGCCTTCTCCCCCTCTCCTTCCAGTCGGAGGCCTTCTCCCCCTCTCCTTCCAGTCGGAGGCCTTCTCCCCTCTCCTTCCAGTCGGAGGCCTTCTCCCCCTCTCCTTCCAGTCGGAGGCCTTCTCCCCCTCTCCTTCCAGTCGGAGGCCTTCTCCCCCTCTCCTTCCAGTGGGAGGCCTTCTCCCCCTCTCCTTCCAGTCTGAGGCCTTCTCCCCCTCTCCTTCCAGTGGGAGGCCTTCTCCCCTCTCCTTCTAGTCGGAGGCCTTCTCCCCTCTCCTTCCAGTCGGAGGCCTTCTCCCCTCTCCTTCCAGTCGGAGGCCTTCTCCCCTCTCCTTCTAGTCGGAGGCCTTCTCCCCCTCTCCTTCCAGTCGGAGGCCTTCTCCCCCTCTCCTTCTAGTCGGAGGCCTTCTCCCCCTCTCCTTCCAGTCGGAGGCCTTCTCCCCCTCTCCTTCCAGTCGGAGGCCTTCTCCCCCTCTCCTTCCAGTCGGAGGCCTTCTCCCCCTCTCCTTCCAGTCGGAGGCCTTCTCCCCCTCTCCTTCTAGTCGGAGGCCTTCTCCCCCTCTCCTTCTAGTCTGAGGCCTTCTCCCCCTCTCCTTCCAGTCGGAGGCCTTCTCCCCCTCTCCTTCCAGTCGGAGGCCTTCTCCCCTCTCCTTCTAGTCGGAGGCCTTCTCCCCCTCTCCTTCCAGTCGGAGGCCTTCTCCCCCTCTCCTTCTAGTCGGAGGCCTTCTCCCCCTCTCCTTCCAGTCGGAGGCCTTCTCCCCCTCTCCTTCCAGTCGGAGGCCTTCTCCCCTCTCCTTCTAGTCGGAGGCCTTCTCCCCCTCTCCTTCCAGTCGGAGGCCTTCTCCCCCTCTCCTTCTAGTCGGAGGCCTTCTCCCCCTCTCCTTCTAGTCGGAGGCCTTCTCCCCCTCTCCTTCCAGTCGGAGGCCTTCTCCCCTCTCCTTCCAGTCGGAGGCCTTCTCCCCCTCTCCTTCCAGTCGGAGGCCTTCTCCCCCTCTCCTTCCAGTGGGAGGCCTTCTCCCCCTCTCCTTCCAGTCGGAGGCCTTCTCCCCCTCTCCTTCTAGTCGGAGGCCTTCTCCCCCTCTCCTTCTAGTCGGAGGCCTTCTCCCCTCTCCTTCTAGTCGGAGGCCTTCTCCCCCTCTCCTTCCAGTCGGAGGCCTTCTCCCCCTCTCCTTCCAGTCGGAGGCCTTCTCCCCCTCTCCTTCCAGTCGGAGGCCTTCTCCCCCTCTCCTTCTAGTCGGAGGCCTTCTCCCCCTCTCCTTCTAGTCGGAGGCCTTCTCCCCCTCTCCTTCCAGTCGGAGGCCTTCTCCCCCTCTCCTTCCAGTGGGAGGCCTTCTCCCCCTCTCCTTCCAGTCGGAGGCCTTCTCCCCTCTCCTTCTAGTCGGAGGCCTTCTCCCCTCTCCTTCCAGTCGGAGGCCTTCTCCCCCTCTCCTTCCAGTCGGAGGCCTTCTCCCCTCTCCTTCTAGTCGGAGGCCTTCTCCCCTCTCCTTCTAGTCGGAGGCCTTCTCCCCCTCTCCTTCCAGTCGGAGGCCTTCTCCCCCTCTCCTTCTAGTCGGAGGCCTTCTCCCCCTCTCCTTCCAGTCGGAGGCCTTCTCCCCTCTCCTTCTAGTCGGAGGCCTTCTCCCCTCTCCTTCCAGTCGGAGGCCTTCTCCCCCTCTCCTTCCAGTCGGAGGCCTTCTCCCCTCTCCTTCTAGTCGGAGGCCTTCTCCCCTCTCCTTCTAGTCGGAGGCCTTCTCCCCCTCTCCTTCCAGTCGGAGGCCTTCTCCCCCTCTCCTTCTAGTCGGAGGCCTTCTCCCCCTCTCCTTCCAGTCGGAGGCCTTCTCCCCTCTCCTTCTAGTCGGAGGCAGCAATGACTTGCAGCTCCTAAATAAAGAATCACAATATATTCCAGAGGAATAACCAACAGGGAACTGGCAGAGCCTTCACAACTACAGCCTCCCTCACATTACCTATCAACTACAGCCTCCCTCACATTACCTATCAACTACAGCCTCCCTCACATTACCTATCAACTACAGCCTCCCTCACATTACCTATCAACTACAGCCTCCCTCACATTACCTATCAACTACAGCCTCCCACACATTAACTGTGAACAACAGAACGACAGTCTCCCTCATATTAACTGTGAACAACAAAACTACAGTCTCCCTCATATTAACTGTGAACAACAAAACTACAGTCTCCCTCACATTAACTGTGAACACATACCTGATAGATGAATGGGAGGATGGATGAAATGATATTTGACCCCCCCCCCCCCACACAAACACACACGCACACGCGGATACACACTCGTGGACACATCACATATGGATGGATTGTGGATACACAGAGAGTCTTGGCTGGTGTTGAAGGTGGGGGAGCAGAATTGAAGCAGTTAGAGGCTATGCCTCAGAGGGTGACACATCCCCGGGACACAACCCAAAGAGCTCAGCCTCTCTCCTGTGGAGCTGGCTGAGGAGAAGACCCTACACACACAGCCAAGTGACATCATTACCATGCGTACATCCAACAGCAGTCCAGATGAAGAGAGAGGGCGAGACGAGCAGAGTGGTGAGGTAACGAGAGAGAGAGAGAGAGAGAGAGAGAGAGACGAGCAGAGTGGTGAGGTAACGAGAGAGACGAGCAGAGTGGTGAGGTAACGAGAGAGACGAGCAGAGAGGTGAGGTAACGAGAGAGACGAGCAGAGAGGTGAGGTAACGAGAGAGACGAGCAGAGTGGTGAGGTAACGAGAGAGACGAGCAGAGTGGTGAGGTAACGAGAGAGACGAGCAGAGTGGTGAGGTAACGAGAGAGACGAGCAGAGTGGTGAGGTAACGAGAGAGACGAGCAGAGTGGTGAGGTAACGAGAGAGACGAGCAGAGTGGTGAGGTAACGAGAGAGACGAGCAGAGTGGTGAGGTAACGAGAGAGACGAGCAGAGTGGTGAGGTAACGAGCGAGACGAGCAGAGAGGTGAGGTAACGAGCGAGACGAGCAGAGTGTTGAGGTAACGAGAGAGACGAGCAGAGAGGTGAGGTAACGAGAGAGACGAGCAGAGTGGTGAGGTAACGAGAGAGACGAGCAGAGTGGTGAGGTAACGAGAGAGACGAGCAGAGTGGTGAGGTAACGAGAGAGACGAGCAGAGTGGTGAGGTAACGAGAGAGACGAGCAGAGTGGTGAGGTAACGAGAGAGACGAGCAGAGTGGTGAGGTAACGAGAGAGACGAGCAGAGTGGTGAGGTAACGAGAGAGACGAGCAGAGTGTTGAGGTAACGAGAGAGACGAGCAGAGTGTTGAGGTAACGAGAGAGACGAGCAGAGTGGTGAGGTAACGAGAGAGACGAGCAGAGTGGTGAGGTAACGAGAGAGACGAGCAGAGTGGTGAGGTAACGAGAGAGACGAGCAGAGAGGTGAGGTAACGAGCGAGACGAGCAGAGAGGTGAGGTAACGAGCGAGACGAGCAGAGTGGTGAGGTAACGAGCGAGACGAGCAGAGTGGTGAGGTAACGAGCGAGACGAGCAGAGTGGTGAGGTAACGAGAGAGAGAGACGAGCAGAGTGGTGAGGTAACGAGAGAGAGAGACGAGCAGAGTGGTGAGGTAACGAGAGAGAGAGACGAGCAGAGCGGTGAGGTAACGAGAGAGAGAGACGAGCAGAGCGGTGAGGTAACGAGAGAGAGAGACGAGCAGAGCGGTGAGGTAACGAGAGAGAGAGACGAGCAGAGCGGTGAGGTAACGAGAGAGAGAGACGAGCAGAGCGGTGAGGTAACGAGAGAGAGAGAGAGAGAGACGAGCAGAGCGGTGAGGTAACGAGAGAGACGAGCAGAGCGGTGAGGTAACGAGAGAGACGAGCAGAGCGGTGAGGTAACGAGAGAGACGAGCAGAGCGGTGAGGTAACGAGAGAGACGAGCAGAGCGGTGAGGTAACGAGAGAGACGAGCAGAGCGGTGAGGTAACAGAGAGACGAGTAGAGCGGTGAGGTAACGAGAGAGACGAGCAGAGCGGTGAGGTAACGAGAGAGACGAGCAGAGCGGTGAGGTAACGAGAGAGACGAGCAGAGCGGTGAGGTAACGAGAGAGACGAGCAGAGTGGTGAGGTAACGAGAGAGAGAGAGACTACTGATGAAAAGTAACTCATGACTAACACATACAACCTGTCACACAGTCCCAGCAGGAATACATGTTACTGTCCCTTTAAAACATGACTAACACATACAACCTGTCACACAGTCCCAGCAGGAATACATGTTACTGTCCCTTTAAAACATGACTAACACATACAACCTGTCACA
This sequence comes from Salmo salar, assembly GCF_965601325.2. Classification (NCBI taxonomy): domain Eukaryota; kingdom Metazoa; phylum Chordata; class Actinopteri; order Salmoniformes; family Salmonidae; genus Salmo; species Salmo salar. Next base: position 74,594,557 of record NC_138307.1, on the reverse strand, counting down.
CAGTCCCAAAAGGAATACATGTTACTGTCCCTTTAAAACACGCATTCTAAATATCTAACTATTGTACACATTCTACACACAGTCCCATCTGGTTGGCATGAATAAGTCCCATACTTCCCCCTTTAATGTGTGTGTGTGTATGTATATATGTGTGTGCGCGCGCGTGTATGTGTGTGTGTGTGTGTGTGTGTGTGTGCGCACATGCCAACCTCCCACAGTGAAAACAGACAGGGGATTTTCCACATTCCTCTATGGAGAGCCGACCACACCCTCCCAGCTGACCTCTAGTAACCAGGGTCATAAAGCCTACCGTGTTCACAGGCCAACATCGGCCCAGTCACTCACACACTCACTATGTTCACCAGCCCCCAGCGGACCAGTCACACACTCACTATGTTCACCAGCCCCCAGCGGACCAGTCACACACTCACTATGTTCACCAGCCCCCATCGGACCAGTCACACACTCACTATGTTCACCAGTCCCCAGCGGACCAGTCACACACTCACTATGTTCACCAGCCCCCAGCGGACCAGTCACACACTCACTATGTTCACCAGCCACCAGCGGACCAGTCACACACTCACTATGTTCACCAGCCCCCAGCGGACCAGTCACTCACACACTCACTATGTTCACCAGCCCCCAGCGGACCAGTCACTCACACACTCACTATGTTCACCAGCCCCCAGCGGACCAGTCACACACTCACTATGTTCACCAGCCCCCAGCGGACCAGTCACACACTCACTATGTTCACCAGCCCCCAGCAGACCAGTCACACTCACTATGTTCACCAGTCCCCAGCGGACCAGTCACACACACACTCACTATGTTCACCAGCCCCCAGCAGACCAGTCACACACACACTCACTATGTTCACCAGTCCCCAGCGGACCAGTTACTCACAAACTCATCACTATGTTCACCAGCCCCCAGCGGACCAGTCACACACTCACTATGTTCACCAGCCCCCAGTGGACCAGTCACACACTCACTATGTTCACCAGCCCCCAGCGGACCAGTCACACACTCACTATGTTCACCAGCCCCCAGCAGACCAGTCACACACACACTCACTATGTTCACCAGCCCCTAGCGGACCAGTTACTCACACACTCATCACTATGTTCACCAGCCCCCAGCGGACCAGTCACACACTCATCACTATGTTCACCAGCCCCCAGTGGACCAGTCACACACTCACTATGTTCACCAGCCCCCAGCGGACCAGTCACACACTCACTATGTTCACCAGCCCCCAGCGGACCAGTCACACACTCACTATGTTCACCAGCCCCCAGCGGACCAGTCACTCACACACTCACTATGTTCACCAGCCCCCAGCGGACCAGTCACTCACACACTCACTATGTTCACCAGCCCCCAGCGGACCAGTCACACACTCACTATGTTCACCAGCCCCCAGCGGACCAGTCACACACTCACTATGTTCACCAGCCCCCAGCGGACCAGTCACACACTCACTATGTTCACCAGCCCCCAGCGGACCAGTCACTCACACACTCACTATGTTCACCAGCCCCCAGCGGACCAGTCACTCACACACTCACTATGTTCACCAGCCCCCAGCGGACCAGTCACACACTCACTATGTTCACCAGCCCCCAGCGGACCAGTCACACACTCACTATGTTCACCAGCCCCCAGCAGACCAGTCACACTCACTATGTTCACCAGTCCCCAGCGGACCAGTCACACACACACTCACTATGTTCACCAGCCCCCAGCAGACCAGTCACACACACACTCACTATGTTCACCAGTCCCCAGCGGACCAGTTACTCACACACTCATCACTATGTTCACCAGCCCCCAGCGGACCAGTCACACACTCACTATGTTCACCAGCCCCCAGCAGACCAGTCACACACTCACTATGTTCACCAGCCCCCAGCGGACCAGTCACACACTCACTATGTTCACCAGCCCCCAGCGGACCAGTCACACACTCACTATGTTCACCAGCCCCCATCGGACCAGTCACACACTCACTATGTTCACCAGCCCCCAGCGGACCAGTCACACACTCACTATGTTCACCAGCCCCCAGCGGACCAGTCACACACTCACTATGTTCACCAGCCCCCAGCGGACCAGTCACACACTCACTATGTTCACCAGCCCCCAGCGGACCAGTCACTCACACACTCACTATGTTCACCAGCCCCCAGCGGACCAGTCACTCACACACTCACTATGTTCACCAGCCCCCAGCGGACCAGTCACACACTCACTATGTTCACCAGCCCCCAGCGGACCAGTCACACACTCACTATGTTCACCAGCCCCCAGCAGACCAGTCACACTCACTATGTTCACCAGTCCCCAGCGGACCAGTCACACACACACTCACTATGTTCACCAGCCCCCAGCAGACCAGTCACACACACACTCACTATGTTCACCAGTCCCCAGCGGACCAGTTACTCACACACTCATCACTATGTTCACCAGCCCCCAGCGGACCAGTCACACACTCACTATGTTCACCAGCCCCCAGCGGACCAGTCACACACTCACTATGTTCACCAGCCCCCAGCGGACCAGTCACACACTCACTATGTTCACCAGCCCCCAGCGGACCAGTCACACACTCACTATGTTCACCAGCCCCCATCGGACCAGTCACACACTCACTATGTTCACCAGTCCCCAGCGGACCAGTCACACACTCACTATGTTCACCAGCCCCCAGCGGACCAGTCACACACTCACTATGTTCACCAGCCCCCAGCGGACCAGTCACACACTCACTATGTTCACCAGCCCCCAGCGGACCAGTCACTCACACACTCACTATGTTCACCAGCCCCCAGCGGACCAGTCACTCACACACTCACTATGTTCACCAGCCCCCAGCGGACCAGTCACACACTCACTATGTTCACCAGCCCCCAGCGGACCAGTCACACACTCACTATGTTCACCAGCCCCCAGCAGACCAGTCACACTCACTATGTTCACCAGTCCCCAGCAGACCAGTCACACACACACTCACTATGTTCACCAGCCCCCAGCAGACCAGTCACACACACACTCACTATGTTCACCAGTCCCCAGCGGACCAGTTACTCACACACTCATCACTATGTTCACCAGCCCCCAGCGGACCAGTCACACACTCACTATGTTCACCAGCCCCCAGCAGACCAGTCACACACTCACTATGTTCACCAGCCCCCAGCGGACCAGTCACTCACACACTCACTATGTTCACCAGCCCCCAGCAGACCAGTCACACACTCACTATGTTCACCAGCCCCCAGCGGACCAGTCACTCACACCCCCACTATGTTCACCAGCCCCCAGCGGACCACTCACACACTCACTATGTTCACCAGCCCCCAGCGGACCAGTCACACACTCACTATGTTCACCAGCCCCCAGCGGACCAGTCACACACTCACTATGTTCACCAGCCCCCAGCGGACCAGTCACTCACACACTCACTATGTTCACCAGCCCCCAGCGGACCAGTCACTCACACACTCACTATGTTCACCAGCCCCCAGCGGACCAGTCACTCACACACTCACTATGTTCACCAGCCCCCAGCGGACCAGTCACACACTCACTATGTTCACCAGTCCCCAGCGGACCAGTCACACACTCACTATGTTCACCAGCCCCCAGCGGACCAGTCACACACTCACTATGTTCACCAGCCCCCAGCGGACCAGTCACACACTCACTATGTTCACCAGCCCCCAGCGGACCAGTCACTCACACACTCACTATGTTCACCAGCCCCCAGCGGACCAGTCACTCACACACTCACTATGTTCACCAGCCCCCAGCGGACCAGTCACTCACACACTCACTATGTTCACCAGCCCCCAGCGGACCAGTCACACACTCACTATGTTCACCAGCCCCCAGCGGACCAGTCACACACTCACTATGTTCACCAGCCCCCAGCAGACCAGTCACACTCACTATGTTCACCAGTCCCCAGCGGACCAGTCACTCACACACTCACTATGTTCACCAGCCCCCAGCGGACCAGTCACTCACACACTCACTATGTTCACCAGCCCCCAGCGTAATAGTCACACACTCACTATGTTCACCAGTCCCCAGCGGACCAGTCACACACTCACTATGTTCACCAGCCCCCAGCGGACCAGTCACTCACACACTCACTATGTTCACCAGCCCCCAGCGGACCAGTCACTCACACACTCACTATGTTCACCAGCCCCCAGCGGACCAGTCACTCACACACTCACTATGTTCACCAGCCCCCAGCGGACCAGTCACTCACACACTCACTATGTTCACCAGCCCCCAGCGGACCAGTCACACACTCACTATGTTCACCAGCCCCCAGCGGACCAGTCACACACTCACTATGTTCACCAGCCCCCAGCAGACCAGTCACACTCACTATGTTCACCAGTCCCCAGCGGACCAGTCACACTCACTATGTTCACCAGTCCCCAGCGGACCAGTCACACACACACTCACTATGTTCACCAGCCCCCAGCAGACCAGTCACACACACACTCACTATGTTCACCAGTCCCCAGCGGACCAGTTACTCACACACTCACTATGTTCACCAGCCCCCAGCGGACCAGTCACACACTCACTATGTTCACCAGCCCCCAGCGGACCAGTCACTCACACACTCACTATGTTCACCAGCCCCCAGCGGACCAGTCACACACTCACTATGTTCACCAGCCCCCAGTGGACCAGTCACACACTCACTATGTTCACCAGCCCCCAGCGGACCAGTCACACACTCACTATGTTCACCAGCCCCCTGCGGACCAGTCACACACTCACTATGTTCACCAGCCCCCAGCGGACCAGTCACTCACACACTCACTATGTTCACCAGCCCCCAGCGGACCAGTCACTCACACACTCACTATGTTCACCAGCCCCCAGCGGACCAGTCACACACTCACTATGTTCACCAGCCCCCAGCGGACCAGTCACACACTCACTATGTTCACCAGCCCCCAGCGGACCAGTCACTCACACACTCACTATGTTCACCAGCCCCCAGCGGACCAGTCACTCACACACTCACTATGTTCACCAGCCCCCAGCGGACCAGTCACACACTCACTATGTTCACCAGCCCCCAGCGGACCAGTCACTCACACACTCACTATGTTCACCAGCCCCCAGCGGACCAGTCACTCACACACTCACTATGTTCACCAGCCCCCAGCGGACCAGTCACACACTCACTATGTTCACCAGCCCCCAGCGGACCAGTCACACACTCACTATGTTCACCAGCCCCCAGCGGACCAGTCACACACTCACTATGTTCACCAGCCCCCAGCAGACCAGTCACACACTCACTATGTTCACCAGTCCCCAGCGGACCAGTTACTCACACACTCACTATGTTCACCAGCCCCCAGCAGACCAGTCACACACTCACTATGTTCACCA